>NC_091202.1:16893481-16915981 GCF_040958095.1 Procambarus clarkii | reverse complement strand
TACTAGGTATGACATATATATATATATATATATATATATATATATATATATATATATATATATATATATATATATATATATATATATATTATGTGACGGTGTTCCCCCCCTTATATTTCTCCCACGCCTGCAGTAAGAGTCATGTCCACTTTACCCAAGCGTTCTCTAGGTCGCAGGCATCAATTTGATATATGGGAGAGAGTGGAGTGTTCTCGGAGAGCCGAGAAATTAGTGAAATAGTAATATTTTGGCCTGTGGTATAGGCACTTTAGGAAGCCAAGATAGCGCTGGCTTTCCTGATTCCCCGCCAAGACTGTGTGACGTCAGTGGCACCGGATTGGTCACCGACAGCAATGTGGCACCGGGAGCCAATGAAAACCTCTCGTGGCGAAAGTGACGTCACGAAGGAAGGGGGTCCGGGCAACGCGCCGCGCTGGCGCCAGCAGTCAGACACAACACGTCAAGGAGGTTGGACGTGCGACGATTGGTCCTGTCAGTTTGAAAGTTGTTTCCCGCTCCCGTGGATTTACGCGTCACCTGAAGTCTGCCAGTACTCTGTGAGGTCTTCCCTAGTTCATGTGTTGAACCAGAGAGGGAATCGACGGTTATTGAGCAACAAGTGCTCCAGTCAGGTACTGTGCAAGAAGAAGTGAAGTCTGTGCAGTGACGTAGGCGACGTCTGAGGCAGTTCACCCAGTCGTGACGGCGTAGTGGCTGACAGAGCCACTGGGTAGCTGAGGAAGGAGAGGACTATTGGGGATTCCGGACGACTGCAGCTGAGACGTAGGCGGCAGCCGTTGTTGGGAGAAGTCGACGGCCAGGAGACCGACTCCAACTCTACCAGAAGTCGAGAAATAGCACGGACCTGCAGAGAAGAGGGCACGGAGACGACGCGCTAAATGGTGGGACAGCGAGTGGTTCTGGTAGGACACGACGACGTGTGTGTGGGGGCGTTCCCGACACGAGGACCAGGAGCTACATCTCGACTCTCATCGGAGGATAGGTTGAAGTAGGTGTTTCTAGTTTCCCTCCCCATTCCCCTTTAGTTAGCTATGTTAGTCGGCTATATTATCTAGCCTGAGGATTTTATATGTTGTGAGCAAGTCTCACCCGTGTCACAGTAAGGCACCAGTTTGACGTGTAGTACTATCAAGAGTACTTATATTACTTATGTTGATTGTTGGTGTGTACAGGCACCCGGAACAAGTGATAAATTTACTGTGTTTTGTATATCTTTCTACAGATTTTGATGTGAACATACAGTAATAAATTATATATAATATTATGCCAGTATTTGGAAGTTAGGCTACGTGCCCAGAAGCTATTTATTTTCCATGTATTGATGTCTGATTTATATACATTATATATGTCTATGTTCATGCAGTGATTAATCATTTGTGAGTACAGTGAATTATTGCGTTATCGCCCACGAGAGAAAGTACTGAAAACTCCAGTGTTTAATACTTCATAATATGTCATTGAATGAAGGGCAGTGAAAACCATTGCAGTGAGTCATTGTAGCATTGATTGTAGAAACGACTGTTTGAGCCTGAGTACAGTGTAACTAAGTAATACGTGCTATTGTGCCAATATCGAGAGTGCGAGTTTCTGGTAATATTGGAGAACTTAAAGAAACAGCGCGTGTGAATCTAGAAAACAAGCAATAAACTTTCGCGCGGGGCCAGGCGATCAGCTGATCGTGACACTTGACGAGGATGGGAGGTGTTGCCACTTAGTGAGTGCATATTATTCGTGGGAACTACCGGCCACAGCCAGGATCAGTTGATTTATATATTATTGTTTGGCCTTGTGACATCTTTCATGCATTTTAAGTAAAATACAAAACTACCTTTGTGTTTGTATCATCCCCTCCATTGATCTTGTGGCTATATTATACTGGAAAGCAAAGAGTGATAAAAGTAAGTACCTGTCTGATTCCTGATCTTTTGAGTGTAACCTTGCCAAGGCTACCACTAATTCAACCAGTCCACTGAGGTGTTACTGGCCACCTAAAACACCAGTTGGCGACCTTGTGGTTAACCGTAGAGCCCGATTGTTGGGGAGGGCACATGACAGTCAAGTGAACGAGTCGTGTTCCCACTCTTTCTCAATCAGAGGCCGGTTGAGATTGACTGGGAGACTCTCCTGGCGTGCAGTGGCGCCGTGAGGATAGAGTGAAGACCCGCAGGGCTACGGTGAGTGACCTTGAGATAACTATTGCTCACCCAAGAATAGAGTAAGAAACCCCAACAATATATATATATATATGTATATATATATATATATATATATATATATATATATATATATATATATATATATATATATATATATATATGTATATATATATATATATATATATATATATATATATATATATATATATATATGTATATATGTATATATATATGTATATATATATATATATATATATATATATATATATATATATATATATATATATATATATATATCTATATATATATATATATATATATATATAAGCCTCGCAACCTACTGAACCGTGACTCTGTTAGCTTTGCCGGCCGACCAGACGGAATCACACTGCGACCGTGGAAGGGTGGCAGTCAGTTGGCATGGGACTATACTTGTGTATCCACCCTGGCAACCACATACATCAACCTCTCTGCCGGCACAGCAGGAGCCGCGGCGACACACAGAGAAAGAGACAAGTCAGTCAAGTACAGGCAATTAGATCATAGGTACAACTTCGTTCCAATAGGGTCTGAGACCCTAGGCCCATGGGGAGAGAGTGCAAGAAGGTTTCTTAATGATCTTGGTTCCAAGCTCATTGACGCCACAAGAGACCCTAGAGCAGCAAGTTTTCTCTTTCAGCGCCTCAGTGTCGCGATGTAGAGGGGGAATGCTCGCTGCATCCTCGGTTCCTGCCCGGCGTCGGAGGAGTTCGAGGAACTCTACAGCCTCTAGGAAGCGAACTTTTTTTTTGTGTCCTCTTAATGTTAATTTTTTGCATAAAATCAGATATGTAACTGTATAACCTTGCATAATAAAGTGTACACCATAAAAAAAAGGGGGGTGGTAGGAGAACCGAACACTCTTACGTATTCACAGTTAAATGGCAAGCTTTTCCCTGAATGCTCTGTGTTCCCTTCTCTGAGGCTGTGGGTCCCTATAATTGCACAAGTGGTGGTACCCCCCTTTATATATATATATATATATATATATATATATATATATATATATATATATATATATATATATATATATATATATATATATATATGTATATATATATATATATATATATATATATATATATATATATATATATATATATATATATATATATATATATATATATATATATATATATATGTATATATATATATTTATATATATATATATATATATATATATATATATATATATATATATATATATATATATATATATATATATATATATATATATATATATATATATATATATATATATATATATGTCGTACCTAGTAGCCATAACGCACTTCTCAGCCTACTATGCAAGGCCCGATTTGCCTAATAAGCCAAGTTTTCATGAATAAATTGTTTTTCGACGACCTAACCTACCTAACCTAACCTAACGTAACTTTTTCGGCTACCTAACCTAACCTAACCTATAAAGATAGGTTAGGTTAGGTTAGGTAGGGTTGGTTAGGTTCGGTCATATATCTACGTTAATTTTAACTCCAATAAAAAAAAAATTGACCTCATTTATGATGAAATGGGTAGCTTTATCTTTTCATAAGAAAAAAATTAGAGAAAATATATTAATTCAGGAAAACTTGGCTTATTAGGCAAATTTGGCCTTGCATAGTAGGCTAAGAAGTGCGATCTGGCTACTAGGTACGACATATATATATATATATATATATATATATATATATATATATATATATATATATATGCACAGACTTGCCTATATAACTCGCAAGCTGAAGTTTATAACTTTTTAACACTCAACCCACCAGGAGACTCGAACCCTGGCCCACACTGTATCCATTGCACCATACTTCAAAGCCATAAGAGAGGTAGGAATTCTGGGGTATTTAACCCACAGAATTCCATTCTCTCCAAGGCAATGAGATGATGAAGGACCTCTGGTGTTCTTTAATCGAGCCCTGTTATGTGGGAAAACTCAGTGTAAATGCAAAATGCACAGACTTGCCTATATAACTCGCAAGCTGAAGTTTATAACTTTTTAACACTCAACCCACCAGGAGACTCGAACCCTGGCCCACAGAGTGGCAGGTACACACTGTATCCATTGCACCATACTTCAAAGCCATAAGAGAGGTAGGAATTGTGGGGTATTTAACCCACAGAATTCCATTCTCTCCCAGGCAATGAGATGATGAAGGACCTCTGGTGTTCTTTAATCGAGCCCTGTTATGTGGGAAAACTCGGTGTAAATGCTCAATGCACAGACTTGCCTATATAACTCGCAAGCTGAAGTTTATAACTTTTTAACACTCAACCCACCAGGAGACTCGAACCCTGGCCCACAGAGTGGCAGGTACACACTGTATCCATTGCACCATACTTCAAAGCCATAAGAGAGGTAGGAATTGTGGGGTATTTAACCCACAGAATTCCATTCTCTCCCAGGCAATGAGATGATGAAGGACCTCTGGTGTTCTTTAATCGAGCCCTGTTATGTGGGAAAACTCGGTGTAAATGCTCAATGCACAGACTTGCCTATATAACTCGCAAGCTGAAGTTTATAACTTTTTAACACTCAACCCACCAGGAGACTCGAACCCTGGCCCACAGAGTGGCAGGTACACACTGTATCCATTGCACCATACTTCAAAGCCATAAGAGAGGTAGGAATTGTGGGGTATTTAACCCACAGAATTCCATTCTCTCCCAGGCAATGAGATGATGAAGGACCTCTGGTGTTCTTTAATCGAGCCCTGTTATGTGGGAAAACTCGGTGTAAATGCTCAATGCACAGACTTGCCTATATAACTCGCAAGCTGAAGTTTATAACTTTTTAACACTCAACCCACAAGGAGACTCGAACCCTGGCCCACAGAGTGGCAGGTACACACTGTATCCTTTGCATCATACTTCAAAGCCATAAGAGAGGTAGGAATTCTGGGGTATTTAACCCACAGAATTCCATTCTCTCCCAGGCAATGAGATGATGAAGGACCTCTGGTGTTCTTTAATCGAGCCCTGTTATGTGGGAAAACTCGGTGTAAATGCTCAATGCACAGACTTGCCTATATAACTCGCAAGCTGAAGTTTATAACTTTTTAACACTCAACCCACCAGGAGACTCGAACCCTGGCCCACAGAGTGGCAGGTACACACTGTATCCATTGCACCATACTTCAAAGCCATAAGAGAGGTAGGAATTCTGGGGTATTTAACCCACAGAATTCCATTCTCTCCCAGGCAATGAGATGATGAAGGACCTCTGGTGTTCTTTAATCGAGCCCTGTTATGTGGGAAAACTCGGTGTAAATGCAAAATGCACAGACTTGCCTATATAACTCGCAAGCTGAAGTTTATAACTTTTTAACACTCAACCCACCAGGAGACTCGAACCTGTCATGTTCACAGAAAATGGTACCATCCGTTTTCTATGTGCGGCGGCTGAGACGCCAGAGACAGAAGGTAAACAATAGAGCATACAGGACACCCGCCAAGCTTGGTAGCTACTAGTCATGTAATCATATTAAGTATTAAAGTCAGTAACCAAGTCATGACTTTACATCAACCCTACAGCCAAGACTTCCTCAGTAACACACAAACACCACATTGGCGACGAGGATGAACTGTGAACGCAGGTATTTGTTCAGTTTCAAACACAAGGGAGAAGCATGCTGCCTGGAGGAGGAAGAGAAGCTGTGAGCGCCATACCCGATGCTGTATGCTAACCGATGCTGTGTGCTAACCAATGCTGTGTGCTAAACGATGCTGTGTGCTAACCGATGCTGTGTGCTACCCAAGCTGTGTGCTACCCAAGCTGTGTGCTACCCAAGCTGTGTGCTACCCAAGCTGTGCTGAAGAAACTGTACTGAAGAATCTGCCGACGTTGTGTACGAAACGACGCTTTGATGTGTACAAAACCTGATGTTTTGGTTACGAAACGACGCTTCGTGCTACAAAATTCATCACATTGAACTGACTGCTGTACCGACTGCTGTACCAACTGCTGTACCAACTGCTGCTGTACCAACTACTGCTGTACCAACTGCTGCTGTACCAACTACTGCTGTACCAACTACTGCTGTACCAACTACTGCTGTACCAACTGCTGTGCCAACTGCTGTGCTGCTGTGAGTAGGAACAACACATGTACACAAGGACTAGGTAAGAAGTCAGTTGCTGCTATATTGTGCACTGTTGTGAACTTTTGCATTAAAATGCTTGTGTGCTTTGCAAAATTAAAGTAATTACAGTGAATTCTTGACTAACATATACAGTGCAGTAAGTGTTTAATATTCTGAGGAACATTTAAGTGATAAGTTACATTTATTCAGTAAAAAATGGCAAATATACCTCAGTTTCCTGCATTTGATCCTGACTGTGACCAGACAAACCTGTCGCAGAGGTGGGTCAAATGGCTTAAAAGGTTTGAAAATTTGTTGATAGTTTCTGACATCAAAAGTGCTGAAAGAAAGCGTGCCTTTCTACTTCATTATGCAGGTGATAGAGTTTGTGACATCTTTGACACACTGAAAGACACTGGTGGTGCCAAAGATTATGACACTGCCAAAGCCAAACTAACAGAGCATTTCAAACCAAGGCAAAATACTGCAATGGAAATTATGCATTTCAGGAGAGCAAAACAACTCTCTAATGAAACTGTGGATCAATACCACACACGTCTGCAGGGTTTAGCAGCCCATTGTGAGTTTGCTGATGTTGACAAAGAAATCAAACAGCAAATAATTGAATCATGCACATCTACACGTCTTCGTCGAAGAGCTCTAGAACTTGTTGATGATGACAGTTCTCTTACCAAGATACTAGATATGGCTCGTCGAATGGAAGATGCTGCACGTGATGCTCGTGTCATGGAGTGCAGTGCTAATAACGGTTCTGCCACTGTTACTAACAGTGATGAGGTACGTAAGGTTCAGGGAGGACACCGTGATCAAAGAAGATATCATGGCAAACCTAACAGTAAATTGAGCCGAGAACCACATCACAACTGGAGTCAAGGAACAAGACTCAAGCAGTCACAACGACCCACATCAGAGGGTGTCAACAATAAATGTTACAATTGTGGAGGAGACTACCCACACCAAGATAATGTTTGTCCTGCTCAAGGTAAGAAGTGCTATGAGTGTGGAAAACTAGGTCATTTTGGTGCTATGTGTCGTTCCGCACTAAAGAAACCACAGTCAATGAATAAAAGCACTGTACGAGGATCAGGTCATAGGGGTCGAGGTGGTAAACACAATATTGCACCTCATATCCAGAATGTTAATAATGTACAAGACAACATTTCATTACAACCAGTCTCAGATGACAGTGAATGTGATTATACTTATGGAGTACAAGCAATCACAGAATGGAATGATCTTCCAAACAACCCAGAGACATGTGTATACATTGCTGGTATTTGTCTCAAGGTTCTCATTGACACTGGATCAAACATTGATACCATTGCTGAGTGCCACTATAAGAAATTTAAAAAACAGTTCCCAAAGCTTGAGAACTATAATGGCAAAGCCACTGCCTATGCTTCAAAGGTAGCCTTGCCAGTGATTGGAACTTTAACTGCAGAGATTAAGTCAAAGAATGCAATGCTCATTACTACATTCCATGTTGTTAGGAATGCAAAGAAGTCTTTTCTCAGTTACAAGACTTCAACCAAATTGGGGCTACTTCAGCTTTCTAATGCTGTAGCAGTGGAATCTGCAAACAATGTTGATGGTATTGTTGCTGAATTTTCTGATCGATTTAAATCCATAGGTTGTTATACTGATAGCAAAGTACATCTGCATATCAACCCAGATGTAATTCCAGTTGCCCAACCACATCGCCGACAACCATTCCATACTCGCAAGAAAGTCGATGCCGAACTGGATAGGCTCATAGAACTAGATATCATTGAACCAGTAACAGGCCCAACACCATGGGTAAGCCCAATTGTCACTCCACCAAAGCCGAAGAATCCAGATGAGATACGCATTTGTGTGGACATGCGTGTTCCCAACAAGGCAATAATGCGTGAACGCCATCCTACACCGACTGTAGATGATATGATCTACCGCTTGAATGGTGCAACTGTATTCAGCAAGTTAGATTTAAACAAGGGCTATCATCAGCTTGAACTTGATGATGAGAGTCGCTTCATCACAACGTTTACGACACATCGAGGTCTGTATAGGTACAAGCGCCTGAGTTTTGGTATTAACAGTGCTGCCGAGGTATTCCAGCACATCATCAGCCAGGTATTGCAAGATATACCTAATGCTGACAACATGTCTGATGACATCATTGTTTATGGCCGTACCCAAGCTGAACACGACAAAGCTCTTCGTGCAACATTGCAACGCTTACGAGAAAAGAATTTGACGCTAAGCCGAGCAAAGTGTGAGTTCAATCAACATAAAATTGAATTCTTTGGACATGTACTTAGTGACAAAGGTCTGTCTCCAGATCCTAAGAAAGTTGCAGATATCAAGAATGCTGCACCTCCTTCAACGTCCACTGAAGTACATAGTTTTCTGGGAATGGCAAACTACTGTTCTCGCTTCATTCCAGATTTTGCTACCATTACAAAGCCTCTACGTGAGCTCCTGAAAAAAAATGCATCATGGTACTGGAGCGATATCGAGCAAAATGCATTTGATGCTGTGAAAGATGCACTAGTAGAGAATGCGACTGCTGCATACTTTGATCCATCAATGGACACTGAGTTAACGGTGGATGCTAGTCCTGTTGGATTAGGTGCTGTTTTAGCCCAACACAAACCTGGTCAACCAGATTCCAGAGTAGTAATTGCCTACGCCAGCCGTTCTCTCACAGATGTTGAGCAACGATACAGTCAGACAGAGAAGGAAGCTCTTGCTCTTGTATGGGGCTGTGAACACTTCAATGTGTATCTGCTTGGTGCGCCCTTCACCACGATGGTCACTGACCACAAACCGTTGGAGACCATCTTCAATAATCCAAAGTCCAAACCACCAGCTCGCATTGAGAGATGGGCTCTTCGTCTGCAACCATACAACTTTATGGTGAAATACAAGCCGGGTGCAGGCAATCCCGCTGATTACATCAGTCGACATCCTGCCAACAGTTTCACCATCACCAAGCATCAGCAAGTTGCCGAGGAATATGTACACTCTGTAACCTGTGATGCAGTCCCTAAGGCTCTCACTCTTGATGAAATCCGTACTGCAACCCTAGAGGACCCAACTCTGCAAGCAACAGTGGATGCATTGAATAAGAAAAAGTTTCCACGCATCCCACCCTCAGGAGTTGACCAAGATGCATTCAAAGCACTTGAACGCATCCAGACAGAATTAAGTGTTACGCAACAACGCGACACTGTGCTGCGAGGTACTCGTATCGTGATTCCAGCTGTTCTCCAGCAACGTGCTCTGAAGCTTGCACATCAAGGACACCAAGGTCTTGTTAGGACCAAACAGCTGCTACGAGAAAAGGTGTGGTTTCCTGGCATTGATCGTCAAGCAAAGGATATGCATGATGCCTGTGTCCCTTGCCAAGCTGCAGTGGATACTTCAAGACCAACACCTCTACAACCTTCACCACTACCTGCTGCACCATGGACGGAAGTATCAATGGACTTCTGCGGACCACTACCAACTGGAGAGTACTTGATGGTAGTCATAGATGATCACTCACGTTATCCAGAAGTAGAAATCATCACTTCCACATCTGCAAAGGCTGTCATCCCGAAACTCGACAAGATCTTTTCAAACTTTGGCATTCCTGAAGTTGTCAAGACAGACAATGGACCGCCATTCAATGGACAAGACTTCGTCAACTTTTCTGAGCATATTGGATTCAAACACCGCCGTGTGATGCCACTACATCCTCAAGCAAATGGAGAAGTTGAGAGATTCATGCAACCTCTCATGAAAGCGGTACGCTGTGCTCATGACGAAGGACGATCCTGGAAACAAGCTATGTATGCTTTTTTCAGGAACTACCGTGCAACACCACATGGAACACTGGGCAAGTCGCCTAGCGAACTTTTATTTGGACGTCCTATGAGAATCGCACTACCCGTCATGCCAGCCGAGGTAACGGATAAACGTCTCGCTCAGAAGGATGCACTAGCCAAGGGCAAAATGAAAATTGCTCATGATCAACGTGCAAAGGCACAGTTCATAAAGGTTGGTGACACTGTTCTCGTTAAAAAGAAAAAAGAGGGAAAGTTAGATATGCCGTATGATACAAAACCATATAAAGTGATTAGTGTAAAAGGAACTATGGTAACAGCTAGTAATAGAGATCATAGTATAACACGTAATATGGCTTATTTCAAAGTGATTCCAACTAGTGTAGAAAATGATGAAGTGCAAAGTCGTGCAAAAGAAAAAGAAAAAAATATTTATAACCCGACAAACAATTCATCAAGGGATGTTATTGCATTTAAGGACTCTCGTCCTAAACGTCATGTTAAACGCCCTACACGATTTGATGATTAATTGTGTTCCTATGTAATGAAAAGTATTTACTTATTGTGCTAAACTAAATTTAATATTGTTTGAATAATGCAGATATCTCATTCAATATTTTGTAACTTTGTAGTACAGTTTCTTTCATGTTTGTTTAACATTGCATATGTATTTTTAACATTGAAATCCTTTGTGGAAAAGATTAAGTTGTTTAAATTCTTTGTGTGCTTAATTAATGTTAAATGTATGCAGTATCTCTTGATATGTTAATAACTTACTTTGTGTCAATAACTTTGCTTTGTGCTACAAGCATGGTAGACATCCTGTATTCATTCTTTTTAAAGAAAAGGAGGGATGTCATGTTCACAGAAAATGGTACCATCCGTTTTCTATGTGCGGCGGCTGAGACGCCAGAGAGAGAGGAAGGTAAACAATAGAGCATACAGGACGCCCGCCAAGCTTGGTAGCTACTAGTCATGTAATCATATTAAGTATTAAAGTCAGTAACCAAGTCATGACTTTATATCAACCCTACAACCAAGACTTCCTCAGTAACACACAAACACCACAGAACCCTGGCCCACAGAGTGGCAGGTACACACTGTATCCATTGCACCATACTTCAAAGCCATAAGAGAGGTAGGAATTGTGGGGTATTTACCCCACAGAATTCCATTCTCTCCCAGGCAATGAGATGATGAAGGACCTCTGGTGTTCTTTAATCGAGCCCTGTTATGTGGGAAAACTCGGTGTAAATGCTCAATGCACAGACTTGCCTATATAACTCGCAAGCTGAAGTTTATAACTTTTTAACACTCAACCCACCAGGAGACTCGAACCCTGGCCCACAGAGTGGCAGGTACACACTGTATCCATTGCACCATACTTCAAAGCCATAAGAGAGGTAGGAATTCTGGGGTATTTAACCCACAGAATTCCATTCTCTCCCAGGCAATGAGATGACGAAGGACCTCTGGTGTTCTTTAATCGAGCCCTGTTATGTGGGAAAACTCGGTGTAAATGCAAAATGCACAGACTTGCCTATATAACTCGCAAGCTGAAGTTTATAACTTTTTAACACTCAACCCACAAGGAGACTCGAACCCTGGCCCACAGAGTGGCAGGTACACACTGTATCCATTGCACCATACTTCAAAGCCATAAGAGAGGTAGGAATTCTGGGGTATTTAACCCACAGAATTCCATTCTCTCCCAGGCAATGAGATGATGAAGGACCTCTGGTGTTCTTTAATCGAGCCCTGTTATGTGGGAAAACTCGTTGTAAATGCTCAATGCACAGACTTGCCTATATAACTCGCAAGCTGAAGTTTATAACTTTTTAACACTCAACCCACCAGGAGACTCGAACCGTGGCCCACAGAGTGGCAGGTACACACTGTATCCATTGCACCATACTTCAAAGCCATAAGAGAGGTAGGAATTCTGGGGTATTTAACCCACAGAATTCCATTCTCTCCCAGGCAATGAGATGATGAAGGACCTCTGGTGTTCTTTAATCGAGCCCTGTTATGTGGGAAAACTCGGTGTAAATGCTCAATGCACAGACTTGCCTATATAACTCGCAAGCTGAAGTTTATAACTTTTTAACACTCAACCCACCAGGAGACTCGAACCCTGGCCCACAGAGTGGCAGGTACACACTGTATCCATTGCACCATACTTCAAAGCCATAAGAGAGGTTGGAATTCTGGGGTATTTAACCCACAGAATTCCATTCTCTCCCAGGCAATGAGATGATGAAGGACCTCTGGTGTTCTTTAATCGAGCCCTGTTATGTGGGAAAACTCGGTGTAAATGCAAAATGCACAGACTTGCCTATATAACTCGCAAGCTGAAGTTTATAACTTTTTAACACTCAACCCACCAGGAGACTCGAACCCTGGCCCACAGAGTGGCAGGTACACACTGTATCCATTGCACCATACTTCAAAGCCATAAGAGAGGTAGGAATTGTGGGGTATTTAACCCACAGAATTCCATTCTCTCCCAGGCAATGAGATGATGAAGGACCTCTGGTGTTCTTTAATCGAGCCCTGTTATGTGGGAAAACTCGGTGTAAATGCTCAATGCACAGACTTGCCTATATAACTCGCAAGCTGAAGTTTATAACTTTTTAACACTCAACCCACCAGGAGACTCGAACCCTGGCCCACAGAGTGGCAGGTACACACTGTATCCATTGCACCATACTTCAAAGCCACAAGAGAGGTAGGAATTGTGGGGTATTTAACCCACAGAATTCCATTCTCTCCCAGGCAATGAGATGATGAAGGACCTCTGGTGTTCTTTAATCGAGCCCTGTTATGTGGGAAAACTCGGTGTAAATGCTCAATGCACAGACTTGCCTATATAACTCGCAAGCTGAAGTTTATAACTTTTTAACACTCAACCCACCAGGAGACTCGAACCCTGGCCCACAGAGTGGCAGGTACACACTGTATCCATTGCACCATACTTCAAAGCCATAAGAGATGTAGGAATTGTGGGGTATTTAACCCACAGAATTCCATTCTCTCCCAGGCAATGAGATGATGAAGGACCTCTGGTGTTCTTTAATCGAGCCCTGTTATGTGGGAAAACTCGGTGTAAATGTTCAATGCACAGACTTGCCTATATAACTCGCAAGCTGAAGTTTATAACTTTTTAACACTCAACCCACCAGGAGACTCGAACCCTGGCCCACAGAGTGGCAGGTACACACTGTATCCATTGCACCATACTTCAAAGCCATAAGAGAGGTAGGAATTGTGGGGTATTTAACCCACAGAATTCCATTCTCTCCCAGGCAATGAGATGATGAAGGACCTCTGGTGTTCTTTAATCGAGCCCTGTTATGTGGGAAAACTCGGTGTAAATGCTCAATGCACAGACTTGCCTATATAACTCGCAAGCTGAAGTTTATAACTTTTTAACACTCAACCCACCAGGAGACTCGAACCCTGGCCCACAGAGTGGCAGGTACACACTGTATCCATTGCACCATACTTCAAAGCCATAAGAGAGGTAGGAATTCTGGGGTATTTAACCCACAGAATTCCATTCTCTCCCAGGCAATGAGATGATGAAGGACCTCTGGTGTTCTTTAATCGAGCCCTGTTATGTGGGAAAACTCGGTGTAAATGCTCAATGCACAGACTTGCCTATATAACTCGCAAGCTGAAGTTTATAACTTTTTAACACTCAACCCACCAGGAGACTCGAACCCTGGCCCACAGAGTGGCAGGTACACACTGTATCCATTGCACCATACTTCAAAGCCATAAGAGAGGTAGGAATTCTGGGGTATTTAACCCACAGAATTCCATTCTCTCCCAGGCAATGAGATGATGAAGGACCTCTGGTGTTCTTTAATCGAGCCCTGTTATGTGGGAAAACTCGGTGTAAATGCTCAATGCACAGACTTGCCTATATAACTCGCAAGCTGAAGTTTATAACTTTTTAACACTCAACCCACCAGGAGACTCGAACCCTGGCCCACAGAGTGGCAGGTACACACTGTATCCATTGCACCATACTTCAAAGCCATAAGAGAGGTAGGAATTCTGGGGTATTTAACCCACAGAATTCCATTCTCTCCCAGGCAATGAGATGATGAAGGACCTCTGGTGTTCTTTAATCGAGCCCTGTTATGTGGGAAAACTCGGTGTAAATGCTCAATGCACAGACTTGCCTATATAACTCGCAAGCTGAAGTTTATAACTTTTTAACACTCAACCCACCAGGAGACTCGAACCCTGGCCCACAGAGTGGCAGGTACACACTGTATCCATTGCACCATACTTCAAAGCCATAAGAGAGGTAGGAATTCTGGGGTATTTAACCCACAGAATTCCATTCTCTCCCAGGCAATGAGATGATGAAGGACCTCTGGTGTTCTTTAATCGAGCCCTGTTATGTGGGAAAACTCGGTGTAAATGCTCAATGCACAGACTTGCCTATATAACTCGCAAGCTGAAGTTTATAACTTTTTAACACTCAACCCACCAGGAGACTCGAACCCTGGCCCACAGAGTGGCAGGTACACACTGTATCCATTGCACCATACTTCAAAGCCATAAGAGAGGTAGGAATTCTGGGGTATTTAACCCACAGAATTCCATTCTCTCCCAGGCAATGAGATGATGAAGGACCTCTGGTGTTCTTTAATCGAGCCCTGTTATGTGGGAAAACTCGGTGTAAATGCTCAATGCACAGACTTGCCTATATAACTCGCAAGCTGAAGTTTATAACTTTTTAACACTCAACCCACCAGGAGACTCGAACCCTGGCCCACAGAGTGGCAGGTACACACTGTATCCATTGCACCATACTTCAAAGCCATAAGAGAGGTAGGAATTCTGGGGTATTTAACCCACAGAATTCCATTCTCTCCCAGGCAATGAGATGATGAAGGACCTCTGGTGTTCTTTAATCGAGCCCTGTTATGTGGGAAAACTCGGTGTAAATGCTCAATGCACAGACTTGCCTATATAACTCGCAAGCTGAAGTTTATAACTTTTTAACACTCAACCCACCAGGAGACTCGAACCCTGGCCCACAGAGTGGCAGGTACACACTGTATCCATTGCACCATACTTCAAAGCCATAAGAGAGGTAGGAATTCTGGGGTATTTAACCCACAGAATTCCATTCTCTCCCAGGCAATGAGATGATGAAGGACCTCTGGTGTTCTTTAATCGAGCCCTGTTATGTGGGAAAACTCGGTGTAAATGCTCAATGCACAGACTTGCCTATATAACTCGCAAGCTGAAGTTTATAACTTTTTAACACTCAACCCACCAGGAGACTCGAACCCTGGCCCACAGAGTGGCAGGTACACACTGTATCCATTGCACCATACTTCAAAGCCATAAGAGAGGTAGGAATTCTGGGGTATTTAACCCACAGAATTCCATTCTCTCCCAGGCAATGAGATGATGAAGGACCTCTGGTGTTCTTTAATCGAGCCCTGTTATGTGGGAAAACTCGGTGTAAATGCTCAATGCACAGACTTGCCTATATAACTCGCAAGCTGAAGTTTATAACTTTTTAACACTCAACCCACCAGGAGACTCGAACCCTGGCCCACAGAGTGGCAGGTACACACTGTATCCATTGCACCATACTTCAAAGCCATAAGAGAGGTAGGAATTCTGGGGTATTTAACCCACAGAATTCCATTCTCTCCCAGGCAATGAGATGATGAAGGACCTCTGGTGTTCTTTAATCGAGCCCTGTTATGTGGGAAAACTCGGTGTAAATGCTCAATGCACAGACTTGCCTATATAACTCGCAAGCTGAAGTTTATAACTTTTTAACACTCAACCCACCAGGAGACTCGAACCCTGGCCCACAGAGTGGCAGGTACACACTGTATCCATTGCACCATACTTCAAAGCCATAAGAGAGGTAGGAATTCTGGGGTATTTAACCCACAGAATTCCATTCTCTCCCAGGCAATGAGATGATGAAGGACCTCTGGTGTTCTTTAATCGAGCCCTGTTATGTGGGAAAACTCGGTGTAAATGCTCAATGCACAGACTTGCCTATATAACTCGCAAGCTGAAGTTTATAACTTTTTAACACTCAACCCACCAGGAGACTCGAACCCTGGCCCACAGAGTGGCAGGTACACACTGTATCCATTGCACCATACTTCAAAGCCATAAGAGAGGTAGGAATTCTGGGGTATTTAACCCACAGAATTCCATTCTCTCCCAGGCAATGAGATGATGAAGGACCTCTGGTGTTCTTTAATCGAGCCCTGTTATGTGGGAAAACTCGGTGTAAATGCTCAATGCACAGACTTGCCTATATAACTCGCAAGCTGAAGTTTATAACTTTTTAACACTCAACCCACCAGGAGACTCGAACCCTGGCCCACAGAGTGGCAGGTACACACTGTATCCATTGCACCATACTTCAAAGCCATAAGAGAGGTAGGAATTCTGGGGTATTTAACCCACAGAATTCCATTCTCTCCCAGGCAATGAGATGATGAAGGACCTCTGGTGTTCTTTAATCGAGCCCTGTTATGTGGGAAAACTCGGTGTAAATGCTCAATGCACAGACTTGCCTATATAACTCGCAAGCTGAAGTTTATAACTTTTTAACACTCAACCCACCAGGAGACTCGAACCCTGGCCCACAGAGTGGCAGGTACACACTGTATCCATTGCACCATACTTCAAAGCCATAAGAGAGGTAGGAATTCTGGGGTATTTAACCCACAGAATTCCATTCTCTCCCAGGCAATGAGATGATGAAGGACCTCTGGTGTTCTTTAATCGAGCCCTGTTATGTGGGAAAACTCGGTGTAAATGCTCAATGCACAGACTTGCCTATATAACTCGCAAGCTGAAGTTTATAACTTTTTAACACTCAACCCACCAGGAGACTCGAACCCTGGCCCACAGAGTGGCAGGTACACACTGTATCCATTGCACCATACTTCAAAGCCATAAGAGAGGTAGGAATTCTGGGGTATTTAACCCACAGAATTCCATTCTCTCCCAGGCAATGAGATGATGAAGGACCTCTGGTGTTCTTTAATCGAGCCCTGTTATGTGGGAAAACTCGGTGTAAATGCTCAATGCACAGACTTGCCTATATAACTCGCAAGCTGAAGTTTATAACTTTTTAACACTCAACCCACCAGGAGACTCGAACCCTGGCCCACAGAGTGGCAGGTACACACTGTATCCATTGCACCATACTTCAAAGCCATAAGAGAGGTAGGAATTCTGGGGTATTTAACCCACAGAATTCCATTCTCTCCCAGGCAATGAGATGATGAAGGACCTCTGGTGTTCTTTAATCGAGCCCTGTTATGTGGGAAAACTCGGTGTAAATGCTCAATGCACAGACTTGCCTATATAACTCGCAAGCTGAAGTTTATAACTTTTTAACACTCAACCCACCAGGAGACTCGAACCCTGGCCCACAGAGTGGCAGGTACACACTGTATCCATTGCACCATACTTCAAAGCCATAAGAGAGGTAGGAATTCTGGGGTATTTAACCCACAGAATTCCATTCTCTCCCAGGCAATGAGATGATGAAGGACCTCTGGTGTTCTTTAATCGAGCCCTGTTATGTGGGAAAACTCGGTGTAAATGCTCAATGCACAGACTTGCCTATATAACTCGCAAGCTGAAGTTTATAACTTTTTAACACTCAACCCACCAGGAGACTCGAACCCTGGCCCACAGAGTGGCAGGTACACACTGTATCCATTGCACCATACTTCAAAGCCATAAGAGAGGTAGGAATTCTGGGGTATTTAACCCACAGAATTCCATTCTCTCCCAGGCAATGAGATGATGAAGGACCTCTGGTGTTCTTTAATCGAGCCCTGTTATGTGGGAAAACTCGGTGTAAATGCTCAATGCACAGACTTGCCTATATAACTCGCAAGCTGAAGTTTATAACTTTTTAACACTCAACCCACCAGGAGACTCGAACCCTGGCCCACAGAGTGGCAGGTACACACTGTATCCATTGCACCATACTTCAAAGCCATAAGAGAGGTAGGAATTCTGGGGTATTTAACCCACAGAATTCCATTCTCTCCCAGGCAATGAGATGATGAAGGACCTCTGGTGTTCTTTAATCGAGCCCTGTTATGTGGGAAAACTCGGTGTAAATGCTCAATGCACAGACTTGCCTATATAACTCGCAAGCTGAAGTTTATAACTTTTTAACACTCAACCCACCAGGAGACTCGAACCCTGGCCCACAGAGTGGCAGGTACACACTGTATCCATTGCACCATACTTCAAAGCCATAAGAGAGGTAGGAATTCTGGGGTATTTAACCCACAGAATTCCATTCTCTCCCAGGCAATGAGATGATGAAGGACCTCTGGTGTTCTTTAATCGAGCCCTGTTATGTGGGAAAACTCGGTGTAAATGCTCAATGCACAGACTTGCCTATATAACTCGCAAGCTGAAGTTTATAACTTTTTAACACTCAACCCACCAGGAGACTCGAACCCTGGCCCACAGAGTGGCAGGTACACACTGTATCCATTGCACCATACTTCAAAGCCATAAGAGAGGTAGGAATTCTGGGGTATTTAACCCACAGAATTCCATTCTCTCCCAGGCAATGAGATGATGAAGGACCTCTGGTGTTCTTTAATCGAGCCCTGTTATGTGGGAAAACTCGGTGTAAATGCTCAATGCACAGACTTGCCTATATAACTCGCAAGCTGAAGTTTATAACTTTTTAACACTCAACCCACCAGGAGACTCGAACCCTGGCCCACAGAGTGGCAGGTACACACTGTATCCATTGCACCATACTTCAAAGCCATAAGAGAGGTAGGAATTCTGGGGTATTTAACCCACAGAATTCCATTCTCTCCCAGGCAATGAGATGATGAAGGACCTCTGGTGTTCTTTAATCGAGCCCTGTTATGTGGGAAAACTCGGTGTAAATGCTCAATGCACAGACTTGCCTATATAACTCGCAAGCTGAAGTTTATAACTTTTTAACACTCAACCCACCAGGAGACTCGAACCCTGGCCCACAGAGTGGCAGGTACACACTGTATCCATTGCACCATACTTCAAAGCCATAAGAGAGGTAGGAATTCTGGGGTATTTAACCCACAGAATTCCATTCTCTCCCAGGCAATGAGATGATGAAGGACCTCTGGTGTTCTTTAATCGAGCCCTGTTATGTGGGAAAACTCGGTGTAAATGCTCAATGCACAGACTTGCCTATATAACTCGCAAGCTGAAGTTTATAACTTTTTAACACTCAACCCACCAGGAGACTCGAACCCTGGCCCACAGAGTGGCAGGTACACACTGTATCCATTGCACCATACTTCAAAGCCATAAGAGAGGTAGGAATTCTGGGGTATTTAACCCACAGAATTCCATTCTCTCCCAGGCAATGAGATGATGAAGGACCTCTGGTGTTCTTTAATCGAGCCCTGTTATGTGGGAAAACTCGGTGTAAATGCTCAATGCACAGACTTGCCTATATAACTCGCAAGCTGAAGTTTATAACTTTTTAACACTCAACCCACCAGGAGACTCGAACCCTGGCCCACAGAGTGGCAGGTACACACTGTATCCATTGCACCATACTTCAAAGCCATAAGAGAGGTAGGAATTCTGGGGTATTTAACCCACAGAATTCCATTCTCTCCCAGGCAATGAGATGATGAAGGACCTCTGGTGTTCTTTAATCGAGCCCTGTTATGTGGGAAAACTCGGTGTAAATGCTCAATGCACAGACTTGCCTATATAACTCGCAAGCTGAAGTTTATAACTTTTTAACACTCAACCCACCAGGAGACTCGAACCCTGGCCCACAGAGTGGCAGGTACACACTGTATCCATTGCACCATACTTCAAAGCCATAAGAGAGGTAGGAATTCTGGGGTATTTAACCCACAGAATTCCATTCTCTCCCAGGCAATGAGATGATGAAGGACCTCTGGTGTTCTTTAATCGAGCCCTGTTATGTGGGAAAACTCGGTGTAAATGCTCAATGCACAGACTTGCCTATATAACTCGCAAGCTGAAGTTTATAACTTTTTAACACTCAACCCACCAGGAGACTCGAACCCTGGCCCACAGAGTGGCAGGTACACACTGTATCCATTGCACCATACTTCAAAGCCATAAGAGAGGTAGGAATTCTGGGGTATTTAACCCACAGAATTCCATTCTCTCCCAGGCAATGAGATGATGAAGGACCTCTGGTGTTCTTTAATCGAGCCCTGTTATGTGGGAAAACTCGGTGTAAATGCTCAATGCACAGACTTGCCTATATAACTCGCAAGCTGAAGTTTATAACTTTTTAACACTCAACCCACCAGGAGACTCGAACCCTGGCCCACAGAGTGGCAGGTACACACTGTATCCATTGCACCATACTTCAAAGCCATAAGAGAGGTAGGAATTCTGGGGTATTTAACCCACAGAATTCCATTCTCTCCCAGGCAATGAGATGATGAAGGACCTCTGGTGTTCTTTAATCGAGCCCTGTTATGTGGGAAAACTCGGTGTAAATGCTCAATGCACAGACTTGCCTATATAACTCGCAAGCTGAAGTTTATAACTTTTTAACACTCAACCCACCAGGAGACTCGAACCCTGGCCCACAGAGTGGCAGGTACACACTGTATCCATTGCACCATACTTCAAAGCCATAAGAGAGGTAGGAATTCTGGGGTATTTAACCCACAGAATTCCATTCTCTCCCAGGCAATGAGATGATGAAGGACCTCTGGTGTTCTTTAATCGAGCCCTGTTATGTGGGAAAACTCGGTGTAAATGCTCAATGCACAGACTTGCCTATATAACTCGCAAGCTGAAGTTTATAACTTTTTAACACTCAACCCACCAGGAGACTCGAACCCTGGCCCACAGAGTGGCAGGTACACACTGTATCCATTGCACCATACTTCAAAGCCATAAGAGAGGTAGGAATTCTGGGGTATTTAACCCACAGAATTCCATTCTCTCCCAGGCAATGAGATGATGAAGGACCTCTGGTGTTCTTTAATCGAGCCCTGTTATGTGGGAAAACTCGGTGTAAATGCTCAATGCACAGACTTGCCTATATAACTCGCAAGCTGAAGTTTATAACTTTTTAACACTCAACCCACCAGGAGACTCGAACCCTGGCCCACAGAGTGGCAGGTACACACTGTATCCATTGCACCATACTTCAAAGCCATAAGAGAGGTAGGAATTCTGGGGTATTTAACCCACAGAATTCCATTCTCTCCCAGGCAATGAGATGATGAAGGACCTCTGGTGTTCTTTAATCGAGCCCTGTTATGTGGGAAAACTCGGTGTAAATGCTCAATGCACAGACTTGCCTATATAACTCGCAAGCTGAAGTTTATAACTTTTTAACACTCAACCCACCAGGAGACTCGAACCCTGGCCCACAGAGTGGCAGGTACACACTGTATCCATTGCACCATACTTCAAAGCCATAAGAGAGGTAGGAATTCTGGGGTATTTAACCCACAGAATTCCATTCTCTCCCAGGCAATGAGATGATGAAGGACCTCTGGTGTTCTTTAATCGAGCCCTGTTATGTGGGAAAACTCGGTGTAAATGCTCAATGCACAGACTTGCCTATATAACTCGCAAGCTGAAGTTTATAACTTTTTAACACTCAACCCACCAGGAGACTCGAACCCTGGCCCACAGAGTGGCAGGTACACACTGTATCCATTGCACCATACTTCAAAGCCATAAGAGAGGTAGGAATTCTGGGGTATTTAACCCACAGAATTCCATTCTCTCCCAGGCAATGAGATGATGAAGGACCTCTGGTGTTCTTTAATCGAGCCCTGTTATGTGGGAAAACTCGGTGTAAATGCTCAATGCACAGACTTGCCTATATAACTCGCAAGCTGAAGTTTATAACTTTTTAACACTCAACCCACCAGGAGACTCGAACCCTGGCCCACAGAGTGGCAGGTACACACTGTATCCATTGCACCATACTTCAAAGCCATAAGAGAGGTAGGAATTCTGGGGTATTTAACCCACAGAATTCCATTCTCTCCCAGGCAATGAGATGATGAAGGACCTCTGGTGTTCTTTAATCGAGCCCTGTTATGTGGGAAAACTCGGTGTAAATGCTCAATGCACAGACTTGCCTATATAACTCGCAAGCTGAAGTTTATAACTTTTTAACACTCAACCCACCAGGAGACTCGAACCCTGGCCCACAGAGTGGCAGGTACACACTGTATCCATTGCACCATACTTCAAAGCCATAAGAGAGGTAGGAATTCTGGGGTATTTAACCCACAGAATTCCATTCTCTCCCAGGCAATGAGATGATGAAGGACCTCTGGTGTTCTTTAATCGAGCCCTGTTATG
>NC_091202.1:16745872-16892981 GCF_040958095.1 Procambarus clarkii | reverse complement strand
CCTTTTGGGCACTATCATATCAATATTTAAAACTGTGTTGAATCTGCCTCCACAACATCACTTCCTAATGAATTCCATTTGTTAACTACTCTGAGAAAATTCTTTGTAACGTCTCTATAGCTTATTTGGGTACTAAGTTTTCACCTACGTCCTCTTGTTTGTGTAACACATTATATAGCTCATCTGTACCTACCCTGTCAATTCCTCTGAGCCAAGGTCTGTGTTCATGTGTACTCACCAAGTGAGTACTAGGTATGTGTATGTGTAATCACCAAGTTGTGCGTGCGGGAGTTGAGCTCTGGCTCTTTGGTCCCGCCTCTCAACTGTCAATCAACAGGTGTACAGGTTCCTGAGCCTATTGGGCTCTATCATATCTACACTTGAAACTGTGTATGGAGTCAGCCTCCACCACATCACTTCCTAATGCATTCCATTTGTCAACCACTCTGACACTAAAAAAGTTCTTTCTAATATCTCTGTGGCTCATTTGGGCACTCAGTTTCCACCTGTGTCCCATAGTGCGTGTGCCCCAAGTTTCTAAAGGCCGTTCTTATGTTAGCCAACCTGGCATATGCTGCTGCTGTTATCCTCTTGATATGAGCATCAGGGTACAGGTCTGGCGTGATATCAACCCCCAGGTCTTTCTCTCTCTCGGACTCTTGAAGTATTTCATCTCCCAAGTGATACCTTGTATCTGGTCTCCTGCTTCCTACCCCTATCTTCATTACATTACATTTGCTTGGATTAAACTCTAACAGCCATTTGATCGACCATTCCTGCAGCTTGTCCAGGTCTTCTTGAAGCCTCAAGCTGTCCTCTACTGTCTTAATCCTTCTCATAATTTTGGCGTCGTCAGCAAACATTGAGAGGAATGAGTCTATACCCTCTGGGAGATCATTTAAGTATATCAGAAACAGGATAGGTCCAAGTACAGAGCCCTGTGGGACTCCACTGGTGACTTCACGCCAGTCTGAGGTCTCACCCCTCACTGTAACTCTCTGCTTCCTATTGTTTAGGTACTCCCTTATCAACTAGAGCGCACTACCAGTTACTCCTGCCTGTTTCTCTAGCTTATGCATCAACCTTTTATGGGGTACTGTGTCAAAGGCTTTCCGATAGTCCAAAAAAATGCAGTCCGCCCACCCTTCTCTTTCTTGTTTAATCTTTGTCACCTGATCGTAGAATTCTATCAATCCTGTAAGGCAAGATTTACCCTCCCTGAACCCATGTTGATGGGTTGTCACAAAGTCTCTTCTCTCCAGATGTGTTACTAGGTTTTTTCTCACAATCTTCTCCATCACCTTGCATGGTATACAAGTTAAGGACACTGGCCTGTAGTTCAGTGCCTCTTGTCTGCCACCCTTTTTGTATATTGGTACTACATTAGCAGTCTTCCATATTTCTGGTAGGTCCCCCGTTTCCAGTGACCTACTATACACTATGGAGAGTGGTAGGCAAAGTGCTCCTGCACACTCTTTCAATACCCATGGCGAGATTCCATCCAGCCCAACAGCTTTTCTCACATCCAGCTCCAATAGGTGCTTCTTGACCTCATCTCTTGTAATTTCGAACCTATCCAAGGTCACCTGGTTTGCTGCCACCTCTTCTAGCGCCGCGACATCTCCCTGTTCTATTGTAAAGACCTCCTGGAACCTTTTGTTGAGTTCTTCACACACCTCTTTGTCATTCTCTGTGTACCTGTCCTCGCCCACCCTAAGTTTCATCACCTGGTCCTTCACTGTTGTCTTCCTCCTGATGGGACTGTGTAGTAGCTTGGGTTCGGTCTTGGCTTTATTAGCTATATCATTTTCATACCTTTTCTCAGCTGCTCTTCTCACACTGACATACTCGTTCCTGGTTCTCTGGTATCTCTCTCTACTTTCTGGTGTTCTGTTATTACGGAAGTTCCTCCATGCCCTTTTGTTCTGCTCCTTTGCTTTCATACATTCCTTATTAAACCACGGATTCTTCCTTTGCTTCTCTGTTTTTTTCCTGTCGGGCTGGGACAAACCTGCTTACAGCCTCCTTACATTTTTGGGTGACATAGTCCATCATGTCTTGTACGTACTTGGTTCCGAGTTCTGTGTCCCAATGTATATCCCATAGGAATTTATTCATTTCCTCATAATTTCCCTTTCGGTACGCCAGCCCTTTGGTTTCCAGTTCTTTTTTGAGGGTGATAATTCCCAGCTCAACCAGGTACTCAAAGCTCAAAACACTATGATCACTCATTCCCAAGGGGGCTTCCAACTTAACTTCCCTTATATCCGACTCATTTACGGTAAATATCAGATCAAGCAAGGCTGGTTCATCCCCTCCTCTCATTCTTGTCTGTTCCTTGACGTGTGTGTGTGTGTGTGTGTGTGTGTGTGTGTGTGTGTGTGTGTGTGTGTGTGTGTGTGTGTGTGTGTGTGTGTGTGTGTGTGTGTGTGTGTGTGTGTGTGTGTGTGTGTGTGTGTGTGTGTGTGTGTGTGTGTGTGTGTGTGTGTGTGTGCGCGCGCGCGCGCGTGTGCGTGCGTGAAGGGGGGGGGGAGGGTAACGTGTGCTATTATTCTCCCTAAACAACTGTAACAACAAAACAAATTACCGTTGAGTACTCTGATAGGGTCGCTAGAGTTTCAAGGATAAATATCAGGATTTATCGTAATTATATGATATTGAGTGTATATTTATTCGTAATATTACTTTTTACTTAGTTCTATACACTGGTATTTGTTATATTGTTGTTTTAGTTGTATTTATGTTATCATGCTCTCATCCGTCCTCTACTTCACAGTCTAAATATAAACTTAAATTTTGTATGATATGTTTCCTCTTCTCATCCCTCCTTCTCAAGAGGGAGCCGGTCGGTCGAGCGGACAGCACACTGGACTTGTGATCCTGTCGTCCTGGGTTCGATCCCAGGCGCCGGCGAGAAACAATGGGCAGAGTTTCTTTCACCCTATGCCCCTGTTACCTAGCAGTAAAATAGGTACCTGGGTGTCACGGGCTGCTTCCTGGGGGTGGAGGCCTGGTTGAGGACCGGGCCGCTGGGACACTAAAACCCCCGTTATCATCTCAAGATAACCTCAAGATAACCTCATTGTCCCCTGTCTCTCCTCTGACACCTCTCCCCCTGTGTCACCTCTCCCCAGTGTCACCTCTCCCCCAGTGTCACCTCTCCCCCAGTGTCACCTCTCCCCAGTGTCACCTGGCATGCACTTACAGCCCCCAGGCAGGTGCCCCCTCACCACCTACGGGCCGTGGAGAGTACACAGGGCTGCTGTGTGAATGTTTCATGCACACGTGTCCACAGACCTGCTCTATAAATTATGCCTCAACCAGCATTGTCTCCAAGTTTTACAGTTGGTCTTTGCTAGCTCGTCCTGGGCCACACCTGTCCAGGCCACACCTGTCCAGGCCACACCTGTCCAGGCCACACCTGTCCAGGCCACACCTGTCTTGACCATACCTGTCCTGGCCAGCCCAGTCCTGGCCACTTTGGTTTACAATATTTTGACTTTGGTTTACAGACTATTCTTTAACAGAAAGGGAAAAAATGATCTTAAATATATTCTGCAAAGAAACCATTTTTTTCTATTAATAAATATCAAGCTAAAGATCAATTATATTTCTGATTAGAATACGTTTTGAAGGAGCATTTATCTTTTAAAAGTTAATTATATTTTTAATGAAGAAACATATTTGTAATAAAAGATTATCTTTCTAATAAAGAATTTTCTGTTTCACTGAACTTGAGTCTATAACCAACTGTATGCCAGAGAATTGTGAGAAAACTATAGTCTCAATTAAATTGTAAACCGCTCCACGTGAGTAAATGAAAAGTGTAAACCGCTCCACGTGAGTAATTGCAAAGTGTAAACCGCTCCACGTGAGTAATTGCAAAGTGTAAACCGCTCCACGTGAGTAATTGCAAAGTGTAAACCGCTCAATGTGAGTAAATGGAAAGTGTAAACCTCTCAATATGAGTAAATGAAAAGTGTAAACCGCTCAATGTGAGTAAATGGAAAGTGTAAACCTCTCAATATGAGTAAATGAAAAGTGTAAACCGCTCCACGTGAGTAATTGCAAAGTGTAAGCCGCTCAACGTGAGTAAATGGAAAGTGTAAACCGCTCACCCTGACTAAATGCAAAGTGTAAACCGCTCCACGTGAGTAAATGCAAAGTGTAGACCATTCAACATCAGTATATTCAAAGTGTAAACCGCTCCACGTGGAGTCCCTGGAACCATGGTAAAAAAAAGTCCCCGTACCCCTCCTTCAAAATCAATAGTTTAAACCCAATTTCGAAAATGAACGATCCACGACAGTTATTTGTATCCACAAACAACCAAACATTAACCACTGATCACCAGTGACGTGTCCCAATTGATGAACCATTTAAGACAATGGTCAACCTAAGACATTTGCATACATCAAGGCCATTGATGAACCATTTTAGACAATGGTCAACCTAGGACATTTGCATACATCAAGGCCATTGATGAACCATTTAAGACAATGGTCAACCTAGGACATTTGCATACATCAAGGCCATTGATGAACCATTTAAGACAATGGTCAACCTAGGACATTTGCATACATCAAGGCCATTGATGAACAATCTAGGACAATGGTCAACAATAACCTAGAACATAACCAAGTAATCTGACGAACAATAGACTAGTACATTGATTAATAACAATGTATTTTTATTGATCAATGTATTACATTGTTGTATTACAATGTATTATATTGCTGGTGTAATCAGCATCAATAATCCACCATAGGAGTCCGCAGCAATCATTTTGATATCAGTAATTATGCTTCATATCAATCAGCAACATCAGTTGATGAATATGTTACAGATATCAACCACCTTTCAAGGTATCATTAGTCACCAATGTATATCAATTATCTTAGATTGTGTAGCAATATATGTCTACCATCTACGATTCTACAGCAATATACGTAAATAATCTACGATTCAACAGCAATATACAGCAATAATCTACGATTATTCAACAATAACCTACGATTCTACAGAAAAAATCTATGATTATACAACAATAATCTACGATTTAACAGCAATAATCTACGATTATACAACAATATACAGCAATAATCTACGATTATACAACAATATACAACAATAATCTACGATTTCACAGCAATATATAAAGTAATAATCTTTGATAGCAATATACATCAATAATCTATGATTCTACAGCAAAATTCATGAATAATCCACGATTTAACAGCAATTATCTATTATTCTACAGCCATATACAGCAATAATCTATGATTCTATAACAATACACATCACTAATCTACGATTCAACATAATGCAATATACTGCAATATGCGGTATTAATCTATGATTCTACAACAATATACATCAATAATCTAAGAATCTATAGCAATAGTCTATTATTTTCTATTAATATACAGCAATAATCTAAGAATCTATAGCAATAGTCAATTATTTTCTATTAATATACAGCAATAATCTAAGAATCTATAGCAATAGTCTATTATTTTCTATTAATATACAGCAATAATCTAAGAATCTATAGCAATAGTCTATTATTTTCTATTAATATACAGCAATAATCTATGATTCTAAAGCAAAATCAAACAACAAAAACCAGAACAAGAAGACACAAAACAAGAACAAAACCTCTCCTCACCCCCCCCTTTCCTCCTAAAAAAAAAATATGAAATAAACACTAATTAAAAACAATTTTTTTGAGCTCTTAATGAAGAACAATTCTGGTAAGCAACAGCCTACAATAATATGCAGCAGTAATCCAGAGCAATAATCGTGGAATACAGGAGTCGTTTATTGGACGTTTGTTGAGCTGCGACATGCTGTATGTTGCATGGGGCAAGAGATGAATGTGTTGAGCGTAAGTTCACTTCCCTGCAGCACCAACCAGATGGACCTGGCAAGCCCTGGGAAGCACTCTGGGGGTAGGGGTCACTGCAGCATCAGATGGACCTGGCAAGCCCTGGGAAGCACTCTGGGGGCAGGAGTCACTGCAGCATCAGATGGACCTGGCAAGCCCAGGGAAGCACTCTGGGGGTAGGGGTCACTGCAGCACCAGATGGACCTGTCAAGCCCAGGGAAGCACTCTGGGGGTAGGGGTCACTGCAGCACCAACCAGATGGACCTGGCAAGCCCTGGGAAGCACTCCGGGGGGTAGGGGTCACTGCAGCACCAGATGGACCTGGCAGGCCCTAGGAAGCACTCTGGGGGTAGGGGTCACTGCAGCACCAGATGGACCTGGCAGGCCCAGGGAAGCACTCTGGGGGTAGGGTTCACTGCAGCACCAGATGGACCTGGCAAGCCCTGGGAAGCACTCTGGGGGTAGGGGTCACTGCAGCACCAGATGGACCTGTCAAGCCCAGGGAAGCACTCTGGGGGTAGGGGTCACTGCAGTACCAGATGGACCTGGCAAGCCCTGGGAAGCACTCTGGGGGTAGGGGTCACTGCAGCACCAGCCAGATGGACCTGTCAAGCCCTGGGAAGCACTCTGGGGGTAGGGGTCACTGCAGCACCAGATGGACCTGACAAGCCCTGGGAAGCACTCTGGGGGTAGGGGTCACTGCAGCACCAGCCAGATGGACCTGTCAAGCCCTGGGAAGGACTCTGGGGGGGTAGGGGTCACTGCAGCACCAGATGGACCTGGCAAGCCCAGGGAAGCACTCTGGGGGTAGGGGTCACTGCAGCACCAGATGGACCTGGCAAGCCCTGGGAAGCACTCTGGGGGTAGGGGTCACTGCAGCACCAGATGGACCTGTCAAGCCCTGGGAAGCACTCTGGGGGGGTAGGGGTCACTGCAGCACCAGATGGACCTGGCAGGCCCTGGGAAGCACTCTGGGGGTAGGGGTCACTGCAGCACCAGATGGACCTGTCAAGCCCAGGGAAGCACTCCGGGGGGTAGGGGTCACTGCAGCACCAGATAGACCTGGCAGGCCCTGGGAAGCACTCTGGGGGTAGGAGTCACTGCAGTACCAGATGGACCTGTCAGGCCCTGTGAAGCACTCTGGGGGTAGGGGTCACTGCAGCACCAGATGGACCTGGCAAGCCCTGGGAAGCACTCTGGGGTAGGGGTCACTGCAGCACCAGATGGACCTGGCAAGCCCTGGGAAGCACTCTGGGGGTAGGGGTCACTGCAGCACCAGATGGACCTGGCAGGCCCTGTGAAGCACTCTGGGGGTAGGGGTCACTGCAGCACCAGATAAACCTGGCAAGCCCTGGGAAGCACTCTGGGGTAGGGGTCACTGCAGCACCAGATGGACCTGGCAAGCCCTGGGAAGCACTCTGGGGGTAGGGGTCACTGCAGCACCAGATGGACCTGGCAAGCCCTGGGAAGCACTCTGGGGGTAGGGGTCACTGCAGCACCAGATGGACCTGTCAAGCCCTGGGATGCACTCTGGGGGGGTAGGGGTCACTGCAGCACCAGATGGACCTGGCAGGCCCTGGGAAGCACTCTGGGGGTAGGGGTCACTGCAGCACCAGATGGTCCTGTCAAGCCCAGGGAAGCACTCCGGGGGGTAGGGGTCACTTCAGCACCAGATAGACCTGGATGGCCCTGGGAAGCACTCTGGGGGTAGGAGTCACTGCAGTACCAGATGGACCTGGCAGGCCCTGTGAAACACTCTGGGGGTAGGGGTCACTGCAGCACCAGATGGACCTGGCAAGCCCTGGGAAGCACTCTGGGGTAGGGGTCACTGCAGCACCAGATGGACCTGGCAAGCCCTGGGAAGCACTCTGGGGGTAGGGGTCACTGCAGCACCAGATGGACCTGGCAGGCCCTGTGAAACACTCTGGGGGTAGGGGTCACTGCAGCAACAGATAAACCTGGCAAGCCCTGGGAAGCACTCTGGGGTAGGGGTCACTGCAGCACCAGATGGACCTGGCAAGCCCTGGGAAGCACTCTGTGGGTAGGGGTCACTGCAGCACCAGATGGACCTGGCAAGCCCTGGGAAGCACTCTGGGGGTAGGGGTTACTGCAGCACCAGATGGACCTGGCAAGCCCTGGGAAGCACTCTGGGGGTAGGGGTCACTGCAGCACCAGATGGACCTGGCAGGCCCTGGGAAGCACTCTGGGGGTAGGGGTCACTGCAGCACCAGATGGACCTGGCAAGCCCTGGGAAGCACTCTGGGGTAGGGGTCACTGCAGCACCAGATGGACCTGGCAAGCCCTGGGAAGCACTCTGGGGGTAGGGGTCACTGCAGCACCAGATGGACCTGGCAGGCCCTGTGAAGCACTCTGGGGGTAGGGGTCACTGCAGCACCAGATAAACCTGGCAAGCCCTGGGAAGCACTCTGGGGTAGGGGTCACTGCAGGACCAGATGGACCTGGCAAGCCCTGGGAAGCACTCTGGGGGTAGGGGTCACTGCAGCACCAGATGGACCTGGCAAGCCCTGGGAAGCACTCTGGGGGTAGGGGTCACTGCAGCACCAGATGGACCTGGCAAGCCCTGGGAAGCACTCTGGGGGTAGGGGTCACTGCAGCACCAGATGGACCTGGCAGGCCCTGGGAAGCACTCTGGGGGTAGGGGTCACTGCAGCACCAGATGGACCTGGCAAGCCCTGGGAAGCACTCTGGGGGTAGGGGTCACTGCAGCACCAGATGGACCTGTCAAGCCCTAGGAAGCACTCTGGGGGTAGGGGTCACTGCAGCACCAGATGGACCTGTCAAGCCCTGGGAAGCATAGCAATTGACCCAATATAACACATGGCATAGAATAGCACGGCAATACAGCACATGCCACACACTGATGCACATGACACATGACACACAGATGCGCTTGACACATGACACCGCAACACATGACACACTGCAGAGTGGGAACGCGTGTCACCAGTTATTCTCAACACCGGCGGTTTATACCACCCCTCGCTGTCTTTACAATAACACTTCACTGTAAACTAACTATATTACCACGTCACCTAAGGTTATGATGTGAACTAGAGATGTCACGAGGTAAACTTAGGCTACTATGTAAACTCATGATGCTACGGTGACGACCCCTATATACAACCCAAAGCCTCGACACCTCTCCCTGGATAAACGAAATACGAGATTCCACCAAATTTATGGAATGATCGGATGAATTTTTGTTTCACACACACACACACACACATACACACACACACAGTCCACAATGCAATGTCCACAGTCAAGGATGTTGTAATGAAAGCAGTAACCTCACAGGAGGCAGCTAGATGCACAAGCCAGCTAATGGAAAGGAAAAGAGCTGTAGTAGTGGTAGGTGTCGAGGAACAAGAGGGATCCACAAGGGAGGAAACGAGGACTAAAGACAAAGCTGCAGTGGCAGGGATATTAAAGGAGATAGGAATGGAAGGGGCTGAACGAGACATAGAACAGTTTTTCCGGATTGGCCAGTACAACAGAGACAAAAAAAGATTGATCAAGGTAGTATTCAAGAGCGAGGACATCAAAGAGGACATTCTAGTAAGGAAGAACAAACTGAGGCATGCAAGGAACTACAAAGAGGTATATGTTCAGAGGGACATGACCAGAGACGAGATAGTAAGGGCAGCAGATGCAAGGAAAAGGCGCAAGGAGAGGGAAGAGAGCCAGGGAACCTCAGCCTCCAACCCAGCAATCCCAGAGGGGAGTGGGGAACCCCAATCCAGCAACCCAGGAACCCCAGGGGGGAATGCAACACCCCAGTCCACCACCCAATAGGGCCCTCTCTACCCCCCAGCACAAACCCTTCCTTGCCCCTGCATAATGCCCATCATGAAACCCAAATCCTCCCCCTCCCCTTACCCCAAGTAGCCCCTGCTTTCCCAACCCCTGGTCTTCTCCCTGCCCCAAGCAGGCCTGAGCAAGACCAAAGCCCTCTATCTCCCACTCCACCTCCCTCCAAACCCCTGTCAACTACACCGCAGGAGGGCGTGCCCTCTCCCCAAGCAATCCCTGCTCCCTCACCCCCAGGACTTCTTCCTGACCCAAGCAGGCCTGAGGAAGACCTAAGCCCTCCACCCCCCACCCCACCTCCCCCTGAACCCCTGGCAACTACCTCACAGGAGGAGGAGCCTACCCAAGTAGCAAGGACCATAGAACAACCTCCTACACTTGTAGGGAGTGTGGGTGAAATTGGATATAAGAAAGTGAGCTTCAAGGTAATGTACTCAAACATTGATGGGATTACCAATAAAGCAAGTGAACTGGCAGAAAGGGTGCAAGAAGAAAACCCTGATGTAATAGGACTAACAGAAACAAAATTGTCAGGAGTCATAACAGATGCTGTGTTTCCAAAGGACTACTATATAGTAAGGAAAGAGAGGGAAGGGAGAGGAGGTGGAGGAGTGGCCCTGCTGATAAGGAAGGACTGGAGTTTTGATGAGATGGAAATTCCGGGCTGTGACGGATTCAGAGATTACATAACAGGAACTATAACAATGGGTGGACCTAAGATAATAGTGACAGTCATTTACAACCCTCCCCTAAATGACAGAAGACCTAGACAGGAGTTTGATAGGAACAACATGGCAACTATTAATATAATAGAGAGAGCAGCTTCAGTTGCCTGCAGGAATGGCTCAAGACTCTTAATCATGGGTGATTTCAACCATGGAAAGATAGACTGGGAGAATGGGGACCCACATGGTGGTGCAGATACGTGGCGAGCTAAACTCTTGGAAGTGGCAACAAGGAATTTTCTGAGCCAGCATGTCAAGGAACCCACAAGAATGAGAGGCAATGATGAACCAGCTAGACTCGACTTAATATTCACCCTAAATGAGTCAGAAATAAGGGAAGTCAAAGTTGAAGCCCCCATAGGAATGAGTGACCACAGTGTACTGACCTTTGAGTACTTGGTGGAGGTAGGGATAACCTATCCAAGGATGGGAGTGGAGGGGAAAAGACTGAATTACCGAAGAGGAAAATATGACGAGATGAGGAACTTCCTAATGGGAATACCATGAGAAACAGAACTTAGAGACAAGAATGTGCAGGTCATGATGGATATTGTCACCCAAAAGTGCCAGGAAGCTGCAGACAGGTTTATCCCCGTCCAAAAGGAGAAAAACGAAAAACAACAGAAAAACCCATGGTTCAACCAGGAATGTAAGGTAGCGAAACAACTGAGTAAAAGAACATGGAGAAACTACAGAAATAACAGAACACCAGAGAGCAGGGAGAGGTACCAGAGGGCCAGAAATGAGTACATCAGAGTGAGGAGGGAAGCAGAGAGACAGTTTGAAAATGACATCGCGAGTAAAGCCAAGACCCAACCAAAGCTGCTCCACAGCCATATCAGGAGGAAAACAGCAGTGAAGGAACAAGTGATGAAGCTGCGGAAAGGGGAGAACAGATACACAGAGAATGACAAGGAGGTGTGTGAAGAACTCAACAAGAGATTCCAGGAGGTCTTCACAATAGAACAAGGAGAAGCCCCTGCACTAAATGAGGAGGCGGCAACCTTGGAAACCTTGGAGGAATTTGACCTCACCAGTGATGAGGTCAAAAGGTGTCTGCTGGAGCTAGATGTGACAAAGGCTGTTGGGCCTGATAGAATCTCACCATGGATACTAAAGGAAGGTGCAGAAGCACTAAGTGTGCCACTCTCTATGGTGTATAACAGGTCACTGGAAACAGGAGACTTACCAGAAAGTTGGAAGACAGCTAACGTGGTCCCAATATACAAAAAGGGTGACAGGCAGGAGGCACTGAATTACAGGCCAGTTTCCTTAACTTGTATACCATGCAAGGTGCTGGAGAAGATCGTGAGGAAAAGGCTCGTAGAGCATCTGGAGGGAAATAACTTTGTAACGCACCACCAACATGGGTTCAGAGATGGTAAATCGTGCCTCACAGGGTTAATAGAATTTTATGACCAGGCAACGAAAATTAGGCAGGAAAGAGAAGGGTGGGCCGACTGCATTTTCCTGGATTGCCAAAAAGCCTTCGACACAGTACCCCATAAAAGGCTGTTAAAAAAGTTGGAGCAACAGGCAGGAGTAAAAGGGAAGGTGCTCCAGTGGATAAGGGAGTACTTAAGCAACAGGAAACAGCGAGTAACGGAGAGGGGGAAGACATCAGAGTGGCGAGATGTCACCAGCGGAGTCCCACAGGGCTCAGTACTTGGACCCATCCTGTTTCTAATATATGTGAACGATCTTCCAGAGGGTATAGACTCATTCCTCTCGATGTTTGCTGATGATGCAAAAATTATGAGAAGAATCAAGACGGATGAAGATAGACAGAGACTACAGGATGACCTGGATAAACTGGAGGAATGGTCTAGAAAATGGCTGCTGAAGTTCAACTCTGGAAAGTGTAAGGTGATGAAATTAGGCGAAGGGAGCAGGAGGCTGAACACAAGGTATCATCTGGGAGGGGAAATCCTGCAAGAATCAAATAGAGAGAAGGATCTGGGGGTTGATATCACACCGAACCTGTCCCCAGAGGCCCACATCAAAAGAATATCATCAGCGGCATATGCTAGACTGGCCAACATAAGAACTGCCTTCAGAAACTTGTGTAAGGAATCTTTCAGAACCCTGTATACCACTTATGTAAGACCAATCCTGGAGTATGCAGCTCCAGCCTGGAGTCCATACCTAGTTAAACACAAGACAAAGTTAGAGAAGATTCAGCGGTATGCCACCAGGCTCGTCCCGGAACTGAGAGGATTGAGCTACGAGGAAAGGCTAAAGGAGCTGAACCTCACATCCCTGGAAAACAGAAGAGTAAGGGGAGACATGATAACCACCTACAAAATTCTCAGGGGAATTGACAGGGTGGACAAAGACAAACTCTTCAGCACGGGTGGGACACGAACAAGGGGACACAGGTGGAAACTTAGTACCCAGATGAGCCACAGAGACGTTAGAAAGAATTTTTTCAGTGTCAGAGTAGTTAATAAATGGAATGCACTAGGAAGTGATGTGGTGGAGGCTGACTCCATACACAGTTTCAAATGTAGGTATGATAGAGCCCAGTAGGCTCAGGAATCTGTACACCAGTTGATTGACAGTTGAGAGGCGGGACCAAAGAGCCAAAGCTCAACCCCCGCAAGCACAATTAGGTGAGTACAATTAGTTGAGTACACACACACACACACACACACACACACACACACACACACACACACACACACACACACACACACACACACACACACACACACACACACACACACACACACACACACACACACACACACACACACAAACACACACACACACACACACACACACACAAAGAGGAATTATTAGAAAGGAAAGAGGAATTATTAGAAAGGAAGTGCTGTCTAGCAAGTGGAGAGAAGTTCAAAAGAGTATTCTTGCAGAGGGATATGACAAGGGAAGAGAGAATGCAAGCAGCAGACGCGAGGAAGGAGCGCAGGGAGAGAGAAAGGAATCAGGGAGCCACACCCCCGATCCCTACAATCCCAGAGGGAAACGGGGAACCCTCCTCAAACAGTGCATTAGCCACAGGGAGTGCGGCACCACCCCTTCATTCCACCCAACAGACACCCTACCTGCCCCAACCCCTGTCAGCCCCCCACTAAGTACCCACCTAAGGCACCCCTCTCCTCCCACTCACCCCCCTCCTCCCACTCACCCCCCTCCTCCCACTCCCCCCTCCCCCCAGGACCTCCCTTCTCCCCCATCCCCCAAGCCCTCCCTTCTCCCACATGCCCTTCCGTCCCTCCCACCCACAAGCCCTTCATTCTCCCCCACCCCCCTAAGCTCCCCACTCTCCCCCACCCCACCTAAGCCTTCCCCTCTCCACCACTCCCCAAAACCCTCCCCTCTTCCTCAACCACCTCAGCCTTCCCTTTCCCCCCACGCCCTCCCCACTTTATTGCCCCCCAAAACCCACCCCCCCAACCCTCCCCCCCTCACCCACTCCCCCTACCCTCCCCCCCTCACCCACTCCCCCTACCCTCCCCCTCCCCCCCCTCACCCACTCCCCCCTCACCCACTCCCCCTACCCTCCCCCTACCCCTACCCTCCCCCTCACCCCTACCCCCCCAAGCCCTTCCTCCTCCACCAGTCTCCCCATACCAGATCCTCCCAGCTCCTGCTCACCCCAGACCCCACAGGTCCTCCCCAGAGGAGAAACAGAAGAGAGTTAGTTTCAGGGCAATGTACTCGAACATAGATGGGATCACAAGCAAGGCAAGTGAACTAAGGGAAAGAGCACAAGAAGTGAACCCAGATGTAATTGGACTCACTGAAACAAAACTCTCTGGAATCATAACGAATGCCGTGTTTCCCCAGGAGTACACAATAATAAGGAAAGAGAGGGAAGGTAGGGGAGGAGGAGGAGTGGCCCTACTCATGAGAAAGGAATGGAGTTTTAAGGAGATGACTATCCCGGGCTGTGAGGGTTTCAGAGACTACATAGCAGGCACCATGACAATGGGAGGACCAAGGATAGTAGTAGCAGTAATATATAATCCTCCACCAAATGACAAAAGACCCAGTCAAGAGTACGAAAGCAACAACATGGCAGTTAACACTATAATTGAGAGGGCAGCCTCTTCTGCCTGTAGAAATAGATCCCACCTGCTCATCATGGGGGACTTCAATCACGGCAGGATTGATTGGGAGAACAAGGAACCGCATGGAGGCGAGGATACGTGGAGAGCCAAACTACTGGAGGTGGCGACTAGAAACTTCTTAACCCAGCATGTCAGTGAACCCACAAGGATGAGAGGAAACGACGAACCAGCGAGACTCGACCTGGTTTTCACCCTGAACGACTCTGACATAAGAGAAATCAGTTTTGAGGACCCAGTAGGAATGAGCGACCACAGTGTATTGGTGTTTGAGTACCTGATTGAAGAAGGGTTATTGAACTCGAGAAGGGATACCGAAACCAAAAGGTTAGCATACCGAAAGGGAAACTATGAGGAGATAAGAAAATGCCTAGCAGATATAGCATGGGAAACAGAGCTCAGGGAAAAGACGGCCCAAGATATGATGGAATACATCACGCAAAAATGCAAGGATGCAGCAAACAAGTTTGTCCCAGTCCAAAAGGAAAACAGTGAAATGAAGATGAGAAACCCATGGTTTAATCAGAGATGTAGGCTAGCTAAGCAGCAAAGTAAAAGGGCATGGAGAAACTATAGGAATAACAGGACACTGGAGAGCAGAGAAAGATACCAGAATGCCAGGAATGAATATGTTAGGATGAGAAGAGAGGCAGAAAGACAATACGAAAATGACATCGCAAGCAAGGCAAAGACTCAGCCTAAATTGCTGCATAGCCACATCAGGAGAAAAACAACAGTAAAGGAACAGGTTATGAAATTAAGGTTAGGGGCAGAAGGATTCACTACAAACGACAAGGAAGTGTGTGAGGAACTGAATAAGAAATTCCAGGAGGTCTTCACCTTGGAGCAAGGAGAAATCCCAGAGATAAGAGAGGGAATAGCTAACCAGGAACCACTGGAAGAGTTTGAGATTACCAGCGGGGAAGTAAGGAAGTGTTTACTAGAATTGGATGTGACAAAGGCTATAGGTCCAGATGGAATCTCCCCTTGGATACTAAAGGAAGGAGCAGAAGAACTGTGCCTCCCGCTCTCCATGGTGTATAACAAATCACTGGCAACAGGGGAACTGCCAGAAATTTGGAAAGCAGCTAACGTAGTCCCGATATACAAGAAAGGGGATAGACAGGAGGCACTGAATTACAGACCAGTGTCCCTAACCTGCATACCATGCAAGTTGATGGAGAAGATTGTGCGAAGAAAGCTAGTGGAACATCTGGAGCGAAAGAACTTTGTAACACAGCATCAACATGGATTCAGGGATGGCAGGTCCTGCCTCACAGGGTTACTTGAATTCTATGACCAGGCAACAAAAATAAGGCAAGAAAGAGAAGGGTGGGCAGACTGCATATTTTTGGATTGTCAGAAAGCCTTTGACACAGTGCCACACAAGAGGTTAGTGAAAAAACTGGAGATGCAGGCTGGAGTGAAAGGGAAGGTACTCCGTTGGATACAGGAGTACCTAAGTAACAGGAGACAACGAGTCAGTGTGAGGGGTGAGGTCTCAGATTGGCGAGACGTTACGAGTGGAGTACCGCAGGGGTCAGTCCTTGGACCTATACTGTTTCTGATATATGTAAATGATCTTCCAGAGGGTATAGAATCGTTTCTCTCAATGTTTGCCGATGATGCAAAAATTATGAGGAGGATTGAAACTGAGGACGATAGTAGGAGGCTACAAGATGACCTAGACAGACTGAGTGAATGGTCCAACAAATGGCTGTTGAAGTTCAACCCGAGTAAATGCAAAGTAATGAAACTAGGTGGTGGAAATAGGAGGCCAAACACAGGATACAGAATAGGAGATGAAGTACTTAATGAAACGAACAGAGAGAAAGATCTAGGAGTTGATATCACACCAAACCTGTCTCCTGAAGCCCACATAAAAAGAATAACGTCTGCGGCATATGCGAGGCTGGCTAACATCAGAACAGCGTTCAGGAACCTGTGTAAGGAATCATTCAGAATCTTGTACACCACATATGTAAGACCAATCCTGGAGTATGCGGCCCCAGCATGGAGCCCGTACCTTGTCAAGCACAAGACGAAGCTGGAAAAAGTCCAAAGGTATGCCACTAGACTAGTCCCAGAACTAAGAGGCATGAGTTACGAGGAAAGGCTGCGGGAAATGCACCTTACGACACTGGAAGACAGAAGAGTAAGGGGAGACATGATCACAACCTACAAAATCCTCAGAGGAATCGACCGGGTAAACAAAGATAAACTATTCAACACTGGTGGGACGCGAACAAGGGGACACAGGTGGAAACTGAGTACTCACATGAGCCACAGAGACGTTAGAAGGAACTTTTTTAGTGTCAGAGTAGTTAACGGATGGAATGCATTAGGCAGTGATGTGGTGGAGGCTGACTCCATACACAGTTTTAAATGTAGATATGATAGAGCCCAGTAGGCTCAGGAATCTGTACACCAGTTGATTGACAGTTGAGAGGCGGGACCAAAGAGCCAAAGCTCAACCCCCGCAAGCACAAATAGGTGAGTACAAATAGGTGAGTACACACACACACACACACACACACACACACACACACACACACACACACACACACACACACACACACACACAGGGTCAGGGAGGTAGGCACTTAACTAGGGAGGAGGCACTTAACTATAGACCTGTATCACTGACAAGCATCCCCTGTAAAATACTGGAAAGAATAATTAGGCTACGACTGGTTGCACACCTGGAGAACATTAGGTTTGTGAACAAACATCAACATGGGTTCTGGACAGGGAAATCGTGCCTAACAAACCTCCTGGAATTCTATGATAAAATAACGAGGATAAGACAGGACAGATGATGGTTGGGCAGACTGCATATTTCTGGACTGCCAAAAAGCCTTTGATACAGTACCGCACATGAGACTGCTGTTCAAGCTCGAGAGGCAGGCAGGGGTGGGGGGAAAGGTCCTAGCATGGATAAGGAACTACCTAACAGGAAGGAGCCAAAGAGTTACGGTAAGGGGCGAGAAGTCGGACTGGCGAACAGTAACAAGTGGAGTACCACAAGGATCGGTGCTGGGACCAATTCTATTTCTTGTATATGTTAACGACATGTTTACAGGCGTAGAGTCCTACATGTCGATGTTTGCGGATGATGCAAAGTTGATGAGAAGAGTTGTGACAGATGAGGATTGCAGGATCCTCCAAGAGGACCTGAACAGATTGCAGAGATGGTCAGAGAAATGGCTACTAGAATTCAACACGAGCAAATGTAAAGTTATGGAAATGGGACTAGGAGATAGGAGACCAAAGGGACAGTACACAATGAAGGGGAACAGCCTACCTGTAACGACGCGTGAAAGAGACCTGGGGGTGGACGTAACACCTAATCTATCTCCTGAGGCACATATTAATAGGATAACGACAGCAGCGTACTCTACACTGGCAAAAGTTAGAACATCATTCAGAAACCTAAGTAAGGAGGCATTTAGGGCGCTTTACACTGCCTACGTAAGGCCAGTCTTAGAGTATGCCGCCTCATCATGGAGTCCCCATCTGAAGAAGCATATTATGAAACTGGAAAAGGTTCAGAGGTTTGCAACGAGACTCGTCCCAGAGCTACGAGGGATGGGGTATGAGGAGCGCCTGAGGGAACTGTGCCTTACGACACTAGAAAGAAGAAGGGAGAGGGGGGACATGATAGGAACGTATAAGATACTCAGAGGGATTGACAGAGTGGACATAGACGAAATGTTCACACGGAATAGTAACAGAACGAGAGGACATGGATGGAAGCTTGAAACTCAGATGAGTCACAGAGATGTTAGGAAGTTTTCTTTTAGCGTGAGAGTAGTGGGAAAATGGAATGCACTTCAGGAACAGGTTGTGGAAGCAAATACTATTCATAATTTTAAAACCAGGTATGATAGGGAAATGGGACAGGAGTTATTGCTGTAAACAACCGATGCTCGAAAGGCGGGATCCAAGAGTCAATGCTCGATCCTGCAGGCACAACTAGGTGAGTAACTAGGTGAGTACACACACACACACACACACACACACACACACACACACACACATATATATATATATATATATATATATATATATATATATATATATATATATATATATATATATATATATATATATATATATATATATATATTATATATATATATGTATATATATATATATATATATATATATATATATATATATATATATATATATATATATATATATATATATATATATAAACGGCTTGGGAGTGACGCTGAGGGGAGGGAGGGAGGGAATAATCAGGGGAAAGCGCCTAGCCATTACGACTATGTAGCCCTTGAAAGGTGGGGGGGGGGGGGAGTGCTAGAGAGCCATTAGGTAAGTGACACGAACACTAATTTTTAATTGTCAAGATGACTGTATCCAGCCTTGTCCTGACTTGACTAGAATGGTTATTATTCTCATCATTATTCATTGTGAGTACTGAAGGATGTCTATAAATGATTATATATTCATTATCAATAAAATAAAGGAATGATTTTATCAAGGTCGAAAGATTGGCAGATACAGTTAAATACTGACAAATGCAGGGTTTTGACAGTCATGAGATAATTGATTAGCGGGATAAAAAGGTAGGTTAGGTTATCTTGAGGTTATCTTGAGAAAATTTCGGGGCTTAGCGTCCCAGAGGCCCGGTCCTCGACCAGGCCTCCTTTTTATTACACACCCCCAGGTAGCAGCCCGTAGCAGCTGGCTAACTCCCAGGTACCTATTTACTGCTAAATACGTAGGTGTTAAATCTGAATGCGACAGTAGGGGATCTTGAGCCTGGAAAATCAATGTATAAATGTTGCAAGTGTGTGGCAAATAGCTGACTACGATCTATGACTGGAAGTGCTAGCAACACAGCTACAGCTTCACCTTGCTCTTGTTACGCCCCATTTAGACTACATACAGTTCAGCTGTGATCACTGAATTAAAAAACTTAATACCGGACTTAATACTGGACCTAATACTGGACTTAAGACTGGACTTAAAAAATCACAGGAATTAGAAAACCTTATTTTTAATGAAGAGATTAAGTGAACTTAATTTACATTTTCTAGGAAGACGAAGCAAAAAAAAATTATGAAAAAACAAAAGGGGGGATATTAATAAATATATGAATATAAAAGAGAATTCGAAACAATGAATACCAGTGGGATAAGCTGAGATTCAGGGAAGACCTGGGTAAATACAGGTTTGAAAGGAGGGTTTATGCAAAAAATAACTACACGGTAAATATGGTTTGGTGGGAAACAAATTGAAGCTGAGAGTTTGGTGAGAAAGAATTAGAAGCCGATTCAGATTGGCCCTTTGGCCCTCTGCTGATTCCATTATTCTGATTTCCCTACGTTATATCCTAATGTTCCTATATTAGCTGTTTTGTTTATAAATTATCGAGGGTTTATGAGAGACGAATATAATTTTTTTTTATAAATTAATAGTGGTTTTTAGATCAATATTGGTGATTCTGTTGATGCATTTACTGTTATCTAAGTACTGAAGGCCATGGATGTGTAAAAATAAAGTGATCTCTTTCATGAACATCTTTCACTTTCAAATTACAAACACACTTTCGCATTACGAACATAATTTCTTATTACGAACACACATTACCACTTCAACATTACGAACATTTAAACATTACAATATTACGAACGTAGAACATTAATTTTCATCCTCACCATGTAACAAACTAGGCTGTTGTAAGAATTATTCCAGAAGGTTCCAGAAGTTCGAGTAGGGACCTGACCTCTCAACAACGCCCAGTCCCCTGGGAATTAGCAGGTCTGAGTCACAAATGGCGGGCATCTTTGTTCATAGTTTTGTATAATGAACCATCCTATAGTATTCAGTAATTTAGAGAAATTAGCCTTTATTCATTTTGCATTAAAATTGTATTGTATAATAGTACGGGATACAATATCAAGAGTATTCTAATTATTGAGTTTAAGTCACCATCAGTGACGTCACGAATCAGATCTAACTTGTAAGGCGGAGTGACCGGCGGTCATAGGTCATCAGGGTTGACAGGTCTACTATTTCTCAAAGTTCAATTAACCATTTTTGGGGGATCGGGAACAGCTCTGCCGTTAGATGTTTGTGTAATTTAATTTCAGTAAAATAATTCAACCGGTCTGGATCAATTCAGTACAAACAGAGGTTAATTGTTATAACTTAAACCTTGCTAGTAACTTGGTGAAACTTTGACTAGGCGGAAGGATACAATGCTCTAGCCTGGGCTAGGCCAGACGAGGAAGAGATCAGTGTGGACACAAGAGCAACTGGGAGAGGCCAACCATCTTACCTCTCCCCAAGACCAGCCCAACATCTTTAGCTGGTTGCCCAAGGTATAGTTGCTATGGTTATGTATAGGAATAGTCTTCATTGCCACTCAGGTCAAGTAGGGAGTGTTAAAGTGACAGGGAGTGAACATATTTAGATTTTGTTTTAGTTTTTCTTTTAATAAATTAATTAGGTAATAAATTGCATTTTTATTATTTCCATGTGTTTTATGTGTATACTTGTCCTGGTCACGTGGTCCACACGAGGCAGAGTTGGATTGGGCGCCGATTCTAACACCGATTCTAACATCGAATCATTCCCGTGTAATTAATTTCACACTCTTAAGTTTCCACGGTCATCGGTTATAGTGGGGATCAAGCCCCAAGGTTGATTAATTAGCGTGATCGATCCAGACCTCGATCATTGCTCGGTGTTGCTGGTCTGGTGGTGGCAGCGTAGAGGCGACTCTAGGGTTTTGCTCAAAGCCTAGGTCACGTCATACTGGGTGTAGAATCCTAAGTCGGTCAATCGTCTTAGGACCACGTGGCGTGGAGTTGGCTTTGGTAAAAGTTTTGAGTCGCCTCTACGCTGCCACCACCAGACCAGCAACTCGACCAGACCGGGTGACTCTTGGACAGTCACTCATCCCCAAAGTAACTGATGTATGGGTTACTGGGTCTGGTGGGGGGAGGGCTTTGTGTAACGTGCCTCCCCCCTCGGTCTTTACAGACAAGGGTTCATGTGTGGCTGGAACAACTGGGTCGGTGTACCAATCAGACCTGGGAACAGACAGACACAACACAGCGGAAGCATAGATATACTCTGGGTTTGGTGGGGGTGGAACCCAAGAGCACGGTAAAAGTTGCTACCTGAGTTAAGTATAGACATAGTACACCTCATTGCCTTTACAGGAAAATCTAATGAATACTAAATTATACTAACTAGGGAAGTTACTTTACTGTATAGCGCGAGATCTCGTCACCATAGGGTGGCGAGACTGCACCTGACTACTGATGAGCGATGACAGAGGGTCATCCTCATCTTCTGACTCGTCGGTGAAGCCATGAGTCAGCACTGCTGAGTCAGGAACTAGACCCGCTGAAGGCAGTTCTAATTCCTCTCTAGCATGATAATGTTTCAATTTATTCACATGAATTGTCCTTTCCACCTGGTCCTCGAACACTCCTTTTATAACAAGATTAACCGGCCCCGCCCTTTTAATTACTCTATATGGTCCTCGCCACCTCGGAGCTAGTTTCCTGCTCTGATTGGCGGGCGCAGCCTCATTCACTCTCAATACGAGGCTTCCTTCCGTCAACTCAAGAGGGCGCACTTTCTTGTCATAAAAATGAGCATACCGAGTCCGTGCCTTCTTGGACGCTTCAGCTGCAATATTCCATGCATTTCTCATTTTTCCAAGGACCTCTGAAGGATAGTCCTCCCCGTATGAAACATTATGTCTGTTAAGCAGACCTGACGGGAAATTGCATGAATTACCAGTAAAGAAATGAAGTGGTTGGGTGTTAATTGATTGGTGGATGGAAGTATTCAAGGCGAACTGAACATAGGGTAGGTGTTCATCCCAGGTGTTTGCATCATGTTCAGCAAGGATTGCAAGCATATCCTTGACTGAACGATTAGTCCGTTCCGTCATTCCGTTTGCTTGTGGGTGGTAGGCTGTTGTAAAAGCCGAAGTTGTCTCTAAAATCTTACAAACTTCTCTAAATATATTCCCATTGAATTCTTGACCCCGGTCAGAGACTAAAACTTTAGGAGGTCCGAATACAGTAACGAACCTACGCAAGAACGCATCTGCAACCGTACGAGAATCCTTCTGAGGTAATGCAACTAGTGTAGTGTATCTAGACAGATGGTCAACTAGCACCAACACATATCTGTTACCTGAATGACTGTGGTGTAAATCAATCAGATCGGCCCCCACACGATCTAACGGTTCACGAATTTCAGGAAATTCCTGAAGTGGGGCTTGTACCTTAAGGGTGCCTTTCCTCCTCTGGCAACGAGGGCACGACTTCACGAAATTGATTACCTCAGAAAGTAATCCTGGAAAATAAAGTAGAGACTTTGCTTTTAAGTGCGTTTTAAAGACCCCCGGATGCCCTGCAATTTTAGAAGCATGCGCAAGCTTTAATGCTGATGACCGCAACACGTCCGGAATAACTAGCTGAAATACTGCCTTATCATTCTGGCTATTAACATAATACAGGACGCCCTGTTTCATCTCAAAATCATGAATAGGTAAATTCTTTTTCTTTTTCGGGTATTTTCCTCCCTCTAAATACTCAATAATTTCTTTCCATCTAGGCTCGCTCATCTGGTATTCTCTCATTTTATCTGATGGAATGGTTTCAATATTTTCATTAATCTGCATTGCCGCTATATTTCTACTTAGCGTATCTGGCACAACATGTGCTGGACCAGGCTTGTACAAGATCTGGAATGAGTGGGCCGAAAGTTCGTGAGACCAGCGTGACATTCGTGGGCATTTCGTTCGCTTCTTAAATATGTGTGTTAACGCTCGATGGTCTGTGTAGATTACAAAATGCCGCTGAAATAGGTAAGGCTCGAAATACCTAACTGATTCTACTACTGCCAGTGCCTCCCGATCCGTAGCTGAATAACGAACTTCAGGTCCTTTGACCTTCCTACTGAAATAGGCTACTGGATGGGGTAAATTATCTGCGTCTCGCTGAATTAAGCACCCGCCAATAGCAATACCGCTGGCGTCAGTGTGCACTTCCCACTCTTTCTCAAAATCAGGAATAGCCAATACCGGTGTCGTGATTAGTTGGTCTTTCAGTTTGCGATAGGCCTCGTCATGTTCTGATTTCCACACAAACTTCGCATTTTTCTTTGTCAGATCAGTCAGGGGTGCTGAAATGCCAGCGAAACCTTCAATATGACGACGAAAATATCCGGCCGCCCCCAAAAACCTACGCGCGTCCTTTGCTGCCCTTGGAGTAGGCATGTCAGGAATGGCGCGGCAAGAATCTGGGTCAGGTCGGATACCGTCTGGGCACACCTGGAACCCCAGAAATTTGAATTTCTGAGCCGCCAGGGTGCACTTCTGAACATTCAGCCTGAAACCTGCCTGATCTAACAACTTCAAAGTCTCAGTCAAGTCCTGCAGGTGTTCCTCAAACGTCCTGGAATATATCACAACATCATCCAGGTACGCTAAAGAATGCCTACCCAGTACCGGACTAAGGATAAAGTTGATGGCCCTCTGAAACGACGAAGGCGCTGTCTTCAAACCAAACGGCATCCTACGGAATTGATAAGTGTGCCTACCATCCGAGAATGCTGTTTTTTCCCTATCTTGTTCTGCCACCGGAATCGCCCAATACGCCGATTTTGCGTCAAGAGTTGAGAAATACTTAGCAGCACCAAATTGATCTATTATCTCCTGTATTCGGGGCAACGGATACACATCACCCTTAGTTAGTTCGTTCACCTTCCGATAGTCTACACAGAAACGATAACTACCGTCCGGTTTCCGAACTAGCACAACAGGAGAGAGCCACGGTGACGTACTAGGCTCTATCACGCCCTGTCTCAACATTTTCTGGCACTCATCCCTGATAATGTTCTTTGCCTGTTCTGGCAACCTCCACTGTCTTGTGTACACAGGCAAATGGTCACCAGTTGGAATGGTGTGCTCGATCTTATCAAGGAGACCAATCTGGTCATCCTCTGTCGCAAACAATTTCGGGAATTTTTGTAAAACTCCTCTCAGTGCCTTCCTATCTTCCTATCTGCCTGTGCAACATGTTGCAAATCAAGTGCTGAAATTAATTTTTCCACTTCCTCTACATTCTGTGCAACATTTCTCGTCTCGTATTGTACTTTGGATGGTGTTTTAGTGTTCAACATATTCAGTGCACTACATTGTGCAGTGACAGCTGGCGTCTCAGCTGACTCATGGTGAAAGATATCTGTGTCCTCCACCATGGTTCCCTGAGATACCCTATCACCTGCCCTGAAGCGAAAAGTCTTATGTGAAAGATTGACAACTGGAATGAGTGCACCTTTATCGAGCACTACAACTAAGTGATGAGGAATTAATAAACTATCACATCTCCCAGCCACCTGAAGGGTGGTACCTGGTTGTATGTGACGTCCCACGGCTACTTTAATAAATTTAACAGAATGTGGTGGGCAACACTGTTTGGGCAATGCATGCAATGCACATGACCTCTTAACTGTGTCTGGAAGAGACTTAAAAATCAATTTTGGATAGTGCGCATTATATTTCAGCTTCCTCTTAATTGAAGCTACAACTGGGGGATGGTCGATCATCTCCACTGGGTAGGAAGTCTGTCCCAACTGCAACCTGCAGTTCCTAGCCCCTTTTTGAGCAGACAAGGAATAATCAAATCGCGACAGAAAATCAGGTCCCATTAAGATGTGACCAGGAAAATCAAGGTTCTCTACGATCGTACATGTGTGAGGCTGCAATTCCCCATCAATCTCAAAATTAACTGTACCTTGACCTACGATCTCAATCTTTTCCCCATTGACTGCTGTTAATGTCTTTGCGCAACGTTGAAGACGTGCATACTTAAAATTGCTGAAGGCTGACTTTTTAATTACCGTTGCCTGGCTTCCTGTATCAACAAAAGCTGCCAATCTCACACCTTCCACTTTCACCTCAAAAGTAGGCCTACCATCACTAGGAGACTGCTTTCATGCTCTCGTAATAGTGACTTTACAGTCCCTCTGTATGTGCCCACGTATCCCGCAGGAGTAACACCTACGCGGATCCCTGTTGTTACCCCGCGCAGGATGGCTCGAACTTGCCGCTGAGGGCTGCTTCCCGCCTGATGAACCCGCGCCACAGTGACTCGGCTTGGCTCCCTCGCCTTTACTTACCGCCTCTACGTATGGCGACAACTTATTGCCCGATGTCCCTGCGCGCGTCTGCCTGTCTAGGGCTGTGGCGGCCTGTTGGACTAGGTCTTTATAACTCGCACCCGTTCCCCCCGCAAGTAACAATGGCCCCATATCAGAAGGTAACGTTTTGCAGAACAATTGTTTAGCGAATTGCTCTGCCTGACTCGAATCTAACCCCAGTTCCTTAGTGAGGTCGTCAACCCTTCTCTTTAATATTGACCCGAAATCCTTGACAGTGGTTCGGTCATCCCTCTTAAGTGACTCGAGATAAAAGTAAGCCTCATCCTCTGAAACCTTGTCTTTGAATCTGTCCCTAATCGCTTGGACAAACTGAGGCCAAGATGTCAGGTGCTGAAACTCTGTAAGTCCCGCCAGTGGACCGGCTACGTCCACGCAAGCCCCCATAGCGAGAGTAATTTTCGAACTATCCTCTGGGACAGCTTCCAGCATCAAACCAATTTCACAAAGCCAGTCTTCCATTCGGCGGTTGCGTTCCACCTTAATACGCGGCAACTCCCTACCTCTGAGTGTCGGCAGAGTCAACTCGGGAATCAGACTCACAAGTCCCGGTTTATATGACGCGGGGCTACTGGCAGTGGGTGGGTCCTGGGGTTGGGAACTGGGTTGAGGTTGGGGTTTGGGCTGAGGTATGGTGTGGGTGGCCTTGGGTTGGGGTGTGGATGGAGGTTGGGGTTGAGGTATGGTGTGGGTGGCCTCGGGTTGGGGTGTGGATGGAGGTTGGGGTTGAGGTATGGTGTGGGTGGCCTCGGGTTGGGGTGTGGGTGGAGGTTGGGGTTGAGGTTTGGTGTGGGTGGCCTCGGGTTGGGGTGTGGATGGAGGTTGGGGTTGAGGTATGGTGTGGGTGGCCTGGGGTTGGGGTGTGGATGGAGGTTGGGGTTGAGGTATGGTGTTGGTGGCCTGGGGTTGGGGTGTGGATGGAGGTTGGGGTTGAGGTATGGTGTGGGTGACCTCAGGCTGGGGTGTGGATTGAGGTTGGGGTGGGTATGGGGTGGCCTGGGGTTGGAATGGGTATGGGTATGGGTATGGGGTACCCTGGGGTTGGAATGGGTATGGGTATGGGGTGGCCTGGGGTTGGAATGGGTATGGGTATGGGGTGGCCTGGGGTTGGAATGGGTATGGGTATGGGGTGGCCTGGGGTTGGAATGGGTATGGAGTGGCCTGGGGTTGGGGGAAGGGTTGGTATGGGAACTGAGGATGGGGTTGGTATGGGAATTGAGGATGGGGTTGGTATGGGAATTGAGGATGGGGTTGGGGTTGTTGTAGTGACGGATGAGGTGTACCTAGGTGTTGTGGTCTTGGTGTTATCTGGGGTAGTTCCTGCTGTTGGTGGGGCTGTTGCTGTTCCCGTTGAACGGGTTCCTGTTCTCTACCGAGCGAAGTGGGACGTCCTGCCATACTAACTGAGGCCCCCTGTCCATCTCCCTGTCTGCCCTGTTGGCATGGCGTCGATGTTATTTGTGGGGGAACCCCAGACGGCTCTCCCCACTCTTGGGACGACTCCTCGCAAGACTCCCCACTCATGTCAATAATAGTATCTCTCCAGGGATGGAAAGATACCCTCGACTGCCCAGTCCCATGCCGAACCCGTGAACTCGTCGCTTCAGTCCCACTGACCCCACCTGTGGCGTCTGTTGAGCCACCTGAGCGATCCCCAGTGGTGTCGGAAGAGGTGCAGTCCTCTACACTTCCACTCCCACTGGTCCCCACTGACTGGTCACTGTCTGGGTTAAACATTTCCTGAGGTTTCTGGTGTGCCACGTCTCTTGTAACTACCCTTTAGTGCACACTCGACCCGGACTCACTACAACCGTGATCTTACACAAATAATAAAAAAATCACAACTCTTTTCCAAGAAACTACTAAATCCCAAAATAGGAAATACAACGATTTATTGAGAGAATCGCTGAAGTGAATCCAATGAATGAGTGTCTGCCCCGCACTCGTGTCTGACCGTGAAATATCCCGCAGTTCTATTGCTGAAACCTAAGTCATTTACGTTAAAAAAATTAAAGAATCTAATTTATATAAAACAATTTAAATGATAATGCAACTAACGCGCAGCACTCGTGATGGATTAATAAAGAATATTTACTGTACTTGAATACTAAACGCACTTGAAGTGAGCAGCGTGGCCACTGATGACTGATGGAGCGGGACCAGCTGCGCTGAAAAAAAACTAAGTCCCGCGCTTTTTCGCTTAAACGCTGAAAAATCAAAATTTTTGTTCTGAAGGAAAATAACTAGTTTTACGTTAATAAACCGCTCTAGCGATTAATATAGACACCCAGGACCTATATATGCTTACCAAAAATTGAATTTTTATCAAAAACTGCGTTTTTACTCAATTGCTGGACTCTGCCAATTTTCCTGACTCCGAGGGAAAAATATTCTATCACCCCAAATATCACAAAACTCCTTTAATTCGCAAAAATTTGGGTTTCTCGTTCCCAGATATAAATAAGTTATTATTTAATACTGACGTTGTATGCAGAACAATACTGACACATCGGGCGGTTTCAACACTCATTAATTCGAATTTTCGTCAAAATCAGAGATTTTCACCTCAAATGGACTCTGACAAAATTACGACACGATTTTCTCGAAAAATAACTAAATTTGGCAAAAATGTAATTATCACTGTTTAATGCTTTACGAACAGAATTACGTCCCTTGCGCGCACTAGAGAGTAATACTGACCCTAGGATATACACGAAACCTGAAAATTAGAATTTCCGCCAAAAAGTCAGATTCTAGCCCAAGCTGGACTTAGAAAATTTTTCACCTACGTTTCTACTGAAAACAGAATTCTAAGTCTACAAACACAATTTTACCGTCTTACTGGTAAAAACTAGAAAATATCACTCGCATCGACTGGGGAATCCTAATGACGCCCAGATCATACACGTGACCCACGAATACAAATTAATTACAGTTAACGACTTTCCGACATTGACTTAGCCAAAAACTTATCCCAAAATACTTAGAAATATTCCACGGACTCTATTAAGCATTTACACACAACTTACTATCCCTTAAACTCCTTCACTTACTATAGTGACCGACCAATAGCCCTAAGTCCAGAGGATTAACTACACTCTAGCAACAACGCCTCTGACTTAGACTAATACAACAGGGAATAGCAAAACTTAATGTACGCACTTAGCCTAATATGCAAGAAAATGCTAAACACTTTGATAAAAAAAAAATTTAACCGGGGATTGAATGTAAGGGAAAAAAAAATTAATCTCTAGAACAACGAAAATAATTGGAAATTACTTTATAAATTGAAGTATACTTAATTCAAAAATGCACTCGACTTAATCTTATAATTGTTCCTACTGGCTCGCCGTACCACACCTAGCCTAGGGGCCTCGACCATCTAGGTTCCAACAGAGCGACACGCAGCTTTCAGCAACAATTTTGACTAGGGACGACTCAACCTCCACTAAGTGTGCGATCACTTAGTTGTTGAATCGCTGCTAGGTAGGTTACTAGTCTGTCCCTCGGAGGCCGCAACGCCCTTCACGGATTTCCGTTTTTCCTAGCGTTTTGGGTCGTCGAATAACGCCCTCGGACTATCTACTGGCGTCCCACAGATATATCCGCCCCGACAGCCCACAAGGAACTGCTGTTGAGAGTATGGCGGCTCCCAACACCTCTGAATTAATTGCAATGGGTCGAGTATGGTACCCAGTCCAATCAACTCGGAGCGGTCTCCTTTTCAATAAATCTATTTTAACAGCCTAATCTTACTAACTAAACCTTAATCATATCAGCCCGCATGACCCAAGATTCGCCAATCCCCACTCAAACGCACTGTTGTGAGGCGCACTGCTAATCCTGGCCCGCGGCTGTCTCCTAAGCATCCGCGCACGTGTTCGAACGGCTAGACGCGTGAGCCTTTCAACAATTTCCAACAAAATTGTTGAAACCACCGCTGTGCACCATTGTAACACGGGGTAAGGTACCTGTCTATCTCCTTCTCTTTACTTCTTTTCCCTCTACCCGTATTCTTACTTTTTATTCTCTACAAGGGACTCCAAAACTTTTACCAAAGCCAACTCCACGCCACGTGGTCCTAAGACGATTGACCGACTTAGGATTCTACACCCAGTATGACGTGACCTAGGCTTTGAGCAAAACCCTAGAGTCGCCTCTACGCTGCCACCACCAGACCAGCAACACCGAGCAATGATCGAGGTCTGGATCGATCACGCTAATTAATCAACCTTGGGGCTTGATCCCCACTATAACCGATGACCGTGGAAACTTAAGAGTGTGAAATTAATTACACGGGAATGATTCGATGTTAGAATCGGTGTTAGAATCGGCGCCCAATCCAACTCTGCCTCGTGTGGACCACGTGACCAGGACAAGTATACACATAAAACACATGGAAATAATAAAAATGCAATTTATTACCTAATTAATTTATTAAAAGAAAAACTAAAACAAAATCTAAATATGTTCACTCCCTGTCACTTTAACACTCCCTACTTGACCTGAGTGGCAATGAAGACTATTCCTATACATAACCATAGCAACTATACCTTGGGCAACCAGCTAAAGATGTTGGGCTGGTCTTGGGGAGAGGTAAGATGGTTGGCCTCTCCCAGTTGCTCTTGTGTCCACACTGATCTCTTCCTCGTCTGGCCTAGCCCAGGCTAGAGCATTGTATCCTTCCGCCTAGTCAAAGTTTCACCAAGTTACTAGCAAGGTTTAAGTTATAACAATTAACCTCTGTTTGTACTGAATTGATCCAGACCGGTTGAATTATTTTACTGAAATTAAATTACACAAACATCTAACGGCAGAGCTGTTCCCGATCCCCCAAAAATGGTTAATTGAACTTTGAGAAATAGTAGACCTGTCAACCCTGATGACCTATGACCGCCGGTCACTCCGCCTTACAAGTTAGATCTGATTCGTGACGTCACTGATGGTGACTTAAACTCAATAATTAGAATACTCTTGATATTGTATCCCGTACTATTATACAATACAATTTTAATGCAAAATGAATAAAGGCTAATTTCTCTAAATTACTGAATACTATAGGATGGTTCATTATACAAAACTATGAACAAAGATGCCCGCCATTTGTGACTCAGACCTGCTAATTCCCAGGGGACTGGGCGTTGTTGAGAGGTCAGGTCCGTACTCGAACTTCTGGAACCTTCTGGAATAATTCTTACAACATCCAACCGTTCTATGGTAACACCTGGCTTCACCATACCATACAACCCAACCTCCGAACTGACACTACGGTTTAATTCTAAGTATAATAAGTACATTTCCTTACTGTCATACATAGTGCGTAATTGCACTTATGGGGCTGTTACATTGCAGCCCTCCTCCGAATTGACAGTACGGTTTAATACTAAGTGTAATAAGTACATTTCCTTACTGGCATACATAGTACATAATTGCACTTATGAGGCTGTTACATTTACCTCCCCATTTATTCTCCTCGTTTTCTGCTAAGACACTCAGAATTTTAGGCTGAAGTTTTCAAGTTCAATTCGCTATACACAAGTTTTAAATATCAGGAATTTCTTTTTCAGTGTTATTAAACAATAGAGATTTTATAAAAAATTTGAAAATATCCTGAGTTACTGTACAATTTATTGATATATTTTAGTTTTGTTTTATTAGTTTTATATAACTTTAATATCAATATAGCAATAGGTTAAGTACCAATTGTAATTAAGAAGCAATAAAATGTTTATCTTCAAACTCTAAGAAGGTTAGGTTAGGTCATGGTTTTCTATTCAGTTTTTTGGTAAACTGAAATATTCACAATATTTGAACGTGCGGTTTAATACTAAGTGAAAATAAGTACAATTCCTGACTACTATGAATAGTACATAATTGCACTTATGGGGCTGTTACATTTACCTCCTCATTTTTGGAGGTAAAATATAACATCCTCATGGTCAACAACAACCATTCAAATGTTCTGCACCATTAATTTCATCACCAAACTTCCACAGTGGCCGGTGGCTGAGCAGACAGCACGCTGGACGCGTGATCCTGTGGTCCTCAGGTGATAGTTTTCTATCTAGAACCACCCCTAGATCTCTTTCTTTATCAGAATTCTTTAAAGATTTCTCACATAAAATATAGGTTGTGTGGGGTCTATGTTCTCCTATTCCACATTCCATAATATGGCATTTATTAACATTAAATTTCATTTGCCAAGTGGCGCTCCATGTACTTATTTTGTCCAGGTCTTCTTGAAGGGCATGACAATCATCTAAGTTTCTTATCCTTCCTATTATCTTAGCATCATCAGCAAACATGTTCATATAATTCTGTATACCAACTGGTAGATCATTTATGTAGAAAATAAACATCACTGGTGCAAGAACTGAACCCTGTGGTACTCCACTTGTGACATTTCTCCAGTCCGATACATTGCCTCTGATCACAGCCCTCATTTTTCTATCAGTCAGAAAATTTTTCATCCATGTTAGAAGCGAACCTGTCACTCCTCCAATATTTTCCAGTTTCCAGAACAACCTCTTATGTGTGTGTGTGTGTGTGTGTGTGTGTGTACTCACCTAGTTGTGTTTGCGAGGGTTGAGCTCTGGCTCTTTGGTCCCGCCTCTAAACCGTCAATCAACATGTGTACAGATTCCTGAGCCTATCGGGCTCTATCATATCTACACTTGAAACTGTGTATGGAGTCAGCCTCCACCACATCTCTTCCTAATGCATTCCACTTGTCAACCACTCTGACACTAAAAAAGTTCTTTCTAATATCTCTGTGGCTCATTTGGGCACTCAGTTTCTACCTGTGTCCCCTTGTACGTGTTCCCCTTGTGTTAAATAGACTGTCTTTATCTACCCTATAAATTCCCTACAGAATCTTGAATGTGGTGATCATGTCCCCCCTAACTCTTCTGTCTTCCAGCAAAGTGAGGTTTAATTCCCGTAGTCTCTCCTCATGGCTCATACCTCTCAGCTCGGGTACTAGTCTGGTGGCAAACTTTTGAACCTTTTCCAGTTTAGTCTTATCCTTGACTAGATATGGACTCCATGCTGGGGCTGCATACTCCAGGATTGACCTGACATATGTGGTATACAAAGTTCTGAATGATTCTTTACACAAGTTTCTGAATGCCGTTCGTATGTTGGCCAGCCTGGCATATGCCGCTGATGTTATCCGCTTGATATGTGCTGCAGGAGACAGGTCTGGCGTGATATCAACCCCCAAATCTTTTTTCTTCTCTGACTCCTGAAGAATTTCCTCTCCCAGATGATACCTTATATCTGGCCTCCTGCTCCCTACACCTATCTTCATTACATTACATTTGGTTAGGTTAAACTCTAACAGCCATTTGTTCGACCATTCCTTCAGCTTGTCTAGGTCTTCTTGAAGCCTCAAAAAGTCCTCTTCTGTTTTAATCCTTCTCATAATTTTAGCATCGTCAGCAAACATTGAGAGAAATGAATCGATACCCTCTGGGAGATCATTTACATATATCAGAAACAAGATAGGACCGAGTACAGAGCCCTGTGGGACTCCACTGGTGACTTCACGCCAATCGGAGGTCTCACCCCTCACCGTAACTCTCTGCTTCCTATTGCTTAGATATTCCCTTATCCACTGGAGCACCTTACCAGCTACACCTGCCTGTCTCTCCAGCTTATGTACCAGCCTCTTATGCGGTACTGTGTCAAAGGCTTTCCGACAATCCAAGAAAATGCAGTCCGCCCAGCCCTTTCTTTCTTGCTTAATCTTTGTCACCTGATCGTAGAATTCTATCGAGCCTGTAAGGCAAGATTTACCCTCCCTGAACCCATGTTGGCGATTTGTCACGAAGTCCCTTCTCTCCAGATGTGTTACCAGGTTTTTTCACACGATCTTCTCCATCACCTTGCATGGTATACAAATCAAGGACACTGGCCTGTAGTTCAGTGCCTCTTGCCTGTCGCCCTTTTTGTATATTGGGACCACATTCGCCGTCTTCCATATTTCTGGTAGGTCTCCAGTCTCCAGTGACTTACTATACACTATGGAGAGTGGCAAGCAAAGTGCCTCTGCACACTCTTTCAGTATCCATGGTGAGATCCCATCTGGACCAACAGCCTTTCTAACATCCAGATCCAGCAGGTGTCTCTTGACCTCCTCTCTCGTAATTTCGAGCTCTTCCAAGGCCGCCTGGTTTACCTCCCTTTCTCCTAGCACAGTGACCTTACCTTTTTCTATTGTGAAGACCTCCTGGAACCTCTTATTGAGTTCTTCACACACCTCTCTGTCATTCTCTGTATACCTGTCCTCGCCTGTTCAAAGTTTCAATACCTGTTCTTTCACTGTTGTTTTCCTTCTGATGTTACTGTGGAGTAGCTTTGGTTCGGTCTTGGCTTTGTTTGCTATATCATTTTCCAAACGTTTCTCTGCTTCTCTTCTCACCCTGACCTACTCATTCCTGGTTCTCCGGTATCTCTCTCTGCTTTCTGGTGTTCTGTTATTCTGGAAATTCCTCCACGCCCTTTTGTTCAGTTTCTTCGCTTCCATACATGCCCTATTATACCATGGATTCTTCTGTTGCTTCTCGGATTTTTCCCTTTGGGCCGGGATGAAATTGTTTACTGCCTCCTGACACTTTTGGGTAACATAGTCCATCATACCCTGGACAGACTTATCTCTGAGGTCTGTGTCCCAAGGTATTTCACTTAGGAAACTTCTGATCTGTTCATAATTTCCCTTTCGGTATGCCAGCCTTTTCATTCTTAGTTCTTTTTTAGGGGAGATAAGTCCTAGCTCTACCAGGTACTCAAAGTTCAATACACTGTGGTCACTCATTCCCAAGGGCACTTCCATCTTAACTTCTCTTATATCCCACTCATTTAGGGTAAATATCAAATCAAGCAATGCTGGTTCATCTTCTCCTCTCATTCTTGTTGGTTCTTTGATGTGCTGGCTTAGAAAGTTTCTTGTTGCCACGTCCAGCAGCTTAGCCCTCCATGTTTCTGGTCTTCCATGCGGGTCTCTGTTCTTCCAATCTATCTTCCCATGGTTGAAGTCTCCCATAATTAGTAGTCCAGATCCATTCCTGCTAGCAACAGAAGCTGCTCTTTCTATTATGTTAATGGTGGCCATGTTGTTTCTATCATATTCCTGTCTAGGTCTTCTGTCATTTGGTGGTGGATTATATATGTCTACGACTATAATTTTTTTCCCTCCATTTGTTACGGTACCTGCTATGTAGTCACTGAAACCTTCACAGCCCTGAATATCCATCTCCTCAAAATCCCAGCCTTTTCTTACCAGCAGGGCTACACCACCCCCACCTCTTCCTTTCCTCTCTTTCCTCATAACATAATAGTCCTGTGGGAACACTGCGTTTGTTATCGTTTTCGTGATCTTTGTTTCTGTGAGGGCTATTATGTCTGGGTTTTCCTCTAGTACCCGTTCTCCAAGCTCATTTGCTTTATTTGTAATTCCATCTATGTTAGTGTACATCGCTTTGAGGCTCACTTTCTTCTGTCCCTTCTCAAATCGCCTCCTTGGTGAGTGTTCTGCTGGTGGGGGAGGCTGTTCCATGGGTGTGAGGACCTGTGAGGTGGATAACAGGGTCTCAGAGGATATTGGGATGAGGGGCGGGGGATCCATTGAAGGGGAAGGGACAGGGAGGGTATGGGGTGAAAGGGGAGGGAGGACGGGAAGGAAAGGGGGGGTGGGTGGACTCGGGAGGAGGGGAGGGGTAGAAGGGTGGGGATTGGGTGTGGGGGGAGGGAGATTTGGCTGAACATTTGAGTGGGGGCAGGGCGGGTTTGGGGCAGGGGGGTTTTCTATGCAGAGGAGGGAGGCGGGGTTGTCCTACCTTCTGGCATTACTGGGTAGCTGGTTGTGGGTTTCCCCCTCGCTTCTGGGGGTGTTGTGTTGGGAGCTGTTACTTCCTGGTTTTCCCCTCTCGCCCTGCGCCTCTTCCTTGCTTCTGCCGCCACAGAAGCCTTCTTCTGTGTGTGTGTGTGTGTATGTGTGTGTGTGTGTGTGTGTGGTGTGGAGAAAAAAAAGTAGTTAGTAACAGTTGATTGACAATGAGGGGCGGACCGAAAGAGCAGAGCTCAATCCCCTCAACCACAACTAGGTGAATACACCAACACCATACCTCCACCATCACCATCAGCCCATCTACGCCACATCAACTATCATCTTCATCACACTGCATCCCAATTACCACCTTAGAACAGGTACAGTGACAGATCTATGATGAATATTATATACAAAATACCAAACGTAGAATGCGTTTATAGTGTTGGTTCCGCCAGGGAACAAAGCACGAATGTGCTTCTATTAACACTGTTCAATATAATGTTACATCATAATGAACATTTTGTGTAATATTAATTTCCACAAATGTAAATTATGTACATGCATGACCCCCTCTCACACGTCTATATAAATATGTATATACATATGAATTGTCGGAAATTAAAATATACATGAATTAATTCCAATGTTCGACACATAGTGCTGGGATCCCTGGGCGGCTATCAGCCGGAGATTATTTTGTTTTCATGAAGAGAAACAATTAGTGTGAGCCTCGTCTGTCAGCCAATACCGTCCAGTATTTTAGTCAAAGAAAACGGTGTAGCGTTTGGGTGGAGCTGGATCACTGCCTACACTGCATGCAATCACAATGTGTAATTGGACATTTTCTATTGAATGGAATTGAATTTGCGGCACGCGTGTCTGTATATATAAATGTAAGTGTATTATGAACACGTGCGAATGTTTTGTTATGGGCTGTGTTATAAAGATGTATATATATATATATATATATATATATATATATATATATATATATATATATATATATATATATATATATATATATATATATATATATGCAGAATAACCACATATGAAAAATAGAAAATGCTTAACGCGTTTTCGGCTAATTCGCCTTTATCAGAGCAAAGTAGAATGATTCTACTTTGCTCTGATGAAGGCGAATTAGCCGGAAAACGCGTTAAGCATTTTCTATTTTTCATATGTGGTTATTCTGCATACTTGGATCAGTGTTTTTGTGATCATTGTTGCATATATATATATATATATATATATATATATATATATATATATATATATATATATATATATATATATATATATATATATATATATATATATATATACACAACTTTAGAACACTTTCCCACCAGGAGACTCGAACCCTAGCCAGCACAGAAGCCTTCCAGCAACTGGCATAACAGGTACGCCTTAACCCGCTCCACCACCCGCTCAGACCCTTAAAAGAGATGGTAATTTCGGAGTATTTAAATACCCCAAAGATCAACACCTCCCAAGAGCACCAGAGCAAGTGAGGGGTCATTTATACGTTAATTTCATCAAGTCCCTGTTAATATGGGAAGACACAGTGTCTCTGCTTAAGGCATAACTCTCCTAAACACGAGAGTTAAGTATACAACTTTAGAACACTTTCCCACCAGGAGACTCGAACCCTAGCCAGCACAGAAGCCTTCCAGCAACTGGCATAACAGGTACGCCTTAACCCGCTCCACCACCCGCTCAGACCCTTAAAAGAGATGGTAATTTCGGAGTATTTAAATACCCCAAAGATCAACACCTCCCAAGAGCACCAGAGTAAGTGAGGGGTCATTTATACGTTAATTTCATCAAGTCCCTGTTAATATAGGAAGACACAGTGTCTCTGCTTAAGGCACAACTCTCCTAAACACGAGAGTTAAGTATACAACTTTAGAACACTTTCCCACCAGGAGACACGAACCCTAGCCAGCACAGAAGCCTTCCAGCAACTGGCATAACAGGTACACCTTAACTCGCTCCACCACCCGCTCAGACCCTTAAAAGAGATGGTAATTTCGGAGTATTTAAATACCCCTAAGATCAACACCTCCCAAGAGCACCAGAGCAAGTGAGGGGTCATTTATACGTTAATTTCATCAAGTCCCTGTTAATATGGGAAGACACAGTGTCTCTGCTTAAGGCACAACTCTCCTAAACACGAGAGTTAAGTATACAACTTTAGAACACTTTCCCACCAGGAGACTATATATATATATATATATACATATGTCGTACCTAGTAGCCAGAACGCACTTCTCGGCCTACTATGCAAGGCCCGATTTGCCTAATAAGCCAAGTTTTCCTGATTTAATATATTTTCTCTAATTTTTTTCTTATGAAATGATAAAGCTAACCATTTCATTATGTACGAGGTCAATTTTTTTTATTGAAGTTAAAATTAATGTAGATATATGACCGAACCCAACCAACCCTACCTAACATAACCTAACCTATCTTAATAGGTTAGGTTAGGTTAGGTGGCAGGAAAAGTTAGGTTAGGTTAGGTTAGGTAGGTTAGGTAGTCGAAAAAAAATTAATTCATGAAAACTTGGCTTATTAGGCAAATCGGGCCTTGCATAGTAGGCCGAGAAGTACATTCTGGCTACTAGGTACGACATATATATATATTTATATATATATATATATATATATATATATATATATATATATATATATATATATATATGTCGTACCTAATAGCCAGAACGCACTTCTCAGCCTACTATTCAAGGCCCGATTTGCCTAATAAGCCAAGTTTTCATGAATTAATGTTTTTTCGTCTACCTAACCTACCTAACCTAACCTAACCTAGCTTTTTTTGGCTACCTAACCTAACCTTACCTATAAATATAGGTTAGGTTAGGTTAGGTAGGGTTGGTTAGGTTCGGTCATATATCTACGTTAATTTTAACTCCAATAAAAAAAAAATGACCTCATACATAGAGAAAAGGGTTGCTTTATCATTTCATAAGAAAAAAATTATAGTAAATATATTAATTCAGGAAAACTTGGCTTATTAGGCAAATCGGGCCTTGAATAGTAGGCTGAGAAGTGAGTTCTGGCTACTAGGTACGACATATATATATATATATATATATATATATATATATATATATGTCGTACCTAGTAGCCAGAACTCACTTTTTGGCCTACTATTCAAGGCCCGATTTGCCTTATAAGCCAAGTTTTCCTGAATTAATATATTTTTTCTAATTTTTTTCTTATGAAATGATAAAGCTACCCATTTCATTATGTATGAGGTCAATTTTTTTTTATTGGAGTTAAAATTAACGTAGATATATGACCGAACCTAACCAACCCTACCTATCCTAACCTAACCTATCTTTATAGGTTAGGTTTGGTTAGGTAGCCGAAAAAGTTAGGTTAGGTTAGGTTAGGTAGGTTAGGTAGTCGAAAAACAATTAATTCATGAAAACTTGGCTTATTAGGCAAATTGGGCCTTGCATAGTAGGCTGAGAAGTGCGTTCTGGCTACTAGGTACGACATATATATATATATATATATATATATATATATATATATATATATATATATATATATATATATATATATGTCGTACCTAGTAGCCAGAACGCACTTGTCAGCCTACTATGCAAGGCCCGATTTGCCTAATAAGCCAAGTTTTCCTGAATTAATATATTTTCTCCATTTTTTTACTTATGAAATGATAAAGCTACCCCATTTCATTATGTATGAGGTCAATTATTTTTATTGGAGTTAAAATTAGCGTAGATATATGGCTGAACCTAACCAACCCTACCTAACCTAACCTAACCTATCTTTATAGGTTAGGTTAGGTTAGGTAGCCAAAAAAGTTAGGTTAGGTTAGGTTAGGTAGGTTAGGTAGTCGAAAAACAATTAATTCATGAAAACTTGACTTATTAGGCAAATCGGGCGTTGCATAGTAGGCAGAGAAGTGCGTTCTGGCTACTAGGTACGACATATATATATATATATATATATATATATATATATATATATATATATATATATATATATATATATATATGCGAACAAGCCAGAATGGTCCCCTGGACAATATGCAACTGAAAACTCACACCCCAGAAGTGACTCGAACCCATACTCCCAGAAGCAACGCAACTGGTATGTACAAGACGCCTTAATCCACTTGACCATCACGACCGGACATAATGAGGTGATAGCCGAGGCTATTTGAACCACCCCACCGCCGGCACTCGGATAGTTATCTTGGGCATAGCATTTTACCAAATCACCTCATTCTTAGGGGCACACGTGAGGAACACAAATGCGAACAAGCCAGAATGGTCCCCTGGACAATATGCAACTGAAAACTCACACCCCAGAAGTGACTCGAACCCATACTCCCAGAAGCAACGCAACTGGTATGTACAAGACGCCTTAATCCACTTGACCATCACGACCGGACATAATGAGGTGATAGCCGAGGCTATTTGAACCACCCCACCGCCGGCACTCGGATAGTTATCTTGGGCATAGCATTTTACCAAATCACCTCATTCTTAGGGGCACACGTGAGGAACACAAATGCGAACAAGCCAGAATGGTCCCCTGGACAATATGCAACTGAAAACTCACACCCCAGAAGTGACTCGAACCCATACTCCCAGAAGCAACGCAACTGGTATGTACAAGACGCCTTAATCCACTTGACCATCACGACCGGACATAATGAGGTGATAGCCGAGGCTATTTGAACCACCCCACCGCCGGCACTCGGATAGTTATCTTGGGCATAGCATTTTACCAAATCACCTCATTCTTAGGGGCACACGTGAGGAACACAAATGCGAACAAGCCAGAATGGTCCCCTGGACAATATGCAACTGAAAACTCACACCCCAGAAGTGACTCGAACCCATACTCCCAGAAGCAACGCAACTGGTATGTACAAGACGCCTTAATCCACTTGACCATCACGACCGGACATAATGAGGTGATAGCCGAGGCTATTTGAACCACCCCACCGCCGGCACTCGGATAGTTATCTTGGGCATAGCATTTTACCAAATCACCTCATTCTTAGGGGCACACGTGAGGAACACAAATGCGAACAAGCCAGAATGGTCCCCTGGACAATATGCAACTGAAAACTCACACCCCAGAAGTGACTCGAACCCATACTCCCAGAAGCAACGCAACTGGTATGTACAAGACGCCTTAATCCACTTGACCATCACGACCGGACATAATGAGGTGATAGCCGAGGCTATTTGAACCACCCCACCGCCGGCACTCGGATAGTTATCTTGGGCATAGCATTTTACCAAATCACCTCATTCTCATTCTCATTCCTCATTCACCTCGGTCGTGATGGTCAAGTGGATTAAGGCGTCTTGTACATACCAGTTGCGTTGCTTCTGGGAGTATGGGTTCGAGTCACTTCTGGGGTGTGAGTTTTCAGTTGCATATTGTCCAGGGGACCATTCTGGCTTGTTCGCATTTGTGTTCCTCACGTGTGCCCCTAAGAATTAGGTGATTTGGTAAAATGCTATGCCCAAGATAACTATCCGAGTGCCGGCGGTGGGGTGGTTCAAATAGCCTCGGCTATCACCTCATTATGTCCGGTCGTGATGGTCAAGTGGATTAAGGCGTCTTGTACATACCAGTTGCGTTGCTTCTGGGAGTATGGGTTCGAGTCACTTCTGGGGTGTGAGTTTTCAGTTGCATATTGTCCAGGGGACCATTCTGGCTTGTTCGCATTTGTGTTCCTCACGTGTGCCCCTAAGAATGAGGTGATTTGGTAAAATGCTATGCCCAAGATAACTATCCGAGTGCCGGCGGTGGGGTGGTTCAAATAGCTTCGGCTATCACCTCATTATGTCCGGTCGTGATGGTCAAGTGGATTAAGGCGTCTTGTACATACCAGTTGCGTTGCTTCTGGGAGTATGGGTTCGAGTCACTTCTGGGGTGTGAGTTTTCAGTTGCATATTGTCCAGGGGACCATTCTGGCTTGTTCGCATTTGTGTTCCTCACGTGTGCCCCTAAGAATGAGGTGATTTGGTAAAATGCTATGCCCAAGATAACTATCCGAGTGCCGGCGGTGGGGTGGTTCAAATAGCCTCGGCTATCACCTCATTATGTCCGGTCGTGATGGTCAAGTGGATTAAGGCGTCTTGTACATACCAGTTGCGTTGCTTCTGGGAGTATGGGTTCGAGTCACTTCTGGGGTGTGAGTTTTCAGTTGCATATTGTCCAGGGGACCATTCTGGCTTGTTCGCATTTGTGTTCCTCACGTGTGCCCCTAAGAATGAGGTGATTTGGTAAAATGCTATGCCCAAGATAACTATCCGAGTGCCGGCGGTGGGGTGGTTCAAATAGCCTCGGCTATCACCTCATTATGTCCGGTCGTGATGGTCAAGTGGATTAAGGCGTCTTGTACATACCAGTTGCGTTGCTTCTGGGAGTATGGGTTCGAGTCACTTCTGGGGTGTGAGTTTTCAGTTGCATATTGTCCAGGGGACCATTCTGGCTTGTTCGCATTTGTGTTCCTCACGTGTGCCCCTAAGAATGAGGTGATTTGGTAAAATGCTATGCCCAAGATAACTATCCGAGTGCCGGCGGTGGGGTGGTTCAAATAGCCTCGGCTATCACCTCATTATGTCCGGTCGTGATGGTCAAGTGGATTAAGGCGTCTTGTACATACCAGTTGCGTTGCTTCTGGGAGTATGGGTTCGAGTCACTTCTGGGGTGTGAGTTTTCAGTTGCATATTGTCCAGGGGACCATTCTGGCTTGTTCGCATTTGTGTTCCTCACGTGTGCCCCTAAGAATGAGGTGATTTGGTAAAATGCTATGCCCAAGATAACTATACGAGTGCCGGCGGTGGGGTGGTTCAAATAGCCTCGGCTATCACCTCATTATGTCCGGTCGTGATGGTCAAGTGGATTAAGGCGTCTTGTACATACCAGTTGCATTGCTTCTGGGAGTATGGGTTCGAGTCACTTCTGGGGTGTGAGTTTTCAGTTATATATATATATATATATATATATATATATATATATATATATATATATATATATATATATATATATATATATACTAAAATATATATATATATATATATATATATATATATATATATTAGTATATTTTGGTAGCAGTCTTTCCTGTAGACATATATTATTAAATATGACCGAAAAAGTAAGATTAATAATTCTAACACGAATTTTCTCAATCTTTCGTACATTTCTTTTCACTGTTGGAGGTAAATCAAAAATCAATTCTCCAAAATTCATTTTTATTTCTAGTCTGACGCGACACGAGCGCGTTTCGTAAAACTTATTACATTTTCAAAGACTTTAGTTTACAAACACACAACTGAATAGAACTTACGCATCTCCGATTTTGTATCTACATTTGAATGAGGTGGATGGGGTGAGGTGGCATTAATAGGGTATTAATTTCATCAACACAAGACAGAACAAGAGGTGGTATTAATAGGGTATTAATTTCATCAACACAAGACAGAACACGAAACAATGGGTATTGAATAGAAGTGTTTGTAGAAAGCCTATTGGTCCATATTTCTTGATGCTTCTATATTGGAGCAGAGTCTTGAGGTGGGTAGAATATAGTTGTGCATTAATTGGCTGTTGATTGCTGGTGTTGACTTCTTGATGTGTAGTGCCTCGCAAACGTCAAGCCGCCTGCTATCGCTGTATCTATCGATGATTTCTGTGTTGTTTACTAGGATTTCTCTGGCGATGGTTTGGTTGTGGGAAGAGATTATATGTTCCTTAATGGAGCCCTGTTGCTTATGCATCGTTAAACGCCTAGAAAGAGATCCTAGAGAGAGAGAGAAAGAGATGCCACCTCACCCCATCCACCTTATTCAAATGTAGATATAAAATCGGAGATGCGTAAGTTCTATTCAGTTGTGTATTTGTAAACTAAAGTCTTTGAAAATGTATTAAGTTTTACGAAACGCGCTCGTGTCGCGTCAGACTAGAAATAAAAATGAATTTTGGAGAATTGATTTTTGATTTACCTCCAACAGTGAAAAGAAATGTACGAAAGATTGAGAAAATTCGTGTTAGAATTATTAATCTTACTTTTTCGGTCATATTTAATAATTTATATATATATATATATATATATATATATATATATATATATATATATATATATATATATATATATATATATATATATATATATATATATATATATATATATATATATATATATATATATATATATATATATATATATATATATATATATATATTATATACATATATATATATATATATATATATATATATATATATATATATATATATATATATATATATATATATATATATATATATATATATATATATATATATATATATATATTGTGACGGTAAAGTGTTGGAGTGTTGATGTTCGGCAGTCCTCCAATGGCAGGTGGCAATGCCTTGTCACATTTACAGAAAAAAAAGAGACTGCTTGCCTGTTTGTCTGTGGTAAGGTAAGGTAATGGGAAGACACACAAAACACAAAATATAAACAATGAAATTTTAATTACTTTAGAAAACAAGATATGAACAAAGACAATCCCTTGGCTTACGTAAAATTCAAAACAAGTCAACAAACAAAACAACATGAATAATTAATAGATGTGAAAATTTACTCTAAAACAAAATAATGTGCAAGACAATAATAATAATCAGGTGCTGAGAATATTGGCTAGAGCTGCCACCTCCCTTAGTACACGACAGCCAGGGCTTAGTCTACCAGAGAGAGATGTCAACTTCTAAGAGCACAAATATATTCTGAGGAGGACGGCGTTAGCTGGCCCAGACGTCGACTCAGGTAGAGGGCGTGAGTGCAGGTGCAGGTGTGCTGTCGGCGAAACACCAGCCAATCAGGAGCAGGTAGGCGGAGAATGGGTAGTTTGCTCGTTGACGACGGGTGGAGAGCCGGCGTGTCGGGTGGTGCAAGGTACGCTTTGCTTCCTGGACAAAACGTTTTGTGATACTGGTGGACGTATCTTTAATGTAGTATCTTGTACTTGTAGAATGACGTAAATGATATAGGGAAGAGCAGGCTCAATCTCTCTTGAAAGAGATTATCGTCACAACTCTCCCCCAAAGCCTGCGGTTCCGGAAGAAGTTACGTCTTCATGTGGCAGAGTGATAGGTAGAGTTGCCTCTACTTCATAGACTTTGGAGAGGGCGTCGGCTATGATGTTGTCAGAACCCTTGATGTAGAAGATCTCCAGGTTGAAATCTTGTAGATATAAAGCCCATCGTAGAAGGCGTTGGTTATTGAATTGGGCTTGATGTAAGAAGCGGAGAGGATTGCGGTCTGAGTAGATGGTGTAGACCGAGCACCTTGTAGGTATGGAGCAAAGTGCTGAAGATTCAGGACGATGGAGAGTAGCTCCTTCTCGATAGTGCTGAAATTCTTCTGGTGGGGTTTCAACTTGTAGCTGTAGTAGCTAACAGGTAGAACCTCCTCGCCTCGTTGCTGCATCAGGACACCTCTGATTAAGCACTACACATTAAGAAGTCAACACCAGCAATCAACAGCCAATTAATGCACAACTATATTCTACCCACCTCAAGACTCCGCTCCAATATAGAAGCATCAAGAAATATGGACCAATAGGCTTTCTACAATCACTTCCATTCAATATTCATTGTTTGGTGTTCTGTCTTGTGTTGATGAATTTAATACCCTATTAAAACCACCTCACCCCATCCACCTCACTAAAATGTAGATATAAACAAATCGGAGATGTGTAAGTTCTATTCAGTTGTGTATGTGTAAACTAAAGTCTTTGAAAATGTAATAAGTTTTACGAAGCGCGCTCAAGTGTCGCGTCAGACTAGAAATAAAAATGAATTTTGGAGAATTGATTTTCGAATTACCACCAACAGTGAAAAGAAATGTACGAAAGATTGAGAAAATTCGTGTTAGAATTATTAATCTTACTTTTTCGGTCCATATTTCTTGATGCTTCTATATTGGAGCGGAGTCTTGAGGTGGGTAGAATATAGTTGTGCATTAATTGGCTGTTGATTGCTGGTGTTGACTTCTTAATGTGTAGTGCCTCGCAAACGTCAAGCCGCCTGCTATCGCTGTATCTATCGATGATTTCTGTGTTGTTTACTAGGATTTCTCTGGCGATGGTTTGGTTGTGGGAAGTGATTATATGTTCCTTAATGGAGCCCTGTTGTTTATGCATCGTTAAACGCCTAGAAAGAGATGTTGTTGTCTTGCCTATATACTGGGTTTTTTGGAGCTTACAGTCCCCAAGTGGGCATTTGAAGGCATAGATGACGTTGGTCTCTTTTAAAGCGTTCTGCTTTGTGTCTGGAGAGTTTCTCATGAGTAGGCTGGCCGTTTTTCTGGTTTTATAGTAAATCGTCAGTTGTATGCTCTGATTTTTGTCTGTAGGGATAACGTTTCTATTAACAATATCTTTCAGGACCCTTTCCTCTGTTTTATGAGCTGTGGAAAAGAAGTTCCTGTAAAATAGTCTAATAGGGGGTATAGGTGTTGTGTTAGTTGTCTCTTCAGAGGTTGCATGGCGTTTCACTTTCCTTCCTATGATGTCTTCGACGAAACCATTGGAGAGGCAGTTGTTGACTAGGACCTGCCTTACCCTACAGAGTTCTTCGTCGACTTGCTTCCATTCTGAGCTGTGGCTTAGAGCACGGTCGACATATGCGTTAACAACACTCCTCTTGTACCTGTCTGGGCAGTCGCTGTTGGCATTTAGGCATATTCCTATGTTCGTTTCCTTAGTGTAGACTGCAGTGTGGAAACCTCCGCTCTTTTCCATGACTGTTACATCTAGAAAGGGCAGCTTCCCATCCTTTTCCATCTCGTAAGTGAAACGCAGCACAGAACTCTGCTCAAATGCCTCCTTCAGCTCCTGCTGATGTCTGACATCAGGTACCTGTGTAAAAATGTCAACATACCTGCAGTATATGGCCGGTTTCAAGTTCATGTCGACTAAGACTTTTTGCTCGATGGTACCCATGTAGAAGTTTGCAAACAGGACACCTAGGGGAGAATCCATGGCGACCCCATCTACTTGCTTATACATATGCTCATCCGGGCTCAAGAAGGGTGCCTCTTTAGTACAAGCTTGGAGTAGTTTCCTTAGAATATTTTCGGGTATGTCAAGAGGAGTACAGGCTGGATCACGATACACTCTGTCGGCTATCATCCCGATTGTCTCGTCCACAGGTACGTTGGTAAACAGCGATTCTACGTCCAACGAGGCTCTTATCCCTGTGGCCCGTGTGCCCCGCAGTAAGTCAACAAATTCCTTTGGAGACTTCAGGCTAAAGGCGCAAGGGACATAAGGAGTCAGCAAGCCATTGAGTCGTTTCGCCAGTCTGTACGTGGGTGTGGGTATCTGGCTAATGATTGGCCGAAGTGGGTTTCCAGGCTTGTGTGTCTTGACATTTCCATACGCATATCCAGGTTTATATTCCCCAATGATCTTTGGCAGGTGGAGTCCGGATTTCTTGGCGTTCACAGTTTCGATCAGTTTGTTGACCTTTGCTTTCAATTCGGCTGTAGTGTCCTTCGTTACCCTTTGGAACTTAGTTTGGTCAGAGAGTATGAGGTTCATTTTCGCCTGATATTCGTCTTTTTTAAGAATGACATATATTGGCGACTTGTCGCCTCTCCTGACAACTATCTCCTTGTTCTCACGAAGGCTTTTAGCTGCTGCTTTGAGCTCGGGGGACGGAAGAGTGGTCTTCCACTCATCCCTGTCGTGTGGTCTATCTATCAACTTGCCAACGGTGACTTGTAATGATGGCGAAGCTTTCTTTCCCTGACCCAATAAAGTTGTTCACTAATGATTCTAGTTTTCTTCTGGTAGAATATTATCCTTTTGTTTAAGATGTTCTCCATCACTCTGCAGGATATGCACACCAGGCATTCAGTTCTTGCTAGAAAAGCAGTGCCGCTCTGGCTCGCTAAGCCATTTCGGCTCGCTAAGTCAGCTTTATTTCACTGGTCAGTGTATGCAAGATCCTGAAGTCAGTACCGAGTCATTGTCGCTTAAACGTCCATTTTCAAGAAACAATCAAGAGAAAACTTTAAACGTAAATGGTTATATAGCACTCGGGCGGGATATGAGAACAAAGAACAGGGAGAAGGAGTCCTACCACTTGCACGATCGAGAACGCCAACCCCGCCAGAAGCCAGACCGAGGCTGTGCCAACCACTCGATGTGGGTAGTCATCCTTAAGTGCAATAACTCACACGCCAAGGAATGGTGGGAAGGGTTACACAAAGAATAAAGGGCAGTACAGATGACCAATGCCACAACACAGCTCACTGGGACGATGGGGAATAATCCAGTGCATGTTTGTTTTGAAATGGGGTCATGACCTCATGGGGTTAGCGCGCAGGACTCTGTGGCGCGGGTTCGATTCCCGCACGAGGCAGAAACAAATGGGCAAAGTTTCTTTCACCCTGAATGCCCCTGTTACCTTGCAGTAAATAGGTACCTGGGAGTTAGTCAGCTGTCACGGGCTGCTTCCTGGGGGTGGAGGCCTGGTCGAGGACCGGGCCTCGGGGACACTGAAAAGCCCCGAAATCATCTCAAGACAACCTCAAGATGACGGCTGACTAGACAGCGTTCGGGGTACGTAGTCCTAAGGGGTTAGGTTCAATCCCCGGCGGAGGCGGAAATAAATGGACAGAGTTTCTTTTACCCTGATGCCCCTTGTTCACCTAGCAGTAAATAGTTACCTGGGAGTTAGACAGCTGCTACGGGGGTGTTTCCTGGGGATGTGTGTGCGTGAAAATTAGGATTGAGGACTTGCCAGAGACGCTGTGCGTGCTAGTAGCTGTACAAGTAAGAACTCTTTTATATATATAAATAAATAAAAATATACAAATATGCCCAACACTGTTGTGAACAGAGTCCGTGACACAAAGCAATTGACAGGGAGAGAAACACTTGTGACCTTTACTATTTGATTGATGATATGTACTACAGGTTACAGGGGTGACTGAAGCAGCTACGACACAACGCCCAAACACTCGTCTGTTATGTTACATGAGAGACAGGGAAATGTATCACACAACCCTCATAAAATACTCTACCAGACTGTACCTAACTGTCAAGAGGGGACACAGGATACACAATAGCATCTGCTACACATAACATGATTCACTAAACCCTTCACCGTGCAGTAACTAAGTGAGGTCACACCAGGTCACAAGCCAATATTCCCATTTGGTGCCATACTCAAGAGTGCTAAGACACACTAACCTTGGCCCTACAGGCCTGAGTTCTATCCTGCACATTGCAAGAATATTTTTTCATTCGAAATGTTCACGGGACATTGGCATGCCCAGCACACAGACCAACACACTACACGCCATCAAGCGCCGTATACGAGCATGCGCACCTTAAACACTGAACACAACAGCTGATCACAGGAAATATGTGCTAATACTCATTACTGTGATTTTCGACATTTAATTCATTACGTAGATACAACAGACTGAAGCGATCATTTGTTCTCACTAGCGGGCGCGCGCACACACACACACACACACACACACACACACACACACACACACACACACACACACACACACACACACACACACACACACACACACACACACGCACACAAACACACACACACACACACACACAGCCACCAGGGCACCGGTGGTTGTGTGGACAGCACGCTGGACACGTAATCCTGTGGCCAGTTTTCGATTCCAGGCGTCGGTGAGAAAACAAAATGGGCAGAGTTTATTTCACCCTGATGCCCCTGTTACCTAGCAGTAAACAGGTACCTGGGAGTTAGACAGTTGTTTCGGGCAGCTTCTTGGGGTGTATGTGGTGAAAAAAAATAAAAAAATAGTAGTAACAGTTGATTGATTAACAGTTGAGAGGCGAGCTGAAAGAACAGAGCTCAACCCCCCGCAAGCACAACTAGGTGAGTATAACTTGGTGACTACACACACACACACAGTTTATTCCCAGGTACCTATTTACTGCTAGGTGAGGAGTAGCATTATGGATGAAAGAAACTCTGCCCATTTGTTTCCGCCTCCACCGGGGATCGAACCCCGAACTTCAGGACTACGAATCCCGAGCGCTGTCCACTCAGCCGTAAGGAGACCTCAGAAGCACCACATGGACAGTACTTTTCAGTTTCTCGCTTCCACTACCCATCCGGCCAAATCTTGACAGTTAACAATGATGTAATAATGAATCAGCGTGCGAAACGCTGCCGAAACGTTATGTTTATACATTGTTGAGCTAACTGTAAAAATGTTAACGTTGAAAAAATGTTGAGTTAACAGTAAAATTTTTAAACGTTGAACCAACGTTTATTAAACGTTGAGCCGACGTTTATTAAACGTTGAAAACATTGTTGTAACTTCGACTATATGACAGTAGCGTGTACTGGCCGCTGGGCCTACATATACTACGGAAATTTACATTCTACTCAGATATATACGAAACTAGTTTTATATATATTTCCATCTAAAATCTTTTTATTTCACTATTTATTTTTTATTCATATATTTTCTATTTATTTTTTTTACTTTCAAGGTAATGAAGCTGTCAATCACTTTATCCCCTTTAGACTTATTCTGAAAACTTTTCATTATTCTCGTAAATCGAATATTACCAGAGTGGGGAGGGGGGTAGGGGGGGGGGGAAATGTTAAGTCGTGAATCCTTTAAAATATTACAACGTTTGTATTCAAATGCGCTTATATTTTAAATTTACATTGTCATTATAGAAGTTTAGCATTATACAATACATATATTTTAACAACACAATTTATGCAAAAATGTTACAATTATCTTACTGAAATATCCGATGGTTTCAGATGTTGTATTTGTATTGTGAAATTATTTACAAAATAGACTTTTCTTGAATTTTCTGAGGGCGAAATTTCTCTTCGTGTAACAAAACATTTTAATGCCTTATTCTATATGAACATAATGATGTGTGAACAAGTAGAATATCAGATGATACGAACGAAAGCTTTCATACGAAAGCTCTCGATAGCTTCGAACGAAAGTCAATGATCCAGGAGCGGCCAACAACGAACAGGGACGATTTCCAGAGAATTTTCATTGATGTTCATATGTTTTGATTCACGTAGGTGCCTATCTACATATCCACAAATGTATACATAATGTATGCATATCATAATAATCTGTATTATTATTATTATTGTCATAAATAATAATACATATAATAATTTTCATTTATTATATTACTAGTATTATTATAATATAAAACAAGCCAGTTAACATGTAGGAAGATCTAAGAAAACACCTTTACATATTCGTCGTTTAAATTAGACTCACAAGGGGCACCCAAATACATGTATTCTTTTTCGTTCCTCTGCTTCCTTGTAGAGGTGGAAATTAGGGAAAGAAATTTTAGCGAAATGCCCCTGGAATTGCACGACTTCTTTTTATGGGCAAAGTTCAGTTGTTACGCGTCGCATGGAGAGAATGAGAAATAAAGCAGTGAGAGATGAGAGAGAGATAGAAAGGAAGGAGGGAGAGGTCCACGGTCAGGGCGAAGGACAGGATGAGGGTGGGGGAGATATAGAGAGTCAAGTAGTCGAGAGTCGAGAGTGTTTTCCAACTGGTGATGCTATTGACATGTTAACGTTCAGCCATGGTGTCTCGAGAGCAGGTGACTCGAACTACTGCCCTTCAACCCCGCGTCCTCCGAGGTAAATGTTTAATGAGAGTAATCCCACTAAGAGAGGGGCCAACACGGGATGAACAGCCTTCAACGTCAAATATTAATTCTGTCAAACTCTAGGTGCGAGGCGCTCATCGGAGCTGCTTGTGTGTGTGTGTACCAAACTGTTCGTTCGGGGTTGAGCTACAACTCTTGGAACCCGGCTTTTTAGCTGTTGGTAAATGTGATGACTCACGTATACCTGTCTGACATCAAATATATTTTTAAATTTTTGATGGGGTTACCTGCTGTTGCTTTCTCGTGCATTTCACTAACAATTCTACCTTTGTTATGCTGAGAATGGGCACACATTATCCCTCATCTGTTTGTCAAGCGTCGTTGTCAATGTGTGTGTGTACTCACCTAATTGTACTCACCTAATTGTGCTTGCGGGGGTTGAGCTCTGGCTCTTTGGTCCCGCCTCTCAACCGTCAATCAACTGGTGTACAGATTCCTGAGCCTATTGGGCTCTATCATATCTACATTTGAAACTGTGTATGGAGTCAGCCTCCACCACATCACTTCCTAATGCATTCCATTTACTAACTACTCTGACACTGAAAAAGTTCTTTCTAACGTCTCTGTGGCTCATGTGGGTACTCAGTTTCCACCTGTATCCCCTTGTTCGCGTCCCACCAGCGTTGAATAGTTTGTCCTTGTTTACCCGGTCGATTCCTCTGAGGATTTTGTAGGTTGTGATCATGTCTCCCCTTACTTTTCTGTCTTCCAGTGTCGTAAGATGCATTTCCCGCAGCCTTTCCTCGTAACTCATGCCTCTTAGTTCTGGGACTAGTCTAGTGGCATACCTTTGGACTTTTTCCAGCTTCGTCTTGTGCTTGACAAGGTACGGGCTCCATGCTGGGGCCGCATACTCCAGGATTGTTCTTACATATGTGGTGTACAAGATTCTGAATGATTCCTTACACAGGTTCCGGAACGCTGTTCTGATGTTAGCCAGCCTCGCATATGCCGCAGACGTTATTCTTTTTATGTGGGCTTCAGGAGACAGGTTTGATGTGATATCAACTCCTAGATCTTTCTCTCTGTTCGTTTCATTAAGTACTTCATCTCCTATTCTGTATCCTGTATCTGGCCTCCTATTTCCACTGCCTATTTTCATTACTTTGCATTTACTCGGGTTGAACTTCAACAGCCATTTGTTGGACCATTCACTCAGTCTGTCTAGGTCATCTTGTAGCCTCTTACTATCGTCCTCAGTTTCAATCCTCCTCATAATTTTTGCATCATCGGCAAACATTGGGAGAAACGATTCTATACCCTCTGGGAGATCATTTACATATATCAGAAACAATATAGGTCCAAGGACCGACCCCTGCGGTACTCCACTCGTAACGTCTCGCCAATCTGAGACCTCACCCCTCACACTGACTCGTTGTCTCCTGTTACTTAGGTACTCCTGTATCCAACGGAGTACCTTCCCTTTCACTCCAGCCTGCATCTCCGGTTTTTTTCACTAGCCTCTTGTGTCGCACTGTATCAAAGGCTTTCTGACAATCCAAAAATATGCAGTCTGCCCACCCTTCTCTTTCTTGCCTTATTTTTGTTGCCTGGTCGTAGAATTCAAGTAACCCTGTGAGGCAGGACCTGCCATCCCTGAACCCATGTTGATGCTGTGTTACAAAGTTCTTTCGCTCCAGGTGCTCCACTAGCTTTCTTCGCACAATCTTCTCCATCATCTTGCATGGTATGCAGGTTAGGGACACTGGTCTGTAATTCAGTGCCTCCTGTCTATCCCCTTTCTTGTATATCGGGACTACGTTAGCTGCTTTATAATTTCTGGCAGTTCCCCTGTTGCCAGTGATTTGTTATACACTATGGAGAGTGGGAGGCACAGTTCTTCTGCTCCTTCCTTTAGTATCCAAGGGGAGATTCCATCTGGGCCTCTAGCCTTTGTGTGTGTGTGTGTGTGTGTATGTGTGTGTGTGTGTGTGTGTGTGTGTGTGTGTGTGTGTGTGTGTGTGTGTGTGTGTGTGTGTGTGTGTGTGTGTGTGTGTGTGTGTGCGCGTGTGAGTGTACGTGTGTGTGTGTGTGTGTGTGTGTATGTGTGTGTGTGTGTGTGTGTGTGTGTGTGTGTGTGTGTGTGTGTGTGTGTGTGTGTGTGTGTGTGTGTGTGTGTGTGTGTGTGTGTGTGTGTGTGCGTGTGAGTGTACGTGTGTGTGTACGGGCGTGCGTGCGTGCGTGCACGTGCGCCACTATACTCGCCACCAGCGAACACTCTTCACTAAGAACAACAAAGACTGACCAAGCTTGTGTAAGACACAGTGTTAAAGGGAATGTAAGATAAGGTTAAGCCTTCACTGGTGCTGCTCCAGAACTACTCACACCACAATGACTCACAGGATTATCATTTACACCAACATTACTCACCGGATTGGCCATACACTTGCCTTTGATTCACAATCGGGAATCTCGAGTACTAATCCCGGGCGTGATATAAATGGTTGTGCACATTCCTTTCTCCTAACGCATCTGTTCACCTAGCAGTAAACAGGTACCAGGGAGTTAGGTAAAGTGTTGACCAGCAGGTGTGTGGGCCGTGTCATCATGGTAGTGTTGACCAGCAGGTGTGTGGGCCGTGTCATCATGGTAGTGTTGACCAGCAGGTGTGTGGGCCGTGTCATCATGGTAGTGTTGACCAGCAGGTGTGTGGGCTATGTCATTATGGTAGTGTTGACCAGCAGGTGTGTGGGCCGTGTCATCATGGTAGTGTTGACCAGCAGGTGTGTGGGCCGTGTCATCATGGTAGTGTTGACCAGCAGGTGTGTGGGCCGTGTCATCATGATAGTGTTGACCAGCAGGTGTGTGGGCTGTGTCATCATGGTAGTGTTGACCAGCAGGTGTGTGGGCTGTGTCATTATGGTAGTGTTGACCAGCAGGTGTGTGGGCCGTGTCATCATGGTAGTGTTGACCAGCAGGTGTGTGGGCCGTGTCATCATGGTAGTGTTGACCAGCAGGTGTGTGGGCCGTGTCATCATGGTAGTGTTGACCAGCAGGTGTGTGGGCTATGTCATTATGGTAGTGTTGACCAGCAGGTGTGTGGGCAGTGTCATCATGGTAGTGATGACCAGTAGGTGTGGGCAGTGTCATCATGGTAGTGTTGACCAGCAGGTGTGTGGGCTGTGTCATTATGGTAGTGTTGACCAGCAGGTGTGTGGGCAGTGTCATCATGGTAATGTTGACCAGCAGGTGTGGGCAGTGTCATCATGGTAAAATATAAAATATAAAAACGGAAACCACGTACAAAACTCAGGCAAATCATAACTTACAACGAAAAGGCAATGTAAAGGATCTGGGTGTACTCATGTCGGAAGACCTTACCTTTAAAGAACACAATAAAGTAGCCGTCACAACTGCAAGAAAAATGACAGGTTGGATAACAAGAACTTTTCACACTAGAGATGCTATACCGATGATGATACTTTTCAAAACTCTTGTGCTCTCTAGAGTAGAGTACTGCTGCAAAATGACAGCCCCTTTCAAAGCTGGAGAAATTGCTGACCTAGAGAGCGTGCAGAGATCCTTTACTGCTAGAATCCACTCAGTAAAACATCTAAACTATTGGGACCGACTAAAGAGCCTAAAACTGTACTCCCTTGAGCGCAGGCGGGAGAGGTACATAATAATTTACAGGTGGAAAATATTAGAGGGGCTGGTCCCAAACCTGCACACAGAAATAACATCACATGAGACCAGAAGACATGGCAGGATGTGCAGAATACCCCCGTTGAAAAGCAGAGTTGCAACAGGTACTCTGAAAGAGAACTCTATCAACATCAGAGGCCCGAGACTGTTCAACACGCTTCCACTACACATAAGGGGCATAACTGGCCGACCCCTCACAGTGTTCAAGAGAGAACTCTATCAACATCAGAGGTCCGAGACTGTTCAACACGCTTCCACTACACATAAGGGGCATAACTGGCCGACCCCTCACAGTGTTCAAGAGAGAACTGGATAAGCACCTCCAAAGGATACCTGATCAACCAGGCTGTGACTCATACGTCAGGCTGCGAGCAGCCGCGTCCAAAAGCCCGGCAACCAGGAGGCCTGGTCGACGACCGGGCCGCGGGGACGCTAAGCCCCGGAAGCACCTCAAGGTAACCTCAAGGTTAGGTAAGGTATGGTAATGTTGACCAGCAGGTGTGTGGGCAGTGTCATCATGGTAGTGTTGACCAGAAGGTGTGTAGGCCGTGTCATCATGGTAGTGTTGACCAGCAGGTGTGGGCAGTGTCATCATGTCAGTGTTGACCAGCAGGTGTGGGCAGTGTCATCATGGTAGTGTTGACCAGCAGATGTGGGCAGTGTCATCATGGTAGTGCTGACCAGCAGGTGTGGGCAGTGTCATCATGGTAGTGTTGACCAGCAGGTGTGGGCCGTGTCATCATGGCAGTGTTGACCAGCAGGTGTGTGGGCACTGTCATCATTGTAGTGTTGACCAGCAGGTGTGTGGGCCGTGTCATCATGGTAGTGTTGACCAGCAGGTGTGGGCAGTGTCATCATGGCAGTGTTGACCAGCAGGTATGGGCAGTGTCATCATAATAGTGTTGACCAGAAGGTGTGTAGGCCGTGTCATCATGGTAGTGTTGGCCAGCAGGTGTGGGCAGTGTCATCATGGTAGTGTGGACCAGCAGGTGTGGGCAGTGTCATCATGGTAGTGTTGACCAGAAGGTGTGTAGGCAGTATCATCATGGTAGTGTTGGCCAGCAGGTGTGGGCAGTGTCATCATTTGTAGTGTTGGCCAGCAGGTGTGGGCAATGTCATCATGGTATTGTTGACCAGCAGGTGTGTGGGCCGTGTCATCATGGTAGTGTTGACCAGCAGGTGTGGGCAGTGTCATCATTGTAGTGTTGGCCAGCAGGTGTGGGCAATGTCATCATGGTATTGTTGACCAGCAGGTGTGTGGGCCGTGTCATCATGGTAGTGTTGACCAGCAGGTGTGGGATGTCATCATGGTAGTGTTGACCAGCAGGTGCGTGGGCAGAGTCATCAAGGTAGTGTTGACCAGCAGGTGTGGGCAGTGTCATCATGGTAGTGTTGACCAGCAGATGTGGGCAGTGTCATCATGGTAGTGCTGACCAGCAGGTGTGGGCAGTGTCATCATGGTAGTGTTGACCAGCAGGTGTGGGCCGTGTCATCATGGCAGTGTTGACCAGCAGGTGTGTGGGCAGTGTCATCATTGTAGTGTTGACCAGCAGGTGTGTGGGCAGTGTCATCATGGTATTGTTGACCAGCAGGTGTGTTGGCCGTGTCACCATTGTAGTGTTGACCAGCAGGTGTGGGCAGTGTCATCATGGTAGTGTTGACCAGCAGGTGTGGGCAGTGTCATCATGGTAGTGTTGACCAGCAGGTGTGGGCCGTGTCATCATGGTAGTGTTGGTCAGCAGATGTGGGCAGTGTCATCATAGTAGTGTTGACCAGCAGGTGTGGGCCGTGTCATCATGATAGTGTTGGTCAGCAGATGTGGGCAGTGTCATCATGGTAGTGCTGACCAGCAGGTGTGGACAGTGTCATCATGGTAGTGTGGACCAGCAGGTGTGGGCCGTGTCATCATGGTAGTGTTGGTCAGCAGGTGTGGGCAGTGTCATCATGGTAGTGTTGACCAGCAGGTGTGGGCCGTGTCATCATGATAGTGTTGGTCAGCAGATGTGGGCAGTGTCATCATGGTAGTGCTGACCAGCAGGTGTGGACAGTGTCATCATGGTAGTGTGGACCAGCAGGTGTGGGCCGTGTCATCATAGCAGTGTTGACCAGCAGGTGTGGGCAGTGTCACCAAGGTAGTGTTGACCAGCAGGTGTGGGCAGTGTCATCATGGTAGTGTTGACCAGCAGGTGTGGGCAGTGTCATCATGGTAGTGTTGACCAGCAGGTGTGGGCCGTGTCATCATGATAGTGTTGGTCAGCAGATGTGGGCAGTGTCATCATGGTAGTGCTGACCAGCAGGTGTGGACAGTGTCATCATGGTAGTGTGGACCAGCAGGTGTGGGCCGTATCATCATAACAGTTTTGACCAGCAGGTGTGGGCAGTGTCACCAAGGTAGTGTTGACCAGCAGGTGTGGGCAGTGTCATCATGGTAGTGTTGACCAGCAGGTGTGGGCAGTGTCATCATGGTAGTGTGACCAGCAGGTGTGGGCCGTGTCATCATGATAGTGTTGGTTAGCAGATGTGGGCAGTGTTATCATGGTAGTGCCGACCAGCAGGTGTGGGCCGTGTCATCATGATAGTGTTGGTCAGCAGATGTGGGCAGGGTCATCATGGTAGTGTTGACCAGCAGGTGTGGACAGTGACATCATGGTAGTGTTGACCAGCAGGTGTGGGCAGTGTCATCATGGTAGTGTTGACCAGCAGGTGTGGGCAGTGTCATCATGGTAGTGTTGACCAGCAGGTGTGGGCAGTGTCATCATGGTAGTGTTGACCAGCAGGTGTGGGCAGTGTCATCATGGTAGTGTTGACCAGCAGGTGTGGGCAGTGTCATCATGGTAGTGTGGACCAGCAGGTGTGGGCCGTGCCATCATGGCAGTGTTGCCAACTAGCGAGGTATGGAGCGCGGTGTTTACCATGGCAGGCGTACCAACCACACATCTTTATGTCCGCAGTTTTCCCTGTGAGACAGGCCATATTGAAGACGCCCGACGATGAAGGGATACAAGCAATGAGGGATGACGGTGGGAGGGAGAGAGGGGGGAGAGACAGAGAGAGAGAGAGAGAGAGGCAGTTCAGTTGAGTGCTCAATAACTCACAATGTAATGTATTAGCTCTCTAGCCTCATACATGTAGGCCACATAAACCTTTTATATATATATATATATATATATATATATATATATATATATATATATATATATATATATATATATATATATATATATATATATATATATATATATATATATATATATATATATATATATATATATATATATATTATTAAATATGACCGAAAAAGTAAGATTAATAATTCTAACACGAATTTTCTCAATCTTTCGTACATTACGCTTCACTGTTGGAGGTAAATCAAAAATCACTTCTCCAAAATTCATTTTTATTTCTAGTCTGACGCGACACGGGCGCGTTTCGTAAAACTTATTACATTTTCAAAGACTTCACAAATACACAACTGATTAGAACGTACCATAGTATCCGTACCCGCATTGAACAACACCTCGACATCCTCACAGACCAACATCACCTCAGCACTGAAACAAGGATTATCAAGAAACTAACAACATTATATGGAGGACCTATGGCAATTCCACGACCAAGAGATGGCTTCCTGAACCTTGCAGGAATTAACCTCACTGAGGACCAAGTCACTCTCCTAAATCTGGGCATAAACTGTCATGTTATGTCCAGACCGAGTGAAATGGCCCGGAAAGTAGAGTTGGAAATTCTGTTGGACGACATATTCGACCTCGAGACACAAAAGAAGGTCACTACCAAAGATACCTTACAAGCAGAACTTATTGCAGAAGGAGGAAAGAATCGAGGCAACTACAGAAGCACCATACTGTCCCCCGAGCTTAAAGCGGCAGCTAAAAGCCTTCGGGAGAACAAGGAGATAGTTGTCAGGAGAGGTGACAAGTCGCCAATATATGTCATTCTTAAAAAAAGACGAATATCTGGCGAAAATGAACATCATACTCTCTGACCAAACTAAGTTCCAAAGGGTAACGAAGGACACTACAGCCGAATTAAAAGCAAAGGTCAACAAACTGATCGAAACTGTAAACGCCAAGAAATCCGGACTCCACCTGCCAAAGATCATTGGGGAATATAAACCTGGATATGCGTATGGAAATGTCAAGACGCACAAGCCTGGAAACCCACTTCGGCCAATCATTAGCCAGATACCCACACCCACGTACAGACTGGCAAAGCGACTCAATGGCCTGCTGACTCCTTATGTTCCTTGCGCCTTCAGCCTGAAGTCTCCAAAGGAATTTGTGGACTTACTGCGGGGCACACGGGCCACAGGGATAAGAGCCTCGTTGGACGTAGAATCGCTGTTTACCAACGTACCTGTGGACGAGACAATCGGAATGATAGCCGACAGAGTGTATCGTGATCCAGCCTGTACTCCTCTTGACATGCCAGAAAGTATTCTGAGGAAACTACTCCAAGCTTGTACTAAAGAGGCACCCTTCTTGAGCCCGGATGGGCACATGTATAAGCAAGTAGATGGGGTCGCCATGGGTTCTCCCCTAGGTGTCCTGTTTGCAAACTTCTACATGGGTACCATCGAGCAAAAAGTCTTAGTCGACATGAACTTGAAACCGGCCATATACTGCAGGTATGTTGACGACATTTTTACACAGGTACCTGATGTCAGACATCAGCAGAAGCTGAAGGAGGCATTTGAGCAGAGTTCCGTGCTGCATTTCACTTACGAGACGGAAAAGGATGGGAAGCTGCCTTTTCTAGATGTAACAGTCATGGAAAAGGGCGGAGGTTTCCACACTGCAGTCTACACTAAGGAAACAAACATAGGAATGTGCCTAAATGCCAACAGCGACTGCCCGGACAGGTACAAGAGGAGTGTTGTTAACGCATACGTCGACCGTGCTCTCAGCCACAGCTCAGAATGGAAGCAAGTCGACGAAGAACTCTGTAGGGTAAGGCAGGTCCTAGTCAATAACGGCTTCTCCAATGGTTTCATCGAAGACATCATAAGAAGGAAAGTGAAAAGCCATGCAACCTCTGAAGAGACAACTAACACAACACCTATACCCCCTATTAGACTATTTTACAGGAACTTCTTTTCCACAGCTCATAAAACGGAGGAAAGGGTCCTGAAAGATATTGTTAATAGAAACGTTATCCCTACAGACAAAAATCAGAGGATACAACTGACGATTTACTATAAAACCAGAAAAACGGCCAGCCTACTCATGAGAAACTCTCCAGACACAAAACAGAACGCTTTAAAAGAGACTAATGTCGTCTATGCCTTCAAATGCCCACTTGGGGACTGTAAGCTCCAAAAAACCCAGTATATAGGCAAGACAACAACATCTCTTTCTAGGCGTTTAACGATGCATAAGCAACAGGGCACCATTAAGGAACATATAATCTCTTCCCATAACCAAACCATCGCCAGAGAAATCCTAGTAAACAACACAGAAATCATCGATAGATACAGCGATAGCAGGCGGCTTGACGTTTGCGAGGCACTACACATCAAGAAGTCAACACCAGCAATCAACAGCCAATTATTGCACAACTATATTCTACCCACCTCAAGACTCCGCTCCAATATAGAAGCATCAAGAAATATGGACCAATAGGCTTTCTACAAACACTTCTATTCAATACCCATTGTTTCTGTTCTGTCTTGTGTTGATACTTTTAATACCCTATTAATATCCCCTCCTGTTCTGTCTTGTGTTAATGCCACATCACCCTTCCCACCTCACTCAAATGTAGATATAAAATCAGAGATACGTTCTAATCAGTTGTGTATTTGTGAAGTCTTTGAAAATGTAATAAGTTTTACGAAACGCGCCCGTGTCACGTCAGACTAGAAATAAAAATGAATTTTGGAGAAGTGATTTTTGATTTACCTCCAACAGTGAAGCGTAATGTACGAAAGATTGAGAAAATTCGTGTTAGAATTATTAATCTTACTTTTTCGGTCATATTTAATAATATATGTCTACAGGAAAGACTGCTACCAAAATATACTAATATATATATATATATATATATATATATATATATATATATATATATATATATATATATATATATATATATATATATATATATATATATATATATATATATATATATATATATGCACAGACTACCCTATTCCAGTAGCTGAAGTTTATAACTTTTTAGACACTCAACCCACCAGGGGACTCGAACACTGGCAGTTGCAAGTGGCAGTCTAAAAAGTTATAAACTTCAGCTACTGGAATAGGGTAGTCTGTGCATTAAGCATTTGGCACTGAGTTTTCCCATATAACAGGAACCGATGAAAGAGCATCCGAGGTCCCACACTATCTCATTGCCTGGGAGAGGATTGGAGTTCTGGTTGGTTAAATACCCCAGAATTCCTACCTCTCTTATGGCTTTGAAGTATAGTGTAGTGGATACAGCATGCAACTGCCACCTTGTTGGCCAGTGTTCGAGTCCCCTGGTGGGTTGAGTGTCTAAAAAGTTATATATATATATATATATATATATATATATATATATATATATATATATATATATATATATATATATATATATATATATATATATATATATATATATATATATATATATATATCCAGGAAGATAGAAAATGTACACCTGTTGGTTAGCATTGTATGGTCACATCTGTGACCGGACAAAAAGTGATGGAAGTATACCACACACAGAAGTGTGGCTGACCCCATGTTTCCGAGAGGCGTGCGCTAGTGTCCGAGCTCAAGCCTCCACATATTCTACAGTGGAAATGCTAACTGCTACGAGGTTCATTAACATCACGTTGTAATGATTTCTACCTGGGCTAGTCGGGTTTGTTGTTGAGAAGACACAGGAGATATTCCGACTGGATGTGGATGAGTGGCAAAATTTAGTCTTTAGTTATGAAGTTGACATCTTGGGGGATGAAGTCTGACTCTTCAGTCACCATTAAAAGTCGCATTTTCTACTTAGCAAGCAAGGCAGCCAAGAAATTCACAGCACCTAAGGCGAATCTTGCACTTTCTCAACCAAAGTGTTTGGGTAGTCTTATATAAAAGGACGAATTTGGTCCTATCTTGGGTGCGCACTACTCTCCTGGGTGGCCGTCTCCCTCATAATTTATTCGACTTTTAGGTATGAAAAAAAGTCCGAGAAGACCCCTTTTTAGTGTTGATCCGTTTTGGTTGGACTGGTCAGTACATGAGAGCCTCGATCATCGACGAGATGGACTTGACGGTTATGTATAAGGCCAATATTCCTAAGATACCTCACCAGACCCAACTTCTTGGGCAACAACAAATTGGCAGTCACAACATAAGGCGCTCAGCCATCAACAACCTGGTGCAATTTTCAAGATTCTCATGTTCGCTCAACATGAAGAAACACGTGGCGTCAAGGGACCACCTGAAGGCTCTGGCACACAGTTGGATCCATCTTCCTTCTCTCCCTAGCTTGATTGTAACCTACTTAACTTCAGCTCAATTTTATAACTAATGAAAAACAAATAATAATCTCATAAGTTACAACAGTGTCTAGGGTTGTAACCCTAAAATAACCCGATATAGGATAAAATGTGTAGATTGTAATTCCATTCAGGAATATCAGTCATTCTTAACAAACTCTTGGCTTTGTTAAAAAAACAATTACAAAGAGGGGGAGAGGAAAAAGAAAGAGGGGAAGATGAAAGAAAAGAGGGTAGAAAAAGGAAGGAGAAGGGGTAGAGAACAGAAGGAGAGAAGGAGACGAAAAGGAGAGAGAGAAGAAAAGCTGAAGAAACGTAAACGGATAAGAGAATCACTGAAGGCTTAGAATACGGGACGGAAAAGGGGACAAAGTGTTGAGGAAAGAGGATAGGAGATTAGGGTTCAGGGAGAGAAGAGATAGAATGAGAAGGAGGGAGAGAAGAGAGTGGAAGAAGCGGGAGGAGAGAAACGAGGGAAAGATGAAGCGATGGGAGAGGCGAAACGTGTGGAAAGAGAGATGAGAGAGTGAGAGGAAAGGAAAGAGGGAAAGAGAGGAGGAGAGGGATCACACTGACCGTCTCTCAGAACAGAGGGGAGGACGCCATTAGTAACACTTAGTTATTAAATAAGGATTATGCAAAGTGGGCGAGCTGATAGTACCCTCCCCTATTTGTGCCTCCAGGACAGTGTTGGGCACCGTCTTGTGCCTCCAGGGCAGTGTTGGACACCCTCTTGAGCCTCCAGGACAGTGTTGGGCACCGTCTTGTGCCTCCAGGACGGTGTTGGGCACCGTCTTGTGCCTCCAGGACAGTGTTGGGCACCGTCTTGTGCCTCCAGGGCAGTGTTGGACACCCTCTTGAGCCTCCAGGACAGTGTTGGGCACCGTCTTGTGCCTCCAGGACGGTGTTGGGCACCGTCTTGTGCCTCCAGGACAGTGTTGGGCACCGTCTTGTGCCTCCAGGGCAGTGTTGGACACCCTCTTGAGCCTCCAGGACAGTGTTGGGCACCGTCTTGTGCCTCCAGGACAGTGTTGGACACCCTCTTGAGCCACCAGGACAGTGTTGGACACCGTCTTGTGCCTCCAGGACAGTGTTTGACACAGTCTTGTGCCTCCAGGACAGTGTTGGACACCCTCTTGAGCCTCCAGGACAGTGTTGGGCACCGTCTTGTGCCTCCAGGAAAGTGTTGGACACAGTCTTGTGCCTCCAGGACAGTGTTGGACACCCTCTTGAGCCTCCAGGACAGTGTTGGGCACCGTCTTGTGCCTCCAGGACAGTGTTTGACACAGTCTTGTGCCTCCAGGACAGTGTTGGACACCCTCTTGAGCCTCCAGGACAGTGTTGGGCACCGTCTTGTGCCTCCAGGAAAGTGTTGGACACAGTCTTGTGCCTCCAGGGCTGTGTTGGGCACCGTCTTGTGCCTCCAGGACAGTGTTGGACACCGTCTTGTGCCTGGAGAACTGAATAGGACACCGTTTTGTGCCTCCAGGACAGTGTTGGACACCCTCTTGAGCCTCCAGGACAGTGTTGGACACCGTCTTGTGCCTCCAGGACAGTGTTGGGCACCGTCTTGTGCCTCTAGGACAGTGTTGGGCACCGTTTTGTGCCTCCAGGACAGTGGTGGACACCGTCTTGTGCCTCCAGGACAGTGTTGGGCACCGTCTTGTGCCTCCAGGACAGTGGTGGACACCGTCTTGTGCCTCCAGGACAGTGTTGGGCACCGTCTTGTGCCTCCAGGACAGTGTTGGACACCCTCTTGAGCCTCCAGGACAGTGTTGGACACCGTCTTGTGCCTCCAGGACAGTGTTGGACACCGTCTTGTGCCTCCAGGACAGTGTTGGGCACCGTCTTGTGCCTCCAGGACAGTGTTGGGCACCGTCTTGTGCCTCCAGGACAGTGGTGGACACCGTCTTGTGCCTGGAGAACTGTGTTGGGCACCGTCTTCTGCCTCCAAGACAGTGTTGGGCACCGACTTGTGCCTCCAGGACAGTGTTGGGCACCGTCTTGTGCCTCCAGGACAGTGTTGGGCACCGTCTTGTGCCTCCAGGACAGTGTTGGGCACCGTCTTGTGCCTCCAGGACAGTGTTGGGCACCGTCTTGTGCCTCCAGGACAGTGTTGGGCATCGTCTTGTGCCTCCAGGACAGTGTTGGGCACCGTCTTGTGCCTCCAGGACAGTGTTGGACACAGTCTTGTGCCTCCAGGACAGTGTTGGGCACCGTCTTGTGCCTCCAGGACAGTGTTGGGCACCGTCTTGTGCCTCCAGGACAGTGTTGGACACCGTCTTCTGCCTCCAGGACAGAGGTGGACACCGTCTTGTGCCTCCAGGACAGTGGTGGACACCGTCTTGTGCCTCCAGGACAGTGTTGGACACAGTCTTGTGCCTCCAGGGCTGTGTTGGACACCGTCTTGTGCCTCCAGGACAGTGTTGGACACCGTCTTGTGCCTGGAGAACTGTGTTGGGCACCGTCTTGTGCCTCCAGGACAGTGGTGGACACCGTCTTGTGCCTCCAGGACAGTGTTGGGCACCGTCTTGTGCCTCCAGGACAGTGGTGGACACCGTCTTGTGCCTCCAGGACAGTGTTGGACACCGTCTTGTGCCTGGAGAACTGTGTTGGGCACCGTCTTGTGCCTCCAGGACAGTGGTGGACACCGTCTTGTGCCTCCAGGACAGTGTTGGACACCGTCTTGTGCCTGGAGAACTGTGTTGGGCACCGTCTTGTGCCTCCAAGACAGTGTTGGGCACCGACTTGTGCCTCCAGGACAGTGTTGGGCACCGTCTTGTGCCTCCAGGACAGTGTTGGACACCGTCTTGTGCCTGGAGAACTATGTTGGGCACCGTCTTGTGCCTCCAAGACAGTGTTGGGCACCGACTTGTGCCTCCAGGACAGTGTTGGGCACCGTCTTGTGCCTCCAGGACAGTGTTGGGCACCGTCTTGTGCCTCCAGGACAGTGTTGGGCACCGTCTTGTGCCTCCAGGACAGTGTTGGGCACCGTCTTGTGCCTCCAGGACAGTGTTGGGCACCGTCTTGTGCCTCCAGGACAGTGTTGGGCACCGTCTTGTGCCTCCAGGACAGTGTTGGACACCGTCTTGTGCCTCCAAGACAGTGTTGGGCACCGTCTTGTGCCTCCAGGACAGTGTTGGACACCGTCTTGTGCCTCCAGGACAGTGTTGGGCACCGTCTTTTGCCTCCAGGACAGTGTTGGGCACCGTCTTGTGCCTCCAGGACAGTGTTGGGCACCGTCTTGTGCCTCCAGGACAGTGTTGGGCACCGTCTTGTGCCTCCAGGACAGTGTTGGGCACCGTCTTGTGCCTCCAGGACAGTGTTCGACACCGTCTTGTGCCTCCAGGACAGTGTTGGACACCGTCTTGTGCATCCAGGACAGTGTTGGACACCGTCTTGTGCCTCCAGGACAGTGTTGGGCACCGTCTTGTGCCTCCAGGACAGTGTTGGGCACCGTCTTGTGCCTCCAAGACAGTTTTTTTTCTACCACAGGTGTGGCCGCACATTTACAATGCTAACCAGCATATATACATTTTCTTCAGTCCTCCATGGACAGGGTTAGAGATGTGTTAAACATATAGTTCAAGGGTTTATTGAACAATTAACCAGAGAAGGTGATTCGGTGCTTTTAAAATGCTAAGCTAACTTACATACGTAAATACATAGATACACAGATTTACGTATGCCCTACATAAAGTGTTCGATGTGTCTTTTACATAGTGTCATTAATGTGCATTTACAAAGGTGAAATGTAATTCTGATCAGCAACCATATATATTTTATACACATACATATACATGCACACACATACACACATATACGTACACATACATATATACATACATGTATACATACATATATACACATACACATGCATTCACATACATTGGCCTCTTTTACTCTGACAGGGTGAGATAGCTGATAGAGAAACTAGTGTGCAATTAAGCACTTAATCACTGAAGGTGATGAAGGTGTTTTTACAAGCTTAGGTTATATAGTTACATCACATACATTGTATAATTGATACATTACATGGTCAATCTTGGGTACAAGTCCAATATATCATCAAGTGTTCCAATAGTCATATAGTAATTACACAGTTCAGCATACCTTAGCCCAGGAGGGCGAAAGTCAGTCAATATGGGACATTCTACAATATAATGTTCAAGAGAGTGCATGTTTTCTCTTTCACAAAGTTGACACATTGTGTACTCGACATTTGGGTTTTGAGAAAGCTGCCAGATACGTCTATATCCCAGGCGTATTCTGGCCACTATAACATCACATTGCCGGGTTCTTGTTCTGTTAGTCCCATATGTGAATGTCTCCTCACGATATCTATCATAATATTTAATGCTACAACTTTCCGGTCTTTGTGAATTTGTTAGGTCGGTGAGATCTTCATTACATATTTGTTTAAGTATTATTTTTGTCACCGCTAATGAAACACCCATATCAATTTCTACCACTGGTTTTCTGCAGTCTGTCTTTGCAAGCATATCAACAGTGTCATGCCTTGAGATGCCAACATGTGATGGTATCCATAGGAATTTAATTTCAAATCTGTTTTCTTTGGCAGCTAAAACATTCATTCGAATATCACTGATTATTTTCTGGGTGTCACTACTATGTGCGTTCAGTGCCAGGAGTGCACTCTGCGAGTCACAGTATATAAGTCCACTACCTTTGTCTTTTAAAAATTCAGTGGCAATGTATATGCCTCCAACACTGTCCTCCAGGACAGTGTTAGACACCGTCTTGTGCCTTCAGGACAGTGTTGGGCACCGTCTTGTGCCTACAGGACAGTGTTGAGCACCGTCTTGTGCTTCCAGGACAGTGTTGGGCACTGTCTTGTGCTTCCAGGACAGTGTTGGGCACTGTCTTGTGCCTCCAGGACAGTGTTGGACACCGTCATGTGCCTCCAGGACAGTGTTGGGCACCATCTTGTGCCTATAGGACAGTGTTGAGCACCGTCTTGTGCTTCCAGGACAGTGTTGGGCACTGTCTTGTGCCTCCAGGACAGTGTTGGACACCGTCTTGTGCCTCCAGGAGAGTGTTGGACACCGTCATGTGCCTCCAAGACAGTGTTGGGCACCGTCTTGTGCCTAGTGGAGAGTGTTGGACACCGTCGTATGCCTCCAGGACAGTGTTGAGCACCGTCTTGTGCTTCCAGGACAGTGTTGAGCACCGTCTTGTGCTTCCAGCACAGTGTTGGGCACTGTCTTGTGCCTCCAGGACAGTGTTGGACACCGTTGTATGCCTCCAGGACAGTGTTGAGCACCGTCTTGTGCCTCCAAGACAGTGTTGGACACCGTCTTGTGCCTCCAGGACAGTGTTGGGCACCGTCTTGTGCCTCCAGGACAGTGTTGGACACCGTCTTGTGCCTCCAGGACAGTGTTGGGCACCGTCTTGTGCCTCCAGGACAGTGTTGGGCACCGTCTTGTGCCTCCAGGACAGTGTTGGACACCGTCTTGGGCCTCCAGGACAGTGTTGGGCACCGTCTTGTGCCTCCAGGACAGTGTTGGGCACCGTCTTGTGCCTCCAGGACAGTGATGGGCACCGTCTTGTGCCTCCAGGACAGTGTTGGACACCGTCTTGTGCCTCCAGGACAGTGTTGGGCACCGTCTTGTGCCTCCAGGACAGTGTTGGACACCGTCTTGTGCCTCCAGGACAGTGTTGGGCACCGTCTTGTGCCTCCAGGACAGCTGTGTGTGGAAAGGATTTAAGTTCATGTCTCTTATTTCTCAATCTCAACTTCCCATTTCCTGTCAATTGTGCCCAGTTATTTACGTCTCGTTCTCATGCTTCCTCCTCATTTCTGTCTCACACTTCACAGCCTGTCAACGCTCATAATCTCTGCCTATCAACGCTCATATTCTGTGAATGACTATTAATATTGGTGCTTGATCTGGTATAAAGGATTGTATCTGTGCCTCCTTAAAACAGCATCTCATCAGCGACTTTATAGTCTGGGTAACAGCCACACTTAAGTGTTTCAATCCCCCCTCACGATTGTCGTCGTCCTTCGCTTGTTTTCCTGTTTATTCTCTTTCCCTGTTCTCTTGTTTTGCTATTACCCCCTGTTCTATCATGTCCTGCACTCAGTCACTCTCTCATTGTGGTCATTTACGGCTGCTTGTTCGTTCTCTCTCCCTCATGATATTGCAGCGATTTGCTAAGTTCCGTCTATATTAAGAACATAATTAATATCATTTGCCTCCCCTGACTGGCCCCTTAACGCTGACGGGCAGTTTTCCTCGCCGTCCTCCGACCCATATTCTCACGCCTTAATTACAAAAATACGTACGGGTTGATGTACGTGGCTGTGCGTGTGTGTGTGCGTTTCTCAGTCTTTTTCCCGCAGGCACACACCTGGGTATTACACACCTGTGTGTTCGCAGGAGCGCCGGACAGAAACTCACAAGGAAATTGAATTAAAAAATAGCATTCCCACAGTCATTCTTACTGTGCCCGCTATGCTGTGGCATATCATGGAGCATACTGTGCCCGCTATGCTGTGGTATATCATGGAGCATACTGTGCCCGCTATGCTGTGGGCTGCAGAAAAGCGCATACCGAGCTGAGGTAAGGATCCCAAAGCTGACTTACAGTGACCATCTCCCTGACGTCACTGCGTCACAGCTCTGCGTCATCGCCCTGAAATGTCTGCGTCATAATCAGCGCAACCTCACAGCACCGTGTTGCTGCCGCTCTCCTTGATGGTGGACAGTGCCAGAACCACTACCAGGACCCCGACGGTGATGGTGGACAGTGCCAGGACCACTACCAGGACCCCGACGGTGATGGTGGACAGTGCCAGAACCACTACCAGGACCCCGACGGTGATGGTGGACAGTGCCAGGACCACTACCAGGACCCCGACGGTGATGGTGGACAGTGCCAGGACCACTACCAGGTCCCTCTCCGTGATGGTGGACAGTGCCACGACCACTACCAGGTCCCTCTCCGTGATGGTGGACAGTGTCAGGACCACTACCAGGTCCCTCTCCGTGATGGTGGACAGTGCCAGGACCACTACCAGGTCCCTCTCCGTGATGGTGGACAGTGCCAGGACCACTACCAGGTCCCTCTCCGTGATGGTGGACAGTGTCAGGACCACTACCAGGTCCCTCTCCGTGATGGTGGACAGTGTCAGGACCACTACCAGGTCCCTCTCCGTGATGGTGGACAGTGTCAGGACCACTACCAGGTCCCCGACGGTGATGGTGGACAGTGTCAGGACCACTACCAGGTCCCTCTCCGTGATGGTGGACAGTGTCAGGACCACTACCAGGTCCCTCTCCGTGATGGTGGACAGTGTCAGGACCACTACCAGGTCCCCGACGGTGATGGTGGACAGTGTCAGGACCACTACCAGGTCCCTCTCCGTGATCGTGGACAGTGCAAGGACCACTACCAGGTCCCTCTCTGTGATGGTGGACAGTGTCAGGACCACTACCAGGTCCCTCTCCGTGATGGTGGACAGTGCCAGGACCACTACCAGGTCCCTCTCCGTGATGGTGGACAGTGCCAGGACAACTACCAGGTCCCTCTCCGTGATGGTGGACAGTGCCAGGACCACTACCAGGTCCCTCTCCGTGATGGTGGACAGTGCCAGGACCACTACCAGGTCCCCGACGGTGATGGTGGACAGTGCCAGGACCACTACCAGGTCCTTCTCCGTGATGTTGGACAGTGCCACGACCACTACCAGGTCCCCGACGGTGATGGTGGACAGTGTCAGGACCACTACCAGGCCCCCGACGGTGATGGTGGACAGTGCCAGGACCACTACCAGGTCCCAGACGGTGATGGTGGACAGTGCCAGGACCACTACCAGGTCCCTCTCCGTGATGGTGGACAGTGCCAGGACCACTACCAGGCCCCTCTCCGTGATGGTGGACAGTGCCACGACCACTACCAGGTCCCTCTCCGTGATGGTGGACAGTGTCAGGACCACTACCAGGTCCCTCTCCGTGATGGTGGACAGTGCCAGGACCACTACCAGGTCCCTCTCCGTGATGGTGGACAGTGCCAGGACCACTACCAGGTCCCTCTCCGTGATGGTGGACAGTGTCAGGACCACTACCAGGTCCCTCTCCGTGATGGTGGACAGTGTCAGGACCACTACCAGGTCCCCGACGGTGATGGTGGACAGTGTCAGGACCACTACCAGTTCCCTCTCCGTGATGGTGGACAGTGCCAGGACCACTACCAGGTCCCCGACGGTGATGGTGGACAGTGCCAGGACCACTACCAGATCCCCGACGGTGATGGTGGACAGTGCCACGACCACTACCAGGTCCCTCTCCGTGATGGTGGACAGTGTCAGGACCACTACCAGGTCCCCGACGGTGATGGTGGACAGTGTCAGGACCACTACCAGGTCCCCGACGGTGATGGTGGACAGTGTCAGGACCACTACCAGGTCCCTCTCCGTGATCGTGGACAGTGCCAGGACCACTACCAGGTCCCTCTCTGTGATGGTGGACAGTGTCAGGACCACTACCAGGTCCCTCTCCGTGATGGTGGACAGTGCCAGGACCACTACCAGGTCCCTCTCCGTGATGGTGGACAGTGCCAGGACAACTACCAGGTCCCTCTCCGTGATGGTGGACAGTGCCAGGACCACTACCAGGTCCCTCTCCGTGATGGTGGACAGTGCCAGGACCACTACCAGGTCCCCGACGGTGATGGTGGACAGTGCCAGGACCACTACCAGGTCCTTCTCCGTGATGTTGGACAGTGCCACGACCACTACCAGGTCCCCGACGGTGATGGTGGACAGTGTCAGGACCACTACCAGGCCCCCGACGGTGATGGTGGACAGTGCCAGGACCACTACCAGGTCCCAGACGGTGATGGTGGACAGTGCCAGGACCACTACCAGGTCCCTCTCCGTGATGGTGGACAGTGCCAGGACCACTACGAGGCCCCTCTCCGTGATGGTGGACAGTGTCAGGACCACTACCAGGTCCCCGAGGGTGATGGTGGACAGTGCCAGGACCACTACCAGGTCCCCGACGGTGATGGTGGACAGTGCCAGGACCACTACCAGGTCCCCGACGGTGATGGTGGACAGTGCCAGGACCACTACCAGGTCCCCGACGGTGATGGTGGACAGTGCCAGGACCACTACCAGGCCCCTCTCCGTGATGGTGGACAGTGTCAGGACCACTACCAGGCCCCCGACGGTGATGGTGGACAGTGTCAGGACCACTACCAGGACCCCGACGGTGATGGTGGACACTGCCAGGACCACTACCAGGTCCCCGACGGTGATGGTGGACAGTGCCAGGACCACTACCAGGCCCCTCTCCGTGATGGTGGACAGTGTCAGGACCACAACCAGGTCCCCGACGGTGATGGTGGACAGTGTCAGGACCACTACCAGGACCCCGACGGTGATGGTGGACAGTGCCAGAACCACTACCAGGTCCCCGACGGTGATGGTGGACAGAGCCAGAACCACTACCAGGTCCCCGACGGTGATGGTGGACAGTGCCAGAACCACTACCAGGTCCCCGACGGTGATGGTGGACAGTGCCAGAACCACTACCAGGTCCCCGACGGTGATGGTGGACAGTGCCAGAACCACTACCAGGTCCCCGACGGTGATGGTGGACAGTGCCAGGACCACTACCAGGTCCCCGACGGTGGTGGTGGACAGTGTCAGGACCACTACCAGGACCCCGACGGTGATGGTGGACAGTGCCAGGACCACTACCAGGTCCCTCTCCGTGATGATGGACAGTGCCAGGACCACTACCAGGTCCCTCTCCGTGATGGTGGACAGTGCCGGGACCACTACCAGGTCCCCGACGGTGATGATGGACAGTGCCAGGACCACTACCAGGTCCCCGAGGGTGATGATGGACAGTGCCAGGACCACTACCAGGCCCCCGACGGTGATGGTGGACAGTGCCAGGACCACTACCAGGTCCCTCTCCGTGATGGTGGACAGTGCCAGGACCACTACCAGCCCCCTCTCCGTGATGGTGGACAGTGCCAGGACCACTACCAGGTCCCCGACGGTGATGGTGGACAGTGCCAGGACCACTACCAGGTCCCCGACGGTGATGGTGGACAGTGTCAGGACTACTACCAGGTCCCCGACGGTGATGGTGGACAGTGCCAGGACCACTACCAGGTCCCCGACGGTGATGGTGGACAGTGCCAGGACCACTACCAGGTCCCCGACGGTGATGGTGGACAGTGCCAGGACCACTACCAGGACCCCGACGGTGATGATGGACAGTGCCAGGACCAGTACCAGGTCCCCGACGGTGATGGTGGACAGTGCCAGGACCACTACCAGGTCCCCGACGGTGATGATGGACAGTGTCAGGACCACTACCAGGACCCCGACGGTGATGATGGACAGTGCCAGGACCACTACCAGGTCCCCGACGGTGATGATGGACAGTGTCAGGACCACTACCAGGTCCCCGACGGTGATGGTGGACAGTGCCAGGACCACTACCAGGTCCCCGACGGTGATTGTGGACAGTGCCAGGACCACTACCAGGTCCCTCTCCGTGATGGTGGACAGTGCCAGGACTACTACCAGGTCCCTCTCCGTGATGGTGGACAGTGCCAGGACCACTACCAGGTCCCCGACGGTGATGGTGGACAGTGCCAGGACCACTACCAGGCCCCTCTCCGTGATGGGGGACAGTGTCAGGACCACTACCAGGCCCCCGACGGTGATGGTGGACAGTGTCAGGACCACAACCAGGACCCCGACGGTGATGGTGGACAGTGCCAGGACCACTACCAGGTCCCCGACGGAGATAGTGGACAGTGCCAGGACCACTACCAGGCCCCTCTCCGTGATGGTGGACAGTGTCAGGACCACTACCAAGTCCCTCTCCGTGATGGTGGACAGTGCCAGGACCACTACCAGGTCCCTCTCCGTGATTGTGGACAGTGTCAGGACCACTACCAGGTCCCCGACGGTGATGGTGGACAGTGTCAGGACCACTACCAGGACCCCGACGGTGATGGTGGACAGTGTCAGGACCACTACCAGGTCCCTCTCCGTGATGGTGGACAGTGCCAGGACCACTACCAGGTCCCTCTCCGTGATGGTGGACAGTGCCAGGACAACTACCAGGTCCCTCTCCGTGATGGTGGACAGTGCCAGGACCACTACCAGGTCCCTCTCCGTGATGGTGGACAGTGCCAGGACCACTACCAGGTCCCCGACGGTGATGGTGGACAGTGCCAGGACCACTACCAGGTCCTTCTCCGTGATGGTGGACAGTGCCACGACCACTACCAGGTCCCGACGGTGATGGTGGACAGTGTCAGGACCACTACCAGGCCCCCGACGGTGATGGTGGACAGTGCCAGGACCACTACCAGGTCCCAGACGGTGATGGTGGACAGTGCCAGGACCACTACCAGGTCCCTCTCCGTGATGGTGGACAGTGCCAGGACCACTACCAGGCCCCTCTCCGTGATGGTGGACAGTGTCAGGACCACTACCAGGTCCCCGAGGGTGATGGTGGACAGTGCCAGGACCACTACCAGGTCCCCGACGGTGATGGTGGACAGTGCCAGGACCACTACCAGGTCCCCGACGGTGATGGTGGACAGTGCCAGGACCACTACCAGGTCCCCGACGGTGATGGTGGACAGTGCCAGGACCACTACCAGGCCCCTCTCCGTGATGGTGGACAGTGTCAGGACCACTACCAGGCCCCCGACGGTGATGGTGGACAGTGTCAGGACCACTACCAGGACCCCGACGGTGATGGTGGACACTGCCAGGACCACTACCAGGTCCCCGACGGTGATGGTGGACAGTGCCAAGACCACTACCAGGCCCCTCTCCGTGATGGTGGACAGTGTCAGGACCACAACCAGGTCCCCGACGGTGATGGTGGACAGTGTCAGGACCACTACCAGGACCCCGACGGTGATGGTGGACAGTGCCAGAACCACTACCAGGTCCCCGACGGTGATGGTGGACAGTGCCAGAACCACTACCAGGTCCCCGACGGTGATGGTGGACAGTGCCAGGACCACTACCAGGTCCCCGACGGTGGTGGTGGACAGTGTCAGGACCACTACCAGGACCCCGACGGTGATGGTGGACAGTGCCAGGACCACTACCAGGTCCCTCTCCGTGATGATGGACAGTGCCAGGACCACTACCAGGTCCCTCTCCGTGATGGTGGACAGTGCCGGGACCACTACCAGGTCCCCGACGGTCATGATGGACAGTGCCAGGACCACTACCAGGTCCCCGACGGTGATGATGGACAGTGCCAGGACCACTACCAGGCCCCCGACGGTGATGGTGGACAGTGCCAGGACCACTACCAGGTCCCTCTCCGTGATGGTGGACAGTGCCAGGACCACTACCAGCCCCCTCTCCGTGATGGTGGACAGTGCCAGGACCACTACCAGGTCCCCGACGGTGATGGTGGACAGTGCCAGGACCACTACCAGGTCCCCGACGGTGATGGTGGACAGTGTCAGGACTACTACCAGGTCCCCGACGGTGATGGTGGACAGTGCCAGGACCACTACCAGGTCCCCGACGGTGATGGTGGACAGTGCCAGGACCACTACCAGGTCCCCGACGGTGATGGTGGACAGTGCCAGGACCACTACCAGGACCCCGACGGTGATGATGGACAGTGCCAGGACCAGTACCAGGCCCCCGACGGTGATGGTGGACAGTGCCAGGACCACTACCAGGTCCCCGACGGTGATGATGGACAGTGTCAGGACCACTACCAGGACCCCGACGGTGATGATGGACAGTGCCAGGACCACTATCAGGTCCCCGACGGTGATGACGGACAGTGTCAGGACCACTACCAGGTCCCCGACGGTGATGATGGACAGTGTCAGGACCACTACCAGGTCCCCGACGGTGATGGTGGACAGTGCCAGGACCACTACCAGGTCCCCGACGGTGATTGTGGACAGTGCCAGGACCACTACTTGGTCCCCGACGGTGATGGTGGACGGTGCCAGGACCACTACCAGGTCCCTCTCCGTGATGGTGGACAGTGCCAGGACCACTACCAGGTCCCCGACGGTGATGGTGGACAGTGCCAGGACCACTACCAGGCCCCTCTCCGTGATGGTGGACAGTGTCAGGACCACTACCAGGCCCCCGACGGTGATGGTGGACAGTGTCAGGACCACTACCAGGACCCCGACGGTGATGGTGGACAGTGCCAGGACCACTACCAGGTCCCCGACGGTGATGGTGGACAGTGCCAGGACCACTACCAGGCCCCTCTCCGTGATGGTGGACAGTGTCAGGACCACTACCAAGTCCCTCTCCGTGATGGTGGACAGTGCCAGGACCACTACCAGGTCCCTCTCCGTGATGGTGGACAGTGTCAGGACCACTACCAGGTCCCCGACGGTGATGGTAGACAGTGTCAGGACCACTACCAGGACCCCGACGGTGATGGTGGACAGTGCCAGAACCACTACCAGGTCCCCGACGGTGATGGTGGACAGTGCCAGAACCACTACCAGGTCCCCGACGGTGATGGTGGACAGTGTCAGGACCACTACCAGGACCCCGACGGTGATGGTGGACAGTGCCAGGACCACTACCAGGTCCCTCTCCGTGATGGTGGACAGTGCCAGGACCACTACCAGGTCCCTCTCCGTGATGGTGGACAGTGCCAGGACCACTACCAGGTCCCTCTTCGTGATGGTGGACAGTGCCAGGACCACTACCAGGTCCCTGTCCGTGATGGTGGACAGTGCCAGGACCACTACCAGGCCCCCGACGGTGATGGTGGACAGTGCCAGGACCACTACCAGGTCCCTCTCCGTGATGGTGGACAGTGCCAGGACCACTACCAGGCCCCTCTCCGTGATGGTGGACAGTGCCAGGACCACTACCAGGTCCCCGACGGTGATGGTGGACAGTGCCATGACCACTACCAGGTCCCCGACGGTGATGGTGGACAGTGTCAGGACCACTACCAGGTCCCCGACGGTGATGGTGGACAGTGCCAGGACCACTACCAGGTCCCTCTCCGTGATGGTGGACAGTGCCAGGATCACTACCAGGTCCCTCTCCGTGATGGTGGACAGTGCCAGGACAACTACCAGGTCCCCGACGGTGATGGTGGACAGTGCCAGGACCACTACCAGGTCCCCGACGGTGATGGTGGACAGTGCCAGGACCACTACCAGGTCCCCGACGGTGATGGTGGACAGTGCCAGGACCACTACCAGGTCCCCGACGGTGATGGTGGACAGTGCCAGGACCACTACCAGGTCCCCGACGGTGATGGTGGACAGTGCCAGGACCACTACCAGGTCCCCCACGGTGATGGTGGACAGTGTCAGGACCACTACCAGGACCCCGACGGTGATGGTGGACAGTGTCAGGACCACTACCAGGTCCCCGACGGTGATGGTGGACAGTGCCAGGACCACTACCAGTTCCCCGACGGTGATGATGGACAGTGCCAGGACCACTACCAGGTCCCCGACGGTGATGATGGACAGTGTCAGGACCACTACCAGGTCCCCGACGGTGATGGTGGACAGTGTCAGGACCACTACCAGGTCCCTTTCCGTGATGGTGGACAGTGCCAGGACCACTACCAGGTCCCCGACGGTGATGGTGGACAGTGTCAAGACCACTACCAGGTCCCCGACGGTGATGGTGAACAGTGTCAGGACCACTACCAGGTCCCCGACGGTGATGGTGGACAGTGTCAGGACCACTACTAGGTCCCCGACGGAGATGGTGGACAGTGCCAGGACCACTACCAGGTCCCTCTCCGTGATAGTGGACAGTGCCAGGACCACTACCAGGTCCCCGACGGTGATGGTGGACAGTGTCAGGACCACTACCAGGTCCCCGACAGTGATGGTGGACAGTGCCAGGACCACTACCAGGTCCCCGACGGTGATGGTGGACAGTGCCAGGACCACTACCAGGTCCCCGACGGTGATGGTGGACAGTGCCAGGACCACTACTAGGACCCCGATGGTGATGATGGACAGTGCCAGGACCACTACCAGGTCCCCGACCGTGATGGTGGACAGTGCCAGGACCACTACCAGGTCCCCGACGGTGATGATGGACAGTGTCAGGACCACTACCAGGACCCCGACGGTGATGATGGACAGTGCCAGGACCACTACCAGGTCCCCGACGGTGATGATGTACAGTGTCAGGACCACTACCAGGTCCCCGACGGTGATGGTGGACAGTGCCAGGACCACTACCAGGTCCCCGACGGTGATGGCGGACAGTGCCAGGACCACTACCAGGTCCCCGACGGTGATGGTGGACAGTGCCAGGACCACTACCAGGTCCCTCTCCGTGATGGTGGACAGTGCCAGGACCACTAACAGGTCCCCGACGGTGATGGTGGACAGTGCCAGGACCACTACCAGGCCCCTCTCCGTGATGGTGGACAGTGTCAGGACCACTACCAGGCCCCCGACGGTGATGGTGGACAGTGTCAGGACCACTACCAGGACCCTGACGGTGATGATGGACAGTGCCAGGACCACTACCAGGTCCCCGACGGTGATGGTGGACAGTGCCAGGACCACTACCAGGCCCCTCTCCGTGATGGTGGACAGTGTCAGGACCACTACCAGGTCCCTCTCCGTGATGGTGGACAGTGCCAGGACCACTACCAGGTCCCTCTCCGTGATGGTGGACAGTGTCAGGACCACTACCAGGTCCCCGACGGTGATGGTGGACAGTGTCAGGACCACTACCAGGACCCCGACGGTGATGGTGGACAGTGCCAGAACCACTACCAGGTCCCCGACGGTGATGGTGGACAGTGCCAGAACCACTACCAGGTCCCCGACGGTGATGGTGGACAGTGCCAGGACCACTACCAAGTCCCCGACGGTGATGGTGGACAGTGTCAGGACCTCTACCAGGACCCCGACGGTGATGGTGGACAGTGCCAGGACCACTAACAGGTCCCTCTCTGTGATGGTGGACAGTGCCAGGACCACTACCAGGTCCCTCTCCGTGATGGTGGACAGTGCCAGGACCACTACCAGGTCCCCGACGGTGATGGTGGACAGTGCCAGGACCACTACCAGGTCCCCGACGGTGATGGTGGACAGTGCCAGGACCACTACCAGGTCCCCGACGGTGATGGTGGACAGTGTCAGGACCACTACCAGGTCCCCGACGGTGATGGTGGACAGTGCCAGGACCACTACCAGGTCCCCGACGGTGATGGTGGACAGTGTCAGGACCACTACCAGGACCCCGACGGTGATGGTGGACAGTGCCAGAACCACTACCAGGTCCCCGACGGTGATGGTGGACAGTGCCAAGACCACTACCAGGTCCCCCACGGTGATGGTGGACAGTGTCAGGACAAACTACCAGGACCCCGACGGTGATGGTGGACAGTGTCAGGACCACTACCAGGTCCCCGACGGTGATGATGGACAGTGCCAGGACCACTACCAGGTCCCCGACGGTGATGATGGACAGTGCCAGGACCACTACCAGGTCCCCGACGGTGATGGTGGACAGTGTCAGGACCACTACCAGGTCCCCGACGGTGATGGTGGACAGTGCCAGGACCACTACCAGGTCCCCGACGGTGATGGTGGGCAGTGCCAGGACCACTACCAGGTCCCCGACGGTGATGGTGGACAGTGCCAGGACCACTACCAGGTCCCTCTCCGTGATGGTGGACAGTGTCAGGACCACTACCAGGTCCCTCTCCGTGATGGTGGACAGTGCCAGGACCACTACCAGGTCCCCGACGGTGATCGTGGACAGTGCCAGGACCACTACCAGGACCCCGACGGTGATGGTGGACAGTGTCAGGACCACTACCAGGTCCCCGACGGTGATGGTGGACAGTGCCAGGACCACTACCAGGTCCCCGACGGTGATGATGGACAGTGCCAGGACCACTACCAGGTCCCCGACGGTGATGATGGACAGTGTCAGGACCACTACCAGGTCCCCGACGGTGATGGTGGACAGTGTCAGGACCACTACCAGGTCCCTCTCCGTGATGGTGGACAGTGCCAGGACCACTACCAGGTCCCCGGCGGTGATGGTGGACAGTGTCAGGACCACTACCAGGTCCCCGACGGTGATGGTGGACAGTGTCAGGACCACTACCAGGTCCCCGACGGTGATGGTGGACAGTGTCAGGACCACTACCAGGTCCCCGACGGTGATGGTGGACAGTTCTAGGACCACTACCAGGTCCCCGACGGTGATGGTGGACAGTGCCAGGACCACTACCAGGTCCCCGACGGTGATGGTGGACAGTGCCAGGACCACTACCAGGTCCCTCTCCGTGATGGTGGACAGTGCCAGGACCACTACCAGGTCCCCGACGGTGATGGTGGACAGTGTCAGGACCACTACCAGGTCCCCGACGGTGATGGTGGACAGTGCCAGGACCATTACCAGGTCCCTCTCCGTGATGGTGGACAGTGCCAGGACCACTACCAGGTCCCTCTCCGTGAAGGTGGACAGTGCCAGGACCACTACCAGGTCCCCGACGGTGATGGTGGCAAGTGCCAGGACCACTACCAGGTCCCCGACGGTGATGGTGGACAGTGCCAGGACCACTACCAGGTCCCCCACGGTGATAGTGGACAGTGTCAGGACCACTACCAGGAACCCGACGGTGATGGTGGACATTGCCAGGACCACTACCAGGTCCCCGACGGTGATGGTGGACAGTGCCAGGACCACTACCAGGTCCCCCACGGTGATGGTGGACAGTGTCAGGACCACTACCAGGACCCCGACGGTGATGGTGGACAGTGTCAGGACCACTACCAGGTCCCTCTCCGTGATGGTGGACAGTGCCAGGACCACTACCAGGTCCCTCTCCGTGATGGTGGACAGTGCCAGGACCACTACCAGGTCCCTCTCCGTGATGGTGGACAGTGCCAGGACCACTACCAGGTCCCTCTCCGTGATGGTGGACAGTGCCAGGACCACTACCAGGTCCCCCACGGTGATGGTGGACAGTGTCAGGACCACTACCAGGACCCCGACGGTGATGGTGGACAGTGTCAGGACCACTACCAGGTCCCCGACGGTGATGATGGACAGTGCCAGGACCACTACCAGGTCCCCGACGGTGATGATGGACAGTGCCAGGACCACTACCAGGTCCCCGACGGTGATGGTGGACAGAGTCAGGACCACTACCAGGACCCCGACGGTGATGGTGGACAGTGCCAGGACCACTACCAGGTCCCCGACGGTGATGATGGACAGTGCCAGGACCACTACCAGGTCCCCGACGGTGATGGTGGACAGTGCCAGGACCACTACCAGGTCCCTCTCCGTGATGGTGGACAGTGTCAGGACCACTACCAGGTCCCTCTCCGTGATGGTGGACAGTGCCAGGACCACTACCAGGTCCCTCTCCGTGATGGTGGACAGTGCCAGGACCACTACCAGGACCCCGACGGTGATGATGGACAGTGCCAGGACCACTACCAGGTCCCCGACGGTGATGGTGGACAGTGTCAGAACCACTACCAGGTCCCATACGGTGATGGTGGACAGTGTCAGGACCACTACCAGGACCCCGACGGTGATGATGGACAGTGTCAGGACCACTACCAGGACCCCGACGGTGATGGTGGACAGTGTCAGGACCACTACCAGGACCCCGACGGTGATGGTGGACAGTGCCAGGACCACTACCAGGACCCCGACGGTGATGGTGGACAGTGTCAGGACCACTACCAGGACCCCGACGGTGATGGTGGACAGTGCCAGGACCACTACCAGGACCCCGACGGTGATGGTGGACAGTGTCAGGACCACTACCAGGTCCCCTCTCCGTGATGGTGGACAGTGCCAGGACCACTACCAGGTCCCCGACGGTGATGATGGACAGTGTCAGGACCACTACCAGGTTCCCGACGGTGATGGTGGACAGTGTCAGGACCACTACCAGGTCCCCGACGGTGATGGTGGACAGTGTCAGGACCACTACCAGGTCCCCGACGGTGATGGAGGACAGTGTCAGGACCACTACCAGGTCCCTGACGGTGATAATGGACAGTGTCAGGACCACTACCAGGTCCCCAACGGTGATGGTGGACAGTGCCAGCAAGACTACCATGCCCCGACGGTGAACGAGGGCCTCACTAAAGCACACCCCGGTCAGTACCGCTCATCTAACACGCCTCATTCTGGACGTATGGTCCCGAAACGTTAAAAAACCACAAAGCACTGTGAAAAGTGACCGCTCCACAAGTATCCCCGTTTTCTACGCACCAGTTGTTTACGCTAGGTAGGTTGCTTGGGTTTGTACGTTTATCATTTGGTTGGCTCTTTGTCCGTTGTGGGAAATAGACAGAATGACCTTTACAGCATATAAGTATGACCCAAGGTAATATCAGCATGATAAAGCACATAGTAATCATTTAGAGTAGATGTAGTATACAGTAATGCATAGGATAGCAAGTTATCGCTGCTTCCTGATCTGCACAATGAGATTAAATACCTTTTTATCAGTACTCGGCTTGCTTAACTCACTCCCTTTGTTCACTCTAAATGGCGCCATAATCCACAAGTTTATCATTGCCTGGTGGAGGGGTAGGTGGTGGAGGGGTAGGTGGTGGAGGGGTAGGTGGTGGAGGGGTAGGAGGTGGAGGGGTAGGTGGTGCAGGGGCAGGTGGTAGAGGGGTAGGTGGTGGAGGGGTAGGTAGTGGAGGGGTAGGTGGTGGAGGGGTAGGTGTTGGAGGGGCAGGTGGTGCAGGTGGTGGAGGTGGTGGAGGGGTAGGTGGTGGATGGGTAGGTGGTGGAGGTGTAGGTGGTGCAGGGGGTGGAGGTGGTGGAAGGGTAAGTGGTGGAGGCGTAGGTGGTGGAGGGGTAGGTGGTGGAGGGGTAGGTGGTGGAGGGGTAGGTGGTGGAGGGGGTTGGTGATGTAGGTGGTGGATGGGTAGGTGGTGGAGGGGTAGGTGGTGGAGGGGGTAGGTGGTGCAGGTGGTGGATGGGTAGGTGGTGGAGGGGTAGGTGGTGGAGGGAAAGGTGGTGGAGGGGTAGGTGGTGGAGGGGTAGTTGGTAGAGGGGTAGGTGGTGGAGGTGTAGGTGGTGCAGGTGGTGGATGGGTAGGTGGTGCAGGTGGTGGAGCGGTAGGTGGTGGAGGGGTAGGTGGTGGATGGGTAGGTGGTGCAGGTTTAGTGGATGGGTAGGTGGTGCAGGTGGTGGAGGGGTAAGTGGTGGAGGGGGTAGGTGGTGCAGGTGGTGGTTGGGTAGGTGATGGAGAGGGTAGGTGGTGCAGGTGGTGGATAGGTAGGTGGTGGAGGGATAGGTGGTGGAGGGGTAGGTGGTGGAGGGGTAGGTGGTGGAGGGGTAGGTGGTGGAAGGGTAGGTGGTGGAGGGGTAGGTGGGGGAGGGGAAGGTGGTGGAGGTGGTGGAGGGGTAGGTGGTGGAGGGGTAGGTGGTGCAGGTGGTGGATGGGTAGGTGGTGCAGGTGGTGGAGGGATAGGTGGTGGAGGGGTAGGTGGTGGAAGGGTAGGTGGTGCAGGTGGTGAATTGGTAGGTGGTGGATGGGTAGGTGGTGGAGGTGATGGAGGGGGTAGGTGGTGGAGGTGGTGGAGGGGTAGGTGGTAGAAGGGGTAGATACCTGGTACCTGGTTGATACCTGGTTGATGGGGTTCTGGGAGTTCTTCTACTCCCCAAGCCCGGCCCGAGGCCAGGCTCGACTTGTGAGAGTTTGGTCCACCAGGCTGTTGCTTGGAGCGGCCCGCAGGGCCACGTACCCACCACAGCCCGGCTGATCCGGAACTTCTCTTAGAAAACCGTCCAGTTTTCTCTTGAAGATGTCCACGGTTGTTCCGGCAATATTTCTTATGCTCGCTGGGAGGACGTTGAACAACCGCGGACCCCTGATGTTTATACAGTGCTCTCTGATTGTGCCTATGGCACCTCTGCTCTTCACAGGTTCAATCTTGCATTTTCTTCCATATCGTTCACTCCAGTACGTTGTTATTTTACTGTGTAGATTTGGGACCTGACCCTCCAGTATTTTCCAGGTGTATATTATTTGGTATCTCTCTCGTCTCCTTTCTAGAGAGTACATTTGGAGAGCTTTGAGACGATCCCAATAATTTAGGTGTTTTATCTCGTCTATGCGTGCCGTATATGTTCTCTGTATTCCCTCTATTTCAGCAATCTCTCCTGCTCTGAAGGGGGAAGTGAGTACTGAGCAGTACTCGAGACGGGACAGCACAAGTGACTTGAAGAGTACAACCATTGTGATGGGATCCCTGGATTTGAAAGTTCTCGTAATCCATCCGATCATTTTTCTGGCTGACGCGATATTTGCTTGGTTATGCTCCCTAAACGTTAGATCGTCGGACATCATTATTCCCAAATCCTTGACATGCTGTTTTCCTACTATGGGAAGATTCGATTGTGTTTTGTACCCTGTATTATGTTTCAGATCCTCATTTTTGCCGTACCTGAGTACCTGAAATTTATCACTGTTAAACATCATGTTATTTTCTGCTGCCCAATCAAAAACTTTGTTGACATCTGCTTGTAGTTTTTCAATGTCTTCAGCAGAGGTAATTTTCATGCTGATTTTTGTGTCATCTGCAAAGGACGACACGAAGCTGTGGCGTGTATTTTTGTCTATATCAGATATGAGAATAAGGAACAGTAGCGGTGCAAGGACTGTACCTTGAGGTACAGAGCATTTAACATCGCTTGGACTCGATTTTATCTGATTGACTGTTACTCTTTGTGTTCTGTTCGACAGGAAATTGAGTATCCAGCGTCCTACTTTTCCAGTTATTCCCATTGACCTCATTTTGTGAGCTATCACCCCATGGTCACATTTGTCGAACGCCTTTGCAAAGTCTGTGTATACAACATCTGCATTTTGCTTTTCTTCTAGGGCTTCTGTGATTTTGTCATAGTGGTTGAGTAACTGTGACAGACAGGATCTTCCCGCTCTAAATCCATGTTGTCCTGGATTGTGCAATTCATTGTTTTCCATAAAACTAGAAATTTGATTCCTAATCACTCTCTCAAACACTTTTATTATGTGTGATGTTAGTGCAACTGGCCTATAATTTTTTGCCAAGGCTTTACTCCCCCCCTTGTGCAACGGAGCTATATCTGCAGATTTAAGTGCTGCTGGTATCTCCCCTGTATCCAGGCTCTTTCTCCATATTACGCTGAGTGCTCTCGCTACTGGTACTTTACATTTCTTTATGAATATTGAATTCCATGAGTCAGGCCCAGGAGCTGAGTGCATAGGCATATTATCAATTTCTCTTTCAAAGTCTTCCGAGTTTGTGGTAATATCCGTTATATTATCTGCAGCTTGAATGTCATTCATAAAGAAGCTGTCTGGGTCATCAACTTTCATGTTGTTTATTGGTGTGCTAAACATAGCCTCATACTGGCTTCTTAGAATTTCACTAATCTCTTTGTTGTCCTCTGTGTACGTACCTTCATTTGTAATTAACGGTCCAATACTGGTCGAGGTTTTGGATTTTGATTTTGCGTATGTGAAAAAATATTTCGGATTTTTCCTTATCTCTTGTATAGCTTTCTGTTCCAATTCCATTTCCTCAGACTCATATGATCGCTTCAACGTTTGTTCTATTTCCTCAATCTCCCTGCTTAGGCTTGTTTTCCTTGCTTGTGATAGTTGTGTCTGCCGAAGCATTTCCGTTATTTTTTTCCTTCTCCTGTACAGTCGTCTCCGTTCTCTTTCTAGAGTGGTCCTCTTTCTGCCCCTCCTCACAGGTACGTGCTTCAAGCAGACCTTGTAAGCTTCAGCTGTCAGTTGAGCTATTCCCTGTGTGGGAGTTTTGTCGCTTAAGACCGTCTCCCATTGAATGGTTGCAAGGTCTACATTTATTTTTTCCCAGTCAATCCTCTTATTGTTGGTGGGTGGTAGGTGGTGGAGGGGTAGGTGGTGGATGGGTAGGTGATGGAGGTGATGGAGGGGGTAGGTGGTGGAGGTGGTGGAGGGGTAGGTGGTGGAGGGGGTAGGTGGTGGAGGGGTAGGTGGTGGAGGGGTGGGTGGTGCAGGTGGTGGATGGGTAGGTGGTGGAGGGGTAGGTGGTGGAGTTCGTGGAGGTGGTGGAGGGGTAAATGGTGGAGGGGTAGGTGGTGGAAGGGTAGGTGGTGCAGGTGGTGGAGGGGTAAGTGGTGGGCGGGTAGGTGGTAGAGGGGTAGGTGGTGGAGGTGGTGGATGGGTGTTTGGTTGAGGGGTAGGTGCTGGAGGGGTGGGTGGTGGAGGGGTAGGTGGTGGAGGGGTAGGTGGTGCAGGTGGTGGAGGTAGTGGAAGGGTAGGTGGTGGAGGGGTAGGTGGTGCAGGTGGTGGAGGTAGTGGAAGGGTAGGTGGTGGAGGGGTAAGTGGTGGAGGGGGTAAGTGGAGGAGGTGGTGGAGTGGTAGGTGGTGGAGGGGTAGGTGGTGCAGGATGTGGAGGGGTAGAAGGTGGAGGGGTATGTGGTGGAGGGGTAGGTGGTGGAGGGATAGGTGGTGGAGGAGGTGGATGGGAAGGTGGTGGAGGTGGTTTGATGGGAAGGTGGTGGAGGGGTAGGTGGTGGAGGGGTAGGTAGTGGAGGGGTAGGTGGTGGAGGGGTAGGTGGTGGAGGGTTAGGTGGTGCAGGTGGTGGAGGTGGTGGAGGGGTAGGTGGTGGAGGGGTAAGTGGTGGATGGGGTAGGTGGAGAAGGTGGTGGAGGGGAAGGTGGTGGAGGGGTAAGTGGTGGAGGGGTAGATGGTGGAGGGGTAGGTGGTGGAGGGGTAGGTGGGGGAGGGGTAGGTGGTGGAGGGAAAGGTGGTGGAGGGGTAGGTGGTGGAGGGAATGGTGGTGGAGGGGTAGATGGTGGAGGGGTAGTTGGTGGAGGGGTAGGTGGTGGTGGTGTTGGTGGTGGAGGGGTAGGGGGTGCAGGTGGTGGATGGTTAGGTGGTGCAGGTGGTGGAGGGGTAGGTGGTGGAGGGTTAGGTGGTGCAGGTGGTGGATGGGTAGGTGGTGCAGTTGGTGGAGGGGTAAGTGGTGGAGGGGGTAGGTGGTGCAGGTGGTGGATGGGTAGGTGGTGGAGGGGTAGGTGGTGGAGGGAAAGGTGGTGGAGGGGTAGATGGTGGAGGGGTAGTTGGTGGAGGGGTAGGTGGTGGTGGTGTTGGTGGTGGAGGGGTAGGGGGTGCAGGTGGTGGATGGGTAGGTGGTGCAGGTGGTGGAGGGGTAGGTGGTGGAGGGGTAGGTGGTGCAGGTGGTGGATGGGTAGGTGGTGCAGTTGGTGGAGGGGTAAGTGGTGGAGGGGGTAGGTGGTGCAGGTGGTGGATGGGTAGGTGGTGGAGGGGTAAGTGCTGGAGGGGGTAGGTGGTGCAGGTGGTGGATGGGTAGGTGGTGGAGGGGATACGTGGTGCAGGTGGTGGATGGGTAGGTGGTGGAGGTATAGGTGGTGGAGGGGTAGGTGGTGGAGGGGTAGGGGGTGCAGGTGGTGGAGGGGTAGGTGGTAGAAGGGTAGGTGGTGGAGGGGTAGGTGGTGGAGGGGTAGGTGGTGGAGGTGGTGGAGGGGTAGGGGGTGGAGGAGTAGGTGGTGGAAGGGTAGGTGATGGAAGGGTAGGTGGTGGAGGGGTAGGTGGTGCAGGTGGTGGAGGGGTAGGTGGTGCAGGTGGTGGAGGGGTAGGTGGTGCAGGTGGTGGAGGATAGGTAGTGGAGGGGTAGGTGGTGGAAGGGTAGGTGGTGCAGGTGGTGGATTGGTAGGTGGTGGATGGGTAGGTGGTGGAGGGGTAGGTGGTTGAGGGGTAGGTGGTGGAGAGGTAGGTGGTGGAGGTGGAGGAGGGGGTAGGTGGTGGAGGTGGTGGAGGGGTAGGTGATGGAGGGGTTGGTGGTGCAGGTTGTGGATGGGTAGGTGGTGGAGGGGTAGGTGGTGAAGAGGTTGGTGGTGCAGGTGGTGGAGGGGGTAGGTGGTGGAGGTGGTGGAGGGGTAGGTGGTGCAGGTGGAGGAGGTGGTGAGGGGTAAGTGGTGGAGGGGTAGGTGGTGGAGGGGTAGGTGGTGGAGGTGTAGGTGGTGCAGGTGATGGAGGGGTAGGTGGTGGAGGGGTAGGTGGTGGAGGGGTAGGTGGTGTAGGGGTAGGTGGTGGAGGGGTAGGTGGTGCAGGTGGTGGAGGGGTAGGTGGTGCAGGGGTAGGTGGTGGAGGGTTAGGTGGTGCAGGTGGTGGAGGAGTAGGTGGTGGAGGGGTAAATTGTGGAGGGGTAGGTGGTGGAGGTGGTGGATGGGTAGGTGGTGGAGGGGTAGGTGGTGGAAGGGTACGTGGTGGAAGGGTAGGTGGTAGAGGGGTAGGTGGTGCAGGTGGTGGAGGGGTAGGTGGTGCAGGTGGTTGAGGGATAGGTGGTGGAGGGGTAGGTGGTGGAGGGGTAGGTGGTGCAGGTGGTGGAGGGGTAGGTGGTGGAGGGATAGGTGGTGGAGGTGGTGGATGGGTAGGTGGTGGAGGGGTAGGTGGTGGAGGGGTAGGTGGTGGAGGGGTAGGTGGTGGATGGGTAGGTGGTGCAGGTGGTGGAGGGGTAGGTGGAGGAGGGGTAAGTGGTGGAGGGGTAGGTGGTAGAGGTAGTGGAGGGGGTAGGTGGTGGAGGTGGTGGAGGGGTAGGTGGTGGAGGGGTAGTGGAGGGATAGGTGGTGCAGGTGGTGGAGGGATATGTGGTGGAGGGGTAGGTGGTGGAAGGGTAGGTGGTGCAGGTGGTGAATTGGTAGGTGGTGGAGGGGTAGGTGGTGGAGGGGTAAGTGGTGGACGGGGTAGGTGGAGGAGGTAGTGGAGGGGTAGGTGGTGGAGGGGTAAGTGGTGGAGGGGTAGGTGGTGGAGGGGTAGGTGGTGGAGGGATAGGTGGTGCAGGTGGTGGAGGGGTAGGTGGTGGAGGGGTAGATGGAGGAGGGGTAAGTGGTGGAGGGGTAGGTGGTAGAGGTAGTGGAGGGGGTAGGTGGTGGAGGTGGTGGAGGGGTAGGTGGTGGAGGGGTAGGTGGTGGAGGGGCAGGTGATGGAAGGGTAGGTGGTGGAGGGGGTAGGTGGTGGAGGTGGTGGAGGGGTAGGTGGTGGATGGGTAGGTGGTGGAGGGGTAGGTAGTGGAGGGGTAGGTGGTGGAGGGGTAGGTGTTGGAGGGGTAGGTGGTGCAGGTGGTGAAGGTGGTGGAGGGGTAGGTGGTCGATGGGTAGGTGGTGGTGGTGGTGGATTGGCAGGTGGTGGAGGGGTAGGTGGTAGAGGGGTAGGTGGTGGAGGGGTAGGTAGTGGATGGGTAGGTGGTGCAGGTTTAGTGGATGGGTAGGTGGTGCAGGTGGTGGAGGGGTAAGTGGTGGAGGGGGTAGGTAGTGCAGGTGGTGGTTGGGTAGGTGATGGAGGGGGTAGGTGGTGCAGGTGGTGGATAGGTAGGTGGTGGAGGGATAGGTGGTGGAGGTGTAGGTGGTGAAGGGGTAGGTGGTGCAGGTGGTGGATAGGTAGGTGGTGCAGGTGGTGGAGCGGTAGGTAGTGGAGGGGTAGGTGGTGGATGGGTAGGTGGTGCAGGTTTAGTGGATGGGTAGGTGGTGCAGGTGGTGGAGGGGTAAGTGGTGGAGGGGGTAGGTGGTGCAGGTGGTGGTTGGGTAGGTGATGGAGGGGGTAGGTGGTGCAGGTGGTGGATAGGTAGGTGGTGGAGGGATAGGTGGTGGAGGGGTAGGTGGTGGAGGGGTAGGTGGTGGAGGGGTAGGTGGTGGAAGGGTAGGTGGTGGAGGGGTAGGTGGGGGAAGGGAAGGTGGTGGAGGTGGTGGAGGGGTAGGTGGTGGAGGGGTAGGTGGTGGAGGGGTAGGTGGTGCAGGTGGTGGATGGGTAGGTGGTGCAGGTGGTGGAGGGATAGGTGGTGGAGGGGTAGGTGGTGGAAGGGTAGGTGGTGCAGGTGGTGAATTGGTAGGTGGTGGATGGGTAGGTGGTGGAGGTGATGGAGGGGGTAGGTGGTGGAGGTGGTGGAGGGGTAGGTGGTAGAGGGGGTAGGTGGTGGAGGGGTAGGTGGTGGATGGGTAGGTGGTGGAGGTGATGGAGGGGGTAGGTGGTGGAGGTGGTGGAGGGGTAGGTGGTGGAGGGGGTAGGTGGTGGAGGGGTAGGTGGTGGAGGGGTGGGTAGTGCAGGTGGTGGATGGGTAGGTGGTGGAGGGGTAGGTGGTGGAGTTCGTGGAGGTGGTGGAGGGGTAAATGGTGGAGGGGTAGGTGGTGGAAGGGTAGGTGGTGCAGGTGGTGGAGGGGTAAGTGGTGGGAGGGTAGGTGGTAGAGGGGTAGGTGGTGGAGGTTGTGGATGGGTAGGTGGTTGAGGGGTAGGTGCTGGAGGGGTGGGTGGTGGAGGGGTAGGTGGTGGAGGGGTAGGTGGTGCAGGTGGTGGAGGTAGTGGAAGGGTAGGTGGTGGAGGGGTAAGTGGTGGACGGGGTAGGTGGAGGAGGTGGTGGAGTGGTAGCTGGTGGAGGGGTAGGTGGTGCAGGATGTGGAGGGGTAGATGGTGGAGGGGTAGGTGGTGGAGGGGTAGGTGGTGGAGGGATAGGTGGTGGAGGAGGTGGAGGTGGTTTGATGGGAAGGTGGTGGAGGGGTAGGTGGTGGAGGGGTAGGTGGTGGAGGGGTAGGTAGTGGAGGGGTAGGTGGTGGAGGGGTAGGTGGTGGAGGGTTAGGTGGTGCAGGTGGTGGAGGTGGTGGAGGGGTAGGTGGTGGAGGGGTAAGTGGTGGATGGGGTAGGTGGAGAAGGTGGTGGAGGGGTAGGTGGTGGAGGGGTAAGTGGTGGAGGGTTAGATGGTGGAGGGGTAGGTGGTGGAGGGGTAGGTGGGGGAGGGGGTAGGTGGTGCAGGTGGTGGATGGGTAGGTGGTGGAGGGGTAGGTGGTGGAGGGAAAGGTGGTGGAGGGGTAGGGGGTGCAGGTGGTGGATGGGTAGGTGGTGCAGGTGGTGGAGGGGTAGGTGGTGGAGGGGTAGGTGGTGCAGGTGGTGGATGGGTAGGTGGTGCAGTTGGTGGAGGGGTAAGTGGTGGAGGGGGTAGGTGGTGCAGGTGGTGAATGGGTAGGTGGTGGAGGGGTAAGTGCTGGAGGGGGTAGGTGGTGCAGGTGGTGGATGGGTAGGTGGTGGAGGGGATACGTGGTGCAGGTGGTGGATGGGTAGGTGGTGGAGGTATAGGTGGTGGAGGGGTAGGTGGTGGAGGGGTAGGGGGTGCAGGTGGTGGAGGGGTAGGTGGTAGAAGGGTAGGTGGTGGAGGGGTAGGTGGTGGAGGGGTAGGTGGTGGAGGTGGTGGAGGGGTAGGTGGTGGAGGGGTAGGTGGTGGAGGTGGTGGAGGGGTAGGGGTGGAGGAGTAGGTGGTGGAAGGGTAGGTGATGGAAGGGTAGGTGGTGGAGGGGTAGGTGGTGCAGGTGGTGGAGGGGTAGGTGGTGCAGGTGGTGGAGGATAGGTAGTGGAGGGGTAGGTGGTGGAAGGGTAGGTGGTGCAGGTGGTGGATTGGTAGGTGGTGGATGGGTAGGTGGTGGAGGGGTAGGTGGTTGAGGGGTAGGTGGTGGAGAGGTAGGTGGTGGAGGTGGTGGAGGGGGTAGGTGGTGGAGGTGGTGGAGGGGTAGGTGATGGAGGGGTTGGTGGTGCAGGTTGTGGATGGGTAGGTGGTGGAGGGGTAGGTGGTGAAGAGGCTGGTGGTGCAGGTGGTGGAGGGGTAGGTAGTGGAGGGGTAGGAGGTGGAGGGGTAGGTGGTGCAGGTGGTGGAGGGGGTAGGTGGTGGAGGTGGTGGAGGGGTAGGTGGTGCAGGTGGAGGAGGTGGTGAGGGGTAAGTGGTGGAGGGGTAGGTGGTGGAGGTGTAGGTGGTGCAGGTGGTGGAGGGGTAGGTGGTGGAGGGGTAGGTGGTGGAGGGGTAGGTGGTGTAGGGGTAGGTGGTGGAGGGGTAGGTGGTGGAGGGGTAGGTGGTGGAGGGGTAGGTGGTGTAGGGGTAGGTGGTGGAGGGGTAGGTGGTGCAGGTGGTGGAGGGGTAGGTGGTGGAGGGGTAGGTGGTGGAGGGTTAGGTGGTGCAGGTGGTGGAGGGGTAGGTGGTGGAGGGGTAAATGGTGGAGGGGTAGGTGGTGGAGGTGGTGGATGGGTAGGTGGTGGAGGGGTAGGTGGTGGAAGGGTAGGTGGTGGAAGGTTAGGTGGTGGAGGGTTAGGTGGTGGAGGGGTAAGTGGTGGAGGGTTAGATGGTGGAGGGGTAGGTGGTGGAGGGGTAGGTGGGGGAGGGGGTAGGTGGTGCAGGTGGTGGATGGGTAGGTGGTGGAGGGGTAGGTGGTGGAGGGAAAGGTGGTGGAGGGGTAGGGGGTGCAGGTGGTGGATGGGTAGGTGGTGCAGGTGGTGGAGGGGTAGGTGGTGGAGGGGTAGGTGGTGCAGGTGGTGGATGGGTAGGTGGTGGAGGGGTAAGTGCTGGAGGCGGTAGGTGGTGCAAGTGGTGGAAGGGTAGGTGGTGGAGGGGATACGTGGTGTAGGTGGTGGATGGGTAGGTGGTGGAGGTATAGGTGGTGGAGGGGTAGGTGGTGGAGGGGTAGGGGGTGCAGGTGGTGGAGGGGTAGGTGGTAGAAGGGTAGGTGGTGGAGGGGTAGGTGGTGGAGGGGTAGGTGGTGGAGGTGGTGGAGGGGTAGGTGGTGGAGGTGGTGGAGGGGTAGGTGGTGGAGGTGGTGGAGGGGTAGGTGGTGGATGGGTAGGTGGTGGAGGTGGTGGAGGGGTAGGGGGTGGAGGAGTAGGTGGTGGAAGGGTAGGTGATGGAAGGGTAGGTGGTGGAGGGGTAGGTGGTGCAGGTGGTGGAGGGGTAGGTGGTGCAGGTGGTGGAGGATAGGTAGTGGAGGGGTAGGTGGTGGAAGGGTAGGTGGTGCAGGTGGTGGATTGGTAGGTGGTGGATGGGTAGGTGGTGGAGGGGTACGTGGTTGAGGGGTAGGTGGTGGAGAGGTAGGTGGTGGAGGTGGTGGAGGGGGTAGGTGGTGGAGGTGGTGGAGGGGTAGGTGATGGAGGGGTTGGTGGTGCAGGTTGTGGATGGGTAGGTGGTGGAGGGGTAGGTGGTGAAGAGGCTGGTGGTGCAGGTGGTGGAGGGGTAGGTAGTGGAGGGGTAGGTGGTGGAGGGGTAGGTGGTGCAGGTGGTGGAGGGGGTAGGTGGTGGAGGTGGTGGAGGGGTAGGTGGTGCAGGTGGAGGAGGTGGTGAGGGGTAAGTGGTGGAGGGGTAGGTGGTGGAGGGGTAGGTGGTGGAGGTGTAGGTGGTGCAGGTGGTGGAGGGGTAGGTGGTGGAGGGGTAGGTGGTGGAGGGGTAGGTGGTGTAGGGGTAGGTGGTGGAGGGGTAGGTGGTGCAGGTGGTGGAGGGGTAGGTGGTGGACTGTTAGGTGGTGCAGGTGGTGGAGGGGTAGGTGGTGGAGGGGTAAATTGTGGAGGGGTAGGTGGTGGAGGTGGTGGATGGGTAGGTGGTGGAGGGGTAGGTGGTGGAAGGGTACGTGGTGGAAGGGTAGGTGGTAGAGGGGTAGGTGGTGCAGGTGGTGGAGGGGTAGGTGGTGCAGGTGGTTGAGGGATAGGTGGTGGAGCGGTAGGTGGTGGAGGGGTAGGTGGTGCAGGTGGTGGAGGGATAAGTGGTGGAGGTGGTGGATGGGTAGGTGGTGGAGGGGTAGGTGGTGGAGGGGTAGGTGGTGGAGGGGTAGGTGGTGGATGGGTAGGTGGTGCAGGTGGTGGAGGTGGTGGAGGGGTAGGTGGTGGAGGAGTAAGTGGTGGACGGGGTAGGTGGAGGAGGTAGCGGAGGGGTAGGTGGTAGAGGGGTAAATGGTGGAGGGGTAGGTGGTGGAGGGGTAGGTGGTGGAGGGATAGGTGGTGCAGGTGGTGGAGGGGTAGGTGGTGGAGGGGTAGGTGGAGGAGGGGTAAGTGGTGGAGGGGTAGGTGGTAGAGGTAGTGGAGGGGGTAGGTGGTGGAGGTGGTGGAGGGGTAGGTGGTGGAGGGGTACGTGGTGGAGGGGCAGGTGATCAAGGGTAGGTGGTGGAGGGGGTAGGTGGTGGAGGTGGTGGAGGGGTAGGTGGTGGATGGGTAGGTGGTGGAGGGGTAGGTAGTGGAGGGGTAGGTGGTGGAGGGGTAGGTGTTGGAGGGGTAGGTGGTGCAGGTGGTGGAGGTGGTGGAGGGGTAGTTGGTGGATGGGTAGGTGGTGGTGGTGGTGGATTGGCAGGTGGTGGAGGGGTAGGTGGTAGAGGGGTAGGTGGTGGAGGGGTAGGTAGTGGATGGGTAGGTGGTGCAGGTTTAGTGGATGGGTAGGTGGTGCAGGTGGTGGAGGGGTAAGTGGTGGAGGGGGTAGGTGGTGCAGGTGGTGGTTGGGTAGGTGATGGAGGGGGTAGGTGGTGCAGGTGGTGGATAGGTAGGTGGTGGAGGGATAGGTGGTGGAGGTGTAGGTGGTGAAGGGGTAGGTGGTGCAGGTGGTGGATGGGTAGGTGGTGCAGGTGGTGGAGCGGTAGGTAGTGGAGGGGTAGGTGGTGGATGGGTAGGTGGTGCAGATTTAGTGGATGGGTAGGTGGTGCAGGTGGTGGAGGGGTAAGTGGTGGAGGGGGTAGGTGGTGCAGGTGGTGGTTGGGTAGGTGATGGAGGGGGTAGGTGGTGCAGGTGGTGGATAGGTAGGTGGTGGAGGGGTAGGTGGTGGAAGGGTAGGTGGTGGAGGGGTAGGTGGGGGAGGGGAAGGTGGTGGAGGTGGTGGAGGGGTAGATGGTGGAGGGGTAGGTGGTGGAGGGGTAGGTGGTGCAGGTGGTGGATGGGTAGGTGGTGCAGGTGGTGGAGGGATAGGTGGTGGAGGGGTAGGTGGTGGAAGGGTAGGTGGTGCAGGTGGTGAATTGGTAGGTGGTGGATGGGTAGGTGGTGGAGGTGATAGAGGGGGTAGGTGGTGGAGGTGGTGGAGGGGTAGGTGGTAGAGGGGGTAGGTGGTGGAGGGGTAGATGGTGGATGGGTAGGTGGTGGAGGTGATGGAGGGGGTAGGTGGTGGAGGGGTAGGTGGTGGAGGGGTGGGTAGTGCAGGTGGTGGATGGGTAGGTGGTGGAGGGGTAGGTGGTGGAGTTCGTGGAGGTGGTGGAGGGGTAAATGGTGGAGGGGTAGGTGGTGGAAGGGTAGGTGGTGCAGGTGGTGGAGGGGTAAGTGGTGGGAGGGTAGGTGGTAGAGGGGTAGGTGGTGGAGGTGGTGGATGGGTAGGTGGTTGAGGGGTAGGTGCTGGAGGGGTGGGTGGTGGAGGGGTAGGTGGTGGAGGGGTAGGTGGTGCAGGTGGTGGAGGTAGTGGAAGGGTAGGTGGTGGAGGGGTAAGTGGTGGACGGGGTAGGTGGAGGAGGTGGTGGAGTGGTAGCTGGTGGAGGGGTAGGTGGTGCAGGATGTGGAGGGGTAGATGGTGGAGGGGTAGGTGGTGGAGGGGTAGGTGGTGGAGGGATAGGTGGTGGAGGAGGTGGATGGGAAGGTGGTGGAGGTGGTTTGATGGGAAGGTGGTGGAGGGGTAGGTGGTGGAGGGGTAGGTGGTGGAGGGGTAGGTGGTGGAGGGGTAGGTAGTGGAGGGGTAGGTGGTGGAGGGGTAGGTGGTGGAGGGTTAGGTGGTGCAGGTGGTGGAGGTGGTGGAGGGGTAGGTGGTGGAGGGGTAAGTGGTGGATGGGGTAGGTGGAGAAGGTGGTGGAGGGGTAGGTGGTGGAGGGGTAAGTGGTTGGAGGGGTAGATGGTGGAGGGGTAGGTGGTGGAGGGGTAGGTGGGGGAGGGGGTAGGTGGTGCAGGTGGTGGATGGGTAGGTGGTGGAGGGGTAGGTGGTGGAGGGAAAGGTGGTGGAGGGGTAGGGGGTGCAGGTGGTGGATGGGTAGGTGGTGCAGGTGGTGGAGGGGTAGGTGGTGGAGGGGTAGGTGGTGCAGGTGGTGGATGGGTAGGTGGTGCAGTTGGTGGAGGGGTAAGTGGTGGAGGGGGTAGGTGGTGCAGGTGGTGGATGGGTAGGTGGTGGAGGGGTAAGTGCTGGAGGGGGTAGGTGGTGCAGGTGGTGGATGGGTAGGTGGTGGAGGGGATACGTGGTGCAGGTGGTGGATGGGTAGGTGGTGGAGATATAGGTGGTGGAGGGGTAGGTGGTGGAGGGGTAGGGGGTGCAGGTGGTGGAGGGGTAGGTGGTAGAAGGGTAGGTGGTGGAGGGGTAGGTGGTGAAGGGGTAGGTGGTGGAGGTGGTGGAGGGGTAGGTGGTGGAGGTGTAGGTGGTGGAGGTGGTGGAGGGGTAGGGGGTGGAGGAGTAGGTGGTGGAAGAGTAGGTGATGGAAGGGTAGGTGGTGGAGGGGTAGGTGGTGCAGGTGGTGGAGGATAGGTAGTGGAGGGGTAGGTGGTGGAAGGGTAGGTGGTGGATTGGTAGGTGGTGGATGGGTAGGTGGTGGAGGGGTAGGTGGTTGAGGGGTAGGTGGTGGAGAGGTAGGTGGTGGAGGTGGTGGAGGGGGTAGGTGGTGGAGGTGGTGGAGGGGTAGGTGATGGAGGGGTTGGTGGTGCAGGTTGTGGATGGGTAGGTGGTGGAGGGGTAGGTGGTGAAGAGGTTGGTGGTGCAGGTGGTGGAGGGGTAGGTAGTGGAGGGGTAGGTGGTGGAGGGGTAGGTGGTGCAGGTGGTGGAGGGGGTAGGTGGTGGAGGTGGTGGAGGGGTAGGTGGTGCAGGTGGTGGAGGTGGTGAGGGGTAAGTGGTGGAGGGGTAGGTGGTGGAGGGGTAGGTGGTGGAGGTGTAGGTGGTGCAGGTGGTGGAGGGGTAGGTGGTGGAGGGGTAGGTGGTGTAGGGGTAGGTGGTGGAGGGGTAGGTGGTGCAGGTGGTGGAGGGGTAGGTGGTGGAGGGGTAGGTGGTGGAGGGTTAGGTGGTGCAGGTGGTGGAGGGGTAGGTGGTGGAGGGGTAAATGGTGGAGGGGTAGGTGGTGGAGGTGGTGGATGGGTAGGTGGTGGAGGGGTAGGTGGTGGAAGGGTACGTGGTGGAAGGGTAGGTGGTAGAGGGGTAGATGGTGCAGGTGGTGGAGGGGTAGGTGGTGCAGGTGGTTGAGGGATAGGTGGTGGAGAGGTAGGTGGTGGAGGGGTAGGTGGTGCAGGTGGTGGAGGGGTAGGTGGTGGAGGGATAGGTGGTGGAGGTGGTGGATGGGTAGGTGGTGGAGGGGTAGGTGGTGGAGGGGTAGGTGGTGGAGGGGTAGGTGGTGGAGGGGTAGGTGGTGGATGGGTAGGTGGTGCAGGTGGTGGAGGTGGTGGAGGTGGTGGAGGGGTAGGTGGTGGAGGGGTAAGTGGTGGACGGTGAAGGTGGAGGAGGTAGTGGAGGGGTAGGTGGTGGAGGGGTAAGTGGTGGAGGGGTAGGTGGTGGAGGGGTAGGTGGTGGAGGGATAGGTGGTGCAGGTGGTGGAGGGGTAGGTGGTGGAGGGGTAGGTGGAGGAGGGGTAAGTGGTGGAGGGGTAGGTGGTAGAGGTAGTGGAGGGGGTAGGTGGTGGAGGTGGTGGAGGGGTAGGTGGTGGAGGGGTAGGTGGTGGAGGGGCAGGTGATGGAAGGGTAGGTGGTGGAGGGGGTAGGTGGTGGAGGTGGTGGAGGGGTAGGTGGTGGATGGGTAGGTGGTGGAGGGGTAGGTAGTGGAGGGGTAGGTGGTGGAGGGGTAGGTGTTGGAGGGGTAGGTGGTGCAGGTGGTGGAGGTGGTGGAGGGGTAGGTGGTGGATGGGTAGGTGGTGGTGGTGGTGGATTGGCAGGTGGTGGAGGGGTAGGTGGTAGAGGGGTAGGTGGTGGATTGGTAGGTAGTGGAGGGGTAGGTGGTGGAGGGGTAGGTGTTGGAGGGGTAGGTGGTGCAGGTGGTGGAGGCGGTGGAGGGGTAGGTGGTGGATGGGTAGGTGGTGGAGGTGTAGGTGGTGCAGGTGGTGGAGGTGGTGTAGGGGTAAGTGGTGGAGGCGTAGGTGGTTGAGGGGTAGGTGGTGGAGGGGTAGGTGGTGGAGGTGTAGGTGGTGGAGGGGGTTGGTGATGCAGGTGGTGGATGGGTAGGTGGTGGAGGGGTAGGTGGTGGAGGGGGTAGGTGGTGCAGGTGGTGGATGGGTAGGTGGTGGAGGGGTAGGTGGTGGAGGGAAAGGTGGTGGAGGGGTAGGTGGTGGAGGGGTAGTTGGTAGAGGGGTAGGTGGTGGAGGTGTAGGTGGTGAAGGGATAGGTGGTGCAGGTGGTGGATGGGTAGGTGGTGCAGGTGGTGGAACGGTAGGTGGTGGAGGGGTAGGTGGTGGAGGGGTAAGTGGTGGAGGGGTAGGTGGTGGAGGGGTAGGTGGTGCAGGTGGTGGAGGGGTAGGTGGTGCCGGTGGTGGATGGGTAGGTGGTGCAGGTGGTGGAGGGGTAAGTGGTGGAGGGGGTAGGTGGTGCAGGTGGTGGATGGGTAGGTGATAGAGGGGGTAGGTGGTGCAGGTGGTGGATAGGTAGGTGGTGGAGGGATAGGTGGTGGAGGGGTAGGTGGTGGAGGGGTAGGTGGTGGAGGTGGTGGAGGGGTAGGTGGTGGAGGGGTAGGTGGTGGAAGGGTAGGTGGTGGATGGGTAGGTGGGGGAGGGGAAGGTGGTGGAGGTGGTGGAGAGGTAGGTGGTGGAGGGGTAGGTGGTTCAGGTGATGGATGGGTAGGTGGTGCAGGTGGTGGAGGGATAGGTGGTGGAGGGCTAGGTGGTGGAAGGGTAGGTGGTGCAGGTGGTGGATTGGTAGGTGGTGGATGAGTAGGTCGTGGAGGGGTAGGTGGTTGAGGGGGTAGGTGGTGGAGAGGTAGGTGGTGGAGGTGGTGGAGGGGGTAGGTGGTGGAGGTGGTGGAGGGGTAGGTGATGGAGGGGTTGGTGGTGCAGGTTGTGGATGGGTAGGTGGTGGAGGGGTAGGTGGTGAAGAGGTTGGTGGTGCAGGTGGTGGAGGGGTAGGTAGTGGAGGGGTAGGTGGTGGAGGGGTAGGTGGTGCAGGTGGTGGAGGGGGAAGGTGGTGGAGGTGGTGGAGGGGTAGTTGGTGCAGGTGGTGGAGGTGGTGAGGGGTAAGTGGTGGAGGGGTAGGTGGTGGAGGGGTAGGTGGTGGAGGTGTAGGTGGTGCAGGTAGTGGAGGGGTAGGTGGTGGAGGGGTAGGTGGTGGAGGGGTAGGTGGTGTAGGGGTAGGTGGTGGAGGGGTAGGTGGTGCAGGTGGTGGAGGGGTAGGTGGTGGAGGGGTAGGTGGTGGAGGGTTAGGTGGTGCAGGTGGTGGAGGGGTAGGTGGTGGAGGGGTAGGTGGTGGAGGGGTAGGTGGTGGATGGGAAGGTGGTGGAGGGGTAGGTGGTGGAGGGGTAAGTGGTGGAGGGGTAGATGGTGGAGGGGTAGGTGGTGGAGGGGTAGGTGGGGGAGGGGGTAGGTGGTGCAGGTGGTGGATGGGTAGGTGGTGGAGGGGTAGGTGGTGGAGGGAAAGGTGGTGGAGGGGTAGGTGGTTGAGGGGTAGTTGGTGGAGGGGTAGGTGGTGGAGGTGTTGGTGGTAGAAGGGTAGGGGGTGCAGGTGGTAGATGGGTAGGTGGTGCAGGTGGTGGAGGGGTAGGTGGTGGAGGGGTAGGTGGTGCAGGTGGTGGATGGGTAGGTGGTGCAGGTGGTGGAGGGGTAAGAGGTGGAGGAGGTAGGTGGTGCAGGTGGTGGATGGGTAGGTGGTGGAGGGGATACGTGGTGCAGGTGGTGGATGGGTAGGTGGTGGAGGTATAGGTGGTGGAGGGGTAGGTGGTGGAGGTGGTGGAGGGGTAGGTGGTGGAGGGGTAGGTGGTGGAAGGGTAAGTGGTGGAGGGGTAGGTGGTGGAGGGGTAGGTGGTGGAGGTGGTGGAGGGGTAGGGGGTGGAGGAGTAGGTGGTGGAAGGGTAGGTGATGGAAGGGTAGGTGGTGGAGGGGTAGGTGGTGCAGGTGGTGGAGGGGTAGGTGGTGCAGGTGGTGGAGGGATAGGTGGTGGAGGGGTAGGTGGTGGAAGGGTAGGTGGTGCAGGTGGTGGATTGGTAGGTGGTGGATGGGTAGGTGGTGGAGGGGTTGGTGCTTGAGGGGTAGGTGGTGGAGAGGTAGGTAGTGGAGGTGGTGGAGGAAGTAGGTGGTGGAGGTGGTATAGGGGTAGGTGATGGAGGGGTTGGTGGTGCAGGTTGTGGATGGGTAGGTGGTGGAGGGGTAGGTGGTGAAGAGGTTGGTGGTGCAGGTGGTGGAGGGGTAGGTAGTGGAGGGGTAGGTGGTGGAGGGGTAGGTGGTGCAGGTGGTGGAGGGGGTAGGTGGTGGAGGTGGTGGAGGGGTAGGTGGTGGAGGGGTAGGTGGTGGAGGTGTAGGTGGTGCAGGTGGTGGAGGTGGTGAGGGGTAAGTGGTGGAGGGGTTGGTGGTGGAGGGGTAGGTGGTGGAGGTGTAGGTGGTGCAGGTGGTGGAGGGGTTGGTGGTGGAGGGGTAGGTGGTGGAGGGGTAGGTGGTGGAAGGATACGTGGTGGAAGGGTAGGTGGAGAAGGGGTAGGTGGTGCAGGTGGTGGAGGGGTAGTTGGTGCAGGTGGTGGAGGGATAGGTGGTGGAGGGGTAGGTGGTGGAAGGGTAGGTGGTGCAGGTGGTGGATGGGTAGGTGGTGGAGGGGAAGGTGGTGGAGGGGTAGGTGGTGGAGAGGTAGGTGGTGGAGGTGGTGGAGGGGGTAGGTGGTGGAGGTGGTGGAGGGGTAGGTGGTGGAGGGGTAGGTGGTGGAGGGGTAGGTGGTGGAGGGGTAGGTGGTGCAGGTGGTGGAGGGGGTAGGTGGTGGAGGTGGTGGAGGGGTAGGTGGTGGAGGGGTGGGTGGTACAGGTGGTGGATGGGTAGGTGCTGGAGAGGTAGGTGGTGGAGGGGTGGGTGGTACAGGTGGTGGATGGGTAGGTGCTGGAGGGTTAGGTGGTGGAGGGGTGGGTGGTGCAGGTGGTGGAGGGGTAGGTGGTGGAGGGGAAGGTGGTGCAGGTGGTGGAGAGGGTAGGTGGTGGAGGTGGTGGAGGGGTAGGTGGTGAAGGGGTAGGTGGTGGAGGTGTAGGTGGTGCAGGTGGTGGAGGTGGTGGAGGGGTAGGTGGTGGAGGGGTGGGTGGTGCAGGTGGTGGATGGGTAGGTGGTGGAGGGGAAGGTGGTGGAGGGGTGGGTGGTGCAGCTGGTGGAGGGGTAGGTGGTGGAGGGGTAGGTGATGCAGGTGGTGGAGGGGTAGGTAGTGGAGCGCTAGGTGGTGGAGGGGTAGGTGGTGCAGGTGGTGGAGGGGTAGGTAGTGGAGCGCTAGGTGGTGGAGGGGTAGGTGGTGCAGGTGGTGGAGGGGGTAGGTGGTGGAGGTGGTGGAGGGGTAGGTGGTGGAGGGGTAGGTGGTGGAGGTGTAGGTGGTGCAGGTGGTGGAGGTGGTGGAGGGGTAGGTGGTGGAGGGGTGGGTGGTACAGGTGGTGGATGGGTAGGTGCTGGAGGGGTAGGTGGTGGAGGGGTGGGTGGTGCAGGTGGTGGAGGGGTAGGTGGTGGAGGGGTAGGTGGTGGAAGGGTAGGTGGTGCAGGTGGTTGAGAGGGTAGGTGGTGGAGGTGGTGGAGGGGTAGGTGGTGGAGGGGTAGGTGGTGGAGGTGTAGGTGGTGCAGGTGGTGGAGGTGGTGGAGGGGTAGGTGGTGGAGGGGTGGGTGGTGCAGGTGGTGGATGGGTAGGTGGTGGAGGGGAAGGTGGTGGAGGGGTGGGTGGTGCAGCTGGTGGAGGGGTAGGTGGTGGAGGGGTAGGTGGTGGAGGGGTAGGTGGTGGAGTGGTAGGTGGTGAAGGGGTAGGTTGTGGAGGGGTAGGTGGTGCAGGTGGTGGAGGGGTAGGTAGTGGAGCGCTAGGTGGTGGAGGGGTAGGTGGTGCAGGTGGTGGAGGGGGTAGGTGGTGGAGGTGGTGGAGGGGTAGGTGGTGGAGGGGTAGGTGGTGGAGGTGTAGGTGGTGCAGGTGGTGGAGGTGGTGGAGGGTTAGGTGGTGGAGGGGTGGGTGGTACAGGTGGTGGATGGGTAGGTGGTGGAGGGGAAGGTGGTGGGGGGTGGGTGGTGCAGCTGGTGGAGGGGTAGGTGGTGGAGGGGTAGGTGGTGGAGGGGTAGGTGGTGCAGGTGGTGGAGGGGGTAGGTGGTGGAGTTGTGGAGGGGTAGGTGGTGGAGGGGTAGGTGGTGTAGGGGTAGGTGGTGGAGGGGTAGGTGGTGCAGGTGGTGGAGGGGTAGGTGGTGGAGGGGTAGGTGGTGGAGGGGTAGGTGGTGGAGGGGTAGGTGGTGCAGGTGATGGAGGGGTAGGTGGTGGAGGGGTAAATGGTGGAGGGGTAGGTGGTGGAGGTGATGGAGGGGGTAGGTGGTGGAGGTGGTGGAGGGGTAGGTGGTGGAGGGGTAGGTGGTGGAGGGGTGGGTGGTGCAGGTGGTGGAGGGGTAGGTGGTGGAGGGGTAGGTGGTGGAGGGGTAGGTGGTGCAGGTGGTGGAGGGGGTAGGTGGTGGAGGTGGTGGAGGGGTAGGTGGTGGAGGGGTAGGTGGTGGAGGTGTAGGTGGTGCAGGTGGTGGAGGTGGTGGAGAGGTAGGTGGTGGAGGGGTGGGTGGTGCAGGTGGTGGAGGGGTAGGTGGTGGAGGGGGTTGGTTGTGGAGGGGGTGGGTGGTGGAGAGGTGGTGGTGCAGGTGGTGGATGGGTAGGTGGTGGAGGGGAAGGTGGTGGAGGGGTGGTTGCTGCAGGTGGTGGAGAGGTAGGTGGTCAAGGGGTAGGTGGTGGAGGGGTAGGTGGTGCAGGTGGTGGAGGGGTAGGTGGTGTAGGGGTAGGTGGTGGAGGGGTAGGTGGTGTAGGGGTAGGTGGTGGAGGGGTAGGTGGTTCAGGTGGTAGAGGGGGTAGGTGGTGGAGGTGGTGGAGGGGTAGGTGGTGCAGGTGGTGTAGGGGGTAGGTGGTGGAGGTGGTGGAGGGGTAGGTGGTAGAGGGGTAGGTGGTGGAGGTGTAGGTGGTGCAGGTGGTGGAGGTGGTGGAGGGGTAGGTGGTGGAGGGGTGGGTGGTGTAGGTGGTGGATGGGTAGGTGGTGGTGGGGTAGGTGGTGGAGGGGTGGGTGGTGCAGGTGGTGGAGGGGTAGGTGGTGGAGGGGTAGGTGGTGGAGGGGTAAGTGGTGCAGGTGGTGGAGGGGGTAGGTGGTGGAGGTGGTGGAGGGGTAGGTGGTGGAGGGGTAGGTGGTGGAGGGGTAGGTGGTGTAGGGGTAGGTGGTGGAGGGGTAGGTGGTGCAGGTGGTGGAGCGGGTAGGTGGTGGAGGTGGTGGAGGGGTAGGTGGTGGAGGGGTAGGTGGTGGAGGGTTAAGTGGTGCAGGTGGTGGAGGGGGTAGGTGGTGGAGGTGGTGGAGGGGTAGGTGGTAGAGGGGTAAGTGGTGGAGGGGGTAGGTGGTGGAGGGGCAGGTGGTGCAGGTGGTGGAGGGGTAGGTGGTGGAGGGGTAGGTGGTGGAGGGGTAAGTGGTGGAGGGGTAGGTGGTGGAGGTGGTGGAGGTGGTGGAGGTGGTGGAGGGGGTAGGTGATGGAGGTGGTGGAGGGGTAGGTGGTGGAGGGGCAGGTGGTGGAAGGGTAGGTGGTGGAGGGGTTGTGGTGGAGGTGGTGGAGGGGGTAGGTGGTGGAGGTGGTGGAGGGGTAGGTGGTGGAGGGGTATGTGGTGGAGAGGCAGGGGGTGGAAGGGTAGGTTATGGAGGGGTAGGTGCTGGAGGGGTAGGTGGTGGAAGGGTAGGTGGTGAAGGTGGTGGAGGGGTAGGTGGTGCAGGTGGTTGAGGTGGTGGAGGGGTAGGTGGTGAAGGGGTGGGTGGTGGAAGGGTAGGTGGTGCAGGTGGTGGAGGGGTAGGTGGTGGAGGGGGTTGGTTGTGGAGGGGGTGGGTGGTGGAGAGGTGGTGGTGCAGGTGGTGGATGGGTAGGTGGTGGAGGGGTAGGTGGTGGAGGGGTGGTTGCTGCAGGTGGTGGAGAGGTAGGTGGTCAAGGGGTAGGTGGTGGAGGGGTAGGTGGTGCAGGTGGTGGAGGGATAGGTGGTGGAGGGGTAGGTGGTGGAGGGATAGGTGGTGGAGGGGTAGGTGGTGGAAGGGTAGGTGGTGCAGGTGGTGGAGGGGTAGGTGGTGGAGGTGGTGGAGGTGTAGGTATAGGATGGGTAGGTGGTGGAGGGGGTAGGTGGTGGAGGAATAGGTGGTGGAGGTGGTGGATGGGTAGGTGGTGGACGGGTAGGTGCTGGAGGGGTAGGGGGTGGAGGGGTAGGTGATGGAGGGGTAGGTGGTGCAGGTGGTGGAGGTGGTGGAGGGGTAGGTAGTGGAGGGATAGGTGGTGGAGGGGAAGGTGGTGGAAGGGTAGGTGGTGCAGGTGGTGGAGGGGTAGGTGGTGTGGGTGGTGGAGGGGTAGGTGGTGGAGGGGTTGGTGGTGGAAGGGTAGGTGGTACAAGGGTAGGTGGTACAAGGGTAGGTGGTGGAGGGCTGGGTGGTGCAGGTGGTGGAGGGGTAGGTGGTGGAGGGGTAGGTGGTGCAGGTGGTGGAGGGGGTAGGTGGTGGAGGTGGTGGAGGGGTAGGTGGTGGAGGGGTAGGTGGTGTAGGGGTAGGTGGTGGAGGGGTAGGTGGTGTAGGGGTAGGTGGTGGAGGGGTAGGTGGTTCAGGTTGTAGAGGGGGTAGGTGGTGGAGGTGGTGGAGGGGTAGGTGGTGCAGGTGGTGTAGGGGGTAGGTGGTGGAGGTGGTGGAGGGGTAGGTGGTAGAGGGGTAGGTGGTGGAGGTGTAGGTGGTGCAGGTGGTGGAGGTGGTGGAGGGGTAGGTGGTGGAGGGGTGGGTGGTGTAGGTGGTGGATGGGTAGGTGGTGGTGGGGTAGGTGGTGGAGGGGTGGGTGGTGCAGGTGGTGGAGGGGTAGGTGGTGGAGGGGTAGGTGGTGGAGGGGTAAGTGGTGCAGGTGGTGGAGGGGGTAGGTGGTGGAGGTGGTGGAGGGGAAGGTGGTGGAGGGGTAGGTGGTGGAGGGGTAGGTGGTGTAGGGGTAGGTGGTGGAGGGGTAGGTGGTGCAGGTGGTGGAGCGGGTAGGTGGTGGAGGTGGTGGAGGGGTAGGTGGTGGAGGGGTAGGTGGTGGAGGGGTAAGTGGTGCAGGTGGTGGAGGGGGTAGGTGGTGGAGGTGGTGGAGGGGTAGGTGGTAGAGGGGTAAGTGGTGGAGGGGGTAGGTGGTGGAGGGGCAGGTGGTGCAGGTGGTGGAGGTGTAGGTGGTGGAGGGGTAGGTGGTGGAGGGGTAGGTGGTGGAGGGGTAGGTGGTGGAGGTGGTGGAGGTGGTGGAGGGGGTAGGTGATGGAGGTGGTGGAGGGGTAGGTGGTGGAGGGGCAGGTGGTGGAAGGGTAGGTGGTGGAGGGGTTGTGGTGGAGGTGGTGGAGGGGGTAGGTGGTGGAGGGGTAGGTTATGGAGGGGTAGGTGCTGGAGGGGTAGGTGGTGGAAGGGTAGGTGGTGAAGGTGGTGGAGGGGTAGGTGGTGCAGGTGGTTGAGGTGGTGGAGGGGTAGGTGGTGGAGGGGTGGGTGGTGGAAGGGTAGGTGGTGCAGGTGGTGGAGGGGTAGGTGGTGGAGGGGGTTGGTTGTGGAATGGGTGGGTGGTGGAGAGGTGGTGGTGCAGGTGGTGGATGGGTAGGTGGTGGAGGGGTAGGTGGTGGAGGGGTGGTTGCTGCAGGTGGTGGAGAGGTAGGTGGTCAAGGGGTACGTGGTGGAGGGGTAGGTGGTGCAGGTGGTGGAGGAATAGGTGGTGGAGGGGTAGGTGGTGGAGGGATAGGTGGTGGAGGGGTAGGTGGTGGAAGGGTAGGTGGTGCAGGTGGTGGAGGGGTAGGTGGTGGAGGTGGTGGAGGTGTAGGTAGTGGATGGGTAGGTGGTGGAGGGGGTAGGTGGTGGAGGAATAGGTGGTGGAGGTGGTGGATGGGTAGGTGGTGGACGGGTAGGTGCTGGAGGGGTAGGTGGTGGAGGGGTAGGTGTTGGAGGGGTAGGTGGTGCAGGTGGTGGAGAGGTAGGTGGTGGGGGTGGTGGAGGGGTAGGTGGTGGAGGGGTAGGTGGTGGAAGGGTAGGTGGTACAAGGGTAGGTGGTACAAGGGTAGGTGGTGGAGGGGTAGGTGGTGCAGGTGGTGGAGGGGTTGGTGGTGGAGGGGTAGGTGGTGGAGGTGGTGGAGGGGTAGGTGGTGGAAGGGTAGGTGGTACAAGGGTAGGTGGTACAAGGGTAGGTGGTGGAGGGGTAGGTGGTGCAGGTGGTGGAGGTGGTGGAGGGGTAAGTGGTGGAGGGGTAGGTGGTGGAGGGGTAGGTGGTGGAGGGGTAGGTGGTGCAGGTGGTGGAGGGGTAGGTGGTGGAGGGGTAGATGGTGGAGGTGGTGGATGGGTAGGTGGTGGAGGGGTAAGTGGTGGAGGGGTTGGTGGTGGAGGGGCAGGTGGTGGAAGGGTAGGTAGTGGAGGGGGTAGGTGGTGGAGGTGGTGGAGGGGTAGGTGGAGGAGGGGTAGGTGGTGGAGGTGTAGGTGGTGCAGGTGGTGGAGGTGGTGGAGGGGTAAGTGGTGGAGGGGTAGGTGGTGGAGGGGTAGGTGGTGGAGGGGTAGGTGGTGCAGGTGGTGGACGGGTAGGTGGTGGAGGGGTAGATGGTGGAGGGGTAGATGGTGGAGGTGGTGGATGGGTAGGTGGTGGAGGGGTAAGTGGTGGAGTGGTAGGTGGTGGAGGGGTAGGTGGTGGAGGGAAAGGTGGTGGAGGGGTAGGTGTTGGAGGGGTAGTTGGTGGAGGGGTAGGTGGTGGTGTAGGTGGTGGATGGGTAGGTGGTGGAGGGGGTAGGTGGTGCAGGTGGTGGATGGGTGGGTGGTGGAGGGATAGGTGGTGGAGGGGTAGGTGATGGAGCGGTTGGTGATGCAGGTGGTGAAGGAATAGGTGGTGGAGGGGTTGGTGGTGGAGGGGTAGGTGGTTGAAGGGTAGGTGGTGGAGGGGTAGGTGGTGGAGGGGTAGGTGGTGGAGGTGGTGGAGGGGTAGGTGGTGGAGGGGTAGGTGGTGGAAGGGTACATGGTGGAAGGGTAGGTGGTGGAGGGGTAGGTGGTGCAGGTGGTGGAGGGGTAGGTGGTGCAGGTGGTGGAGGGATAGGTGGTGGAGGGGTAGGTGGTGGAAGGGTAGGTGGTGCAGGTGGTGGATGGGTAGGTGGTGGAAGGGTAGGTGGTGGAGGGGTAGGTGGTGGAGGGGTAGGTGGTGGAGGTGGTGGATGGGTAGGTGGTGGAAGGGTAGGTGGTGGAGGGGTAGGTGGTGGAGGGGTAGGTGGTTCAGGTGGTGGAGTTGGTGGGGGGGAGGAAGTGGAGGGGTAGGTGGTGTAGGTGGTGGAGGGGTAGGTGGTGGAGGTGGTGGAGGGGTAGGTGGTGGAGGGGTAAGTGGTGGAGGGGTAGGTGGTGGAGGGGTAGGAAGTGGAGGGGTAGGTGGTGGATGGGGTAGGTGGTGGAGGTGGTGGAGGTGGTGGAGGGGTAGGTAGTGGATGGGTAGGTGGTGGAGGGGGTAGGTGGTGGAGGAAAAGGTGGTGGAGGGGTAGGTGTTGGAGGGGTAGGTGGTGCAGGTGGTGCAGGTGGTGGAGGGGTAGGTGGTAGAGGGGTAAATGGTGGACGGGGTAGGTGGAGGAGGTGGTGGAGGGGTAGGTGGTGGAGGGGTATGTGGTGGAGGGGTAGGTAGTGGAGGGGTAGGTGGTAGAGGTGGTGGAGGGGGTAGGTGGTAGAGGTGGTGGAGAGGTAGGTGGTGGAGGGGTAGGTGGTGGAGGGGTTGGTGGTAGAGGGGCAGGTGGTGGAAGGGTAGGTAGTGGAGGGGGTAGGTGGTGGAGGTGGTGGAGGGGTAGGTGGAGGAGGGGTAGGTGGTGGAGGTGTAAGTGGTGCAGGTGGTGGAGGTGGTGGAGGGGTAAGTGGTGGAGGGGTAGGTGGTGGAGGGGTAGGTGGTGGAGGGGTAGGTGGTGGAGGTGGTGGAGGGTAGGTGGTGGAGGGGTAGGTCTTGGAGGGGTAGAAGGTGGAGGTGGTGGATGGGTAGGTGGTGAAGGGGTAAGTGGTGGAGTGGTAGGTTGTGGAGGGGTAGGTGGTGGAGGGGTAGTTGGTGCAGGTGGTGGAGGTGGTGGAGGGGTAGGTGGTGGAGGGGTAAGTAGTGGATGGGGTAGGTGGAGGAGGTGGTGGACGGGTAGGTGGTGGAGGGGTAAGTGGTGGAGGGGTAGGTGGTGGAGGGGTAGGTGGTGGAGGGGTGAGTGGTGCAGGTGGTGGAGGGGTAGGTGGTGGAGGGGTAGGTGGTGCAGGTGGTGGAGGGGGTAGGTGGTGGAGGGGTAGGTGGTGGAGGGGTAGGTGGTGGAGGTGTAGGTGGTGCAGGTGGTGGAGGTGGTGGAGGGTAGGTGGTGGAGGGGTGGGTGGTGCTGGTGGTGGATGGGTAGGTGGTGGAGGGGTAGGTGGTGGAGGTGTGGGTGGTGCAGGTGGTGGAGGGGTAGGTGGTGGAGGGGTAGGTGGTGCAGGTGGTGGAGGGGGTAGGTGGTGGAGGTGGTGGAGGGGTAGGTGGTGGAGGGGTAGGTGGTGTAGGGGTAGGTGGTGGAGGGGTAGGTGGTGTAGGGGTAGGTGGTGGAGGGGTAGGTGGTTCAGGTGGTAGAGGGGGTAGGTGGTGGAGGTGGTGGAGGGGTAGGTGGTGCAGGTGGTGTAGGGGGTAGGTGGTGGAGGTGGTGGAGGGGTAGGTGGTAGAGGGGTAGGTGGTGGAGGTGTAGGTGGTGCAGGTGGTGGAGGTGGTGGAGGGGTAGGTGGTGGAGGGATGGGTGGTGTAGGTGGTGGATGGGTAGGTGGTGGAGGGGTAAGTGGTGGAGGGGTGGGTGGTGCAGGTGGTGGAGGGGTAGGTGGTGGATGGGTAGGTGGTGCAGGTGGTGGAGGGGGTAGGTGGTGGAGGTGGTGGAGGGGTAGGTGGTGGAGGGGTAGGTGGTGTAGGGGTAGGTGGTGGAGGGGTAGGTGGTGTAGGGGTAGGTGGTGGAGGGGTAGGTGGTTCAGGTGGTAGAGGGGGTAGGTGGTGGAGGTGGTGGAGGGGTAGGCGGTGCAGGTGGTGGAGGGGGTAGGTGGTGGAGGTGGTGGAGGGGTAGGTGGTAGAGGGGTAGGTGGTGGAGGTGTAGGTGGTGCAGGTGGTGGAGGTGGTGGAGGGGTAGGTGGTGGAGGGGTAGGTGGTGTAGGGGTAGGTGTTGCAGGTGGTGGAGGGGTAGGTGGTGGAGGGGTAGGAGGTGGAGGGGTAGGTGTTGCAGGTGGTGGAGGGGTAGGTGGTGGAGGGGTAGGTGGTGGAGGGGTAGGTGGTGCAGGTGGTGGAGGTGGTGGAGGGGTAGGTGGTGCAGGTGGTGGAGGTGGTGGAGGGGTAGGTGGTGGATGGGTAGGTGGTGGAGGGGTAAGTGGTGGAGGGGTGGGTGGTGCAGGTGGTGGATGGGTAGGTGGTGGAGGGGTAGGTGGTGGAGGGGTAGGTGGTGGAGGGGTAGGTGGTGGAGGGGTAGGTGTTGCAGGTGGTGGAGGGGTAGGTGGTGGAGGGGTAGGTGGTGGAGGGGTAGGTGGTGCAGGTGGTAGGTGGTGGAGGGGTAAATGGTGGAGGGGTAGGTGGTGCAGGTGGTGGAGGTGGTGGAGGGGTAGGTGGTGGAGGGGTAGGTGGTGGAGGTGGTGGATGGGTAGGTGGTGGAGGGGTAGGTGGTGGAGGGATAGGTGGTGCAGGTGGTGGAGGGGTAGGTGGTGGAGGGGTAGGTGGTGGAGGTGGTGGAGGGGTAGGTGGTGTAGGGGTAAGTGATGGAGGGGTAGGTGGTGGAGGGGTAGGTGGTGGAGGTGGTGGAGGTGATGGAGGGGTAAGTTGTAGAGGGGGTAGGTGGTGGAGGGGTAGGTGGTGCAGGTGGTGGAGGGGTAGGTGGTGGAGGTGGTGGAGGGGTAGGTGGTGGAGGGGTAAGTGATGGAGGGGTAGGTGGTGGAGGGGTAGGTGGTGGAGGTGGTGGAGTTGGTGGAGGGGGTAGTTGGTGGAGGTGGTGGAGGGGTAGGTGGTGGAGGGGTAGGTGGTGGAAGGGTAAGTGGTGGAAGGGTAGGTGGTGGAGGTGGTGGAGGGGGTAGGTGGTGGAGGTGGTGGAGGGGTAGGTGGTGGAGGGGCAGGTGGTGGAAGGGTAGGTGGTGGAGGGGTAGGTGGTGGAGGGGTAGGTGGTGGAAGGGTAGGTGGTGAAGGTGGTGGAGAGGTAGGTGGTGCAGGTGGTTTAGGTGGTGGAGGGGTAGGTGGTAGAGGGGTGAGTGGTGGAAGGGTAGGTGGTGGAGGGCTGGTTGCTGCAGGAGGTGGAGGGGTAGGTGGTGGAGGTGGTGGAGGGGGTAGGTGGTGGAGGGGTAGGTGGTGGAGGTGGTGGAGGGGGTAGGTGGTGGAGGTGGTGGAGGGGTAGGTGGTGGAGTGGTAAGTGGTGGAGGAGTAGGTAGTGGAGGGGTAGGTGGTGCAGGTGGTGGAGGGGGTCGGTGGTGGAGGTGGTGGTGTTGGATATTTCCAACATTGAATACAGCATTGTTGTATTCTCATTACTTATTACTAACCATATTAATATTGTATTAAGTAAAATTAACAACTCGTAGAATTCTCATGTACTAATAATTCATCTGTGCATTAGGCTAAATTCTCACGTCATCTGACGCCAGTATTGCGTCAGATTTCTTTACAGTAAAACACATTATATTCAATTTGTGTGAGAATTAAATACGATTCTCCATAATAAAAGCATTCTGTATGACAACTGATTGCAGACGAATTGTTCTCTAACTAAAAGCCGAATAGAGCGTTAGAATTATACCGTCTACCTCGCGATAGTGTTAACGTCATCAATGAATGCCATGGGGAGACATTAATTCCTCTCCCTTATATATTTACTATTCTTAAATAGTTAAATAATAATATTTCGTTCCTCTAAATAATAAACCCGTCCAGTCTTTAGAGTTTCAAGCGCGAATGCGAGAAATATTATTGTTCAAGACAATAATTTGTGTAATGAACGTCGACTCGGCGTGGGTTGGGGGACGCCATCCTCAGTCGGGAAGCGGACACGTGCAAGGCCAGAAGGAGGCAAAGCTGCGCTTACCGTACTCACAAAAGACGCCATTGTCCAGCAAATAGGACACGTGTGTCTATCCACAGATGAAAGCCGCCACTGTGAGGCGTGAACGACCTTGCAGATAATATCTTCAACTAGTGGTGGTGTTAAATAAGGGCCCCTAGACTTGGTTCCTGACGACACGTGATCAGCCAACTTGAGACGTACAAATTCAGGATAAGCTCACCTGAATTTAGGATACGTAATTACGGCAATCTTAATACTTACACAGTGCCCACAGTTAAGTACTTTTATTTGATGCATCATTTATAAGTGTATTAATGGCAGGGTGATTGCACGTCTCGCGGCAAGACAACACCTAATAACAGGTGATTAGAATTCTATCTGTAGATATCAATAATCTTGAATATGTATTGAGTAGTTAAAACAATTGCTACTGGTAGTCATTTATCTTGCAGCTCGAGAGACGAATTCCTCATGCTGTCTTCTCCATGCTAACCGTGTCATTCGTCGGTGTACCAGACTTGGAGATTAAGAGGACTGCCAGAGTTATCTAAAGGAATCTAATACCAGCTAAGGCTTATTTCTTTTTATTCATAACTTTGCAATTTGATACATTCAGAATGTACAACATAATGTGTGATTTACTGTAACTCATTATTATGCTCATATTCATGTTCTTCTTTGTATGAATAATATTATATTCAACATTAATTATAGGATTAGATTATTATTAATAGAATTAGTGAACGAACCACACTGATTCCTGGACGTACTGACCTCCAGCAATAACCCCCCAATGTAGGTGTTTGAGGTTTGGTTTTTTAATAATACAGCCCATTAATTATTCTTATGATCATACTTTCTAGTCATATCCATAGTTACTGGTTTTCTCTAGAATTTTATCTAATGATCTGAAATTCTCAGTTTCCCTCTTTCCTTTAAAAGCGGGTGGTCCTTCGTAATTTAATTTACTATTTTAATTATTAATTAATCAGAATCAAACCCAAATATCCCACATTATGGTCCTTATCGAACCGGATAGGCATTAAATCTATAATTGAAATATTAACCATTAATAACTAATCCTTGTGTGATAGAAGCTAGACTAACTATTCAATTAATTGTGTCAACTAACAGTGTAACACATCAGTTAGCCTAGATCACACTAACAGCTACCTTATACATAGCTGTAGTGGGTCATAGCCAATTACCCACAACATTTAGACCTACACTTCATACGGAAGTAGAACCCTTAGGTCACCAAGAGCAACAGCTCATAACCTTATATTAATCACTAACACCAATTAAGTGTTAACCATTTAGGCTATACCAATGTTTCAATATATGGCTGTCAGCAGACTGTCCATTATAGCCTGAATCCATGTTAAAATTACTGATTCACTCAAGTCAGTGGATCATTAACATTTAGGGATCCAGTATACTAATATAAATTACTGATCTCATACTAGTTAATCATTACTAACCCTGATAATATTTTATTCCACAATTAGGAGTACATTCAGGAGTTAGATAATATTTACGGCAGTAGAATACTTGCCAAACACAATTAATTCCTTTGTGTTCATTTAATTTCTTATACACATAATTACACAAGTGTATATTATATAAAATACAAAAAAACCAAAAACACAGCACAATTATTTGCACATTACTGCATGCACCATAATATAATCTTTGCCAACTTCATTAGGTAGCAATTTAGGCTGTGATTGTGTTGAATTTGGTACAAGCACAGACTAAATATTAGTTGTAGTTTCTCAAGTAGAAATTCTCACGACTAGGCTTGAGCTAGTTAGTGACACATATATTATTATTTTGTGCTGACCCTATCAAGGGTGGGATTAACCATTTATTGTGTAATTATTTTATTGCATATTTCTATGTATGTCTTTGAGTGTTACTGTAAGTCTGCTACCCATCCGAGGCTGATTTAGAAGAGCTAAGCTGAGGAACACCTGTAGTGAGACCAAGGTACCACTCAAATCTTAGTTGCTTATTATTAGGTAGGTAGCTAACCTCTAAATGAGGTAAATTACAACCAGCCTCAAGAAATATTAGGCTGTCAATAATTATACCTGCTCTACATCAAGGAGCAGACAACATAGCTATATCACTAGCTATATAAGCCCTATCAGGTTGCCAATAATTATACCTGCTCTACATCAAGGAGCAGACACCATAGCTATACCACTAGCTACATAAGCCCTATCAGGCTCAATTTACCACAAGAATGGATCCTTTAGAAAGGAACGCAAGATTCTTGAGAGCTCTTCAAGGTCCTTTAGGAAAACTGCTTATGAAATGTCATTTCTGTGTCGAAACTGACCCAGGTGACGTCTATAGACTAGCAAGTTCCATAAGGATCGCCAGCCAAAAATATGATTATATCAAGACTGTAATCGAGACCCACAGGAATTTACTCCAAGCCGGTCATACTGTCTCAGACCACTTAAGTCTAACAGAATCTGATCTCGATAACTATGAACATTCTGTTCAAACCAGTTTAGACCGATATAAGGAGGTGCTTGCGAAGGAAGATATTCCCGAGTGGGTGGATCAGATCATTAATAGACCTGTATCCAAGTTAACACTCAGCTCAGATGAAATACTTGAGCTAAATCAAGACGAGGAGAATCCTCTAATCAATGCTGATCACTATACAAGATCAACAACTGAAGATCAACCTTCATTTTCTAACCTCTCATCTAATACAGCTTCATGTGAAGATTTGTTTACAGAGTCTGATCAAATTTCAGACCACTCTTCTCAATGTTCCCTGGATTCTATAAGTTCAATACATAATGCTACTGAATTAACTAGCTTATCACCAGAACCCAGAGAAACAAATGAAGCTGCAGATGAAACAAGTGAAGCTGCAATAATCAGTGAATCTGAATGAGAAAATGATAAAGCTAATGCTGCAGCAGCAGCCGAAGCTGTAATCAAAGCTGAGGCTAAGCAAGAAGCCTTAAGCAACACAAGTAATGGTCACAATTGCTCACAACAGCCTTCTAAAGTAGGTGCTGACAATGAGAAGACTATTATAAACCTTGTACACCAATTATTAAATTTATCTTCACCAGAGCAATCAGTTGACTCTTTACAAACCTTTAGTTTTCAGCTTGAGTCACTGATAAATTCTTTCAGTAAAGAGGTGGATCACCCAACTACTGAGTGGATGACTAAAATTATCATCCAGAGAAAATTGTCTGGTGACATACTTAATAAACTATATGTATGCCAGAATGGTAATACCCTGTCAATGCAGGATATATTTACAGGTTTGCGTAATATGAGCAATCATACAGCAGACCAAGCAATTAATGCTAAATCTGAATGCACCAAAACTGTACCTACATCAGTTTCCTTGCCTGAAACTCCTAAAGTGACACTGTCACTAGGTAACCAAGGTGCTAATACTCAATGTAACAACAATCAGTCAATTACTGATTCATCAGTGAGACCTAAGAGTCCCACAGGTGCTCCTAAGAGACCTAATAGTCCAAAGAGCACCCCCAATAATTTCACAGGTGCTCCTAAGAGACCTAATAGTCCAAAGAGCACCCCCAAGAACCTGTTAATGGTTCCCCAGAGTACACCAAGTACTCCCAAGAGAATAAATAACAAGCAAATGCAAACAGCAAACCCATCACAACCTGCGAATACTGTTTTACCTAAACCGGTAACCCCTAAACGATTTGCAGGATGGAGAATGTGCTTGTTTTGCAATCAAAATCATTCTCTGTACAAATGTACTAATTATCCTAATAGAGACACACGAGTCAGACGACTCAAACAGTTACACAAATGTACTAGGTGTCTCAAACCACATAATGTTAACAGCTGTGACACCCCACTGAACACCTGCAACAGGTGTAGAAGGGGCAAGCATCATGCTGCACTGTGCAAATTAGTTAGGACTAATTATGTCAATCCTAGAATAGGACGTAGAGAATCTACACCAGTACAGTGCTGCAAGGTGCGAGATGTGTACAGCGTAACTTCACAAGCATCTCAAGTGGATGCTGCTTTGCCTACTGCCCAACTTCAAGTGAAGAACAGAGGAGTCAAGATCACCACACGTGGACTATTTGACCAAGGTTCCCAGAGAACTTTCATTACTCAAAGGGCAGCAGAGGCACTTAATTTACAACCAATAGGACAAGTAAAATTAAACTTGTCAGGGTTCATGATAAATCGAGGAACCCATGAATACACAGTAGTTCAACCGCTTGTACGACTAGGTAGTCAAGCCAAGGCTGTCCAAGCCATTGTTGTAGATCAAATACCTTTAGACTTAAATATTAAGGGTCTGGGGTACACAGCCCACTTCCTGCAGGAACGTGAAATTAATTTGGCTGACAACAAGTTAACGTCTGACCGCCTTAACAATGTAGATGTACTAGTAGGAGCCGACTACTATTACCAGTTCATAACTGGACATGTTAAACGATTGGGAATGAATATGCTCCAATCTGCAGGAGGTTACTTACTTACTGGTAAAGTTCTGAATGTGAACAAGCCTAAGCCTGCCAACAATAATAAATTAGTCAGCAGTAAATCAATTCTCCAGCAGCAAGCTAAAGGGAGAAACGCAGCTGAGTAATAAACTCAGATTGTATGTGGTACAATTGATACTCGCTGAGATGTTTCATAGCTCTCAGTGAAAATCAATGGTCCGTACTCAAACAAGTACAAGTCACAGCGACCAAACTATTGAATTCACTGCAGACCTAGAATTATTCTCGACAAGTAGTGATTGACCACACTCAGTCTTCCTAGTTAAATTGTAATGTTAGGCTAGAGAATCTAGTACTCCCTAGGAATTAATAATGTTAGGCTAGAGAATCTAGCACTTAATGCCACTGGCATTTCCTGAATTTAGTGATAACATTCACTAGGACCACTGGTCCACTATACTTGCGCTTAAAGGTTTGCCAAGAAAACCTTCTTAATACCATGTTTTCTGCACTAAGAGTTAGTGATAAATACTTGCATTAATTGTTTGAGTTGTTTTCTTTCGTTTCTGCTTATTTAGTGTAGGAGCGCAGCACGAACAAACTTGCAAACTTACTAACATGTAAGTGAATTTCCAGAGAACTAATATGTTTGATGCATTACCGTTAAACATTAGCATTGTTAATTAACATGCTTCATGAGCTTAACATAGCTCACCTTAGAATTAACGTAATAATATGAGTGCTCGTTCACCATGCGCACGAGCTTAATATTGCTCGCCATGATAACTGAATGACAAAACTCCACCTCGTTAATTCGAGTGCACTGAACTCACCCTGTTAACTGTTAACGAGCTCCATGTAGCTCACCCAGTCAGCACTGCTGACGAGATCACTGTATCTCACCCTGTCAACACTGTTGACGAGTTCACTGCAACTCACCCTGTTAACTGTTGACGAGTTCACTGCAACTCACCCTGTTAGCACTGCTAACGAGCTCAATGTAGCTCACCCTGTCAGCACTGCTGACGAGCTCAATGTAGCTCACCCTGTCAGCACTGCTGACGAGCTCAATGTAGCTCACCCTGTCAACACTGTTGACGAGTTCACTGTAACTCACCCTGTTAGCACTGCTAACGAGTTCACTGTAGCTCACCCTGTTAGCACTAGCTAACGAGCTCACTGTAGCTCACCCTGTCAACACTGTTGACGAGTTCACTGTAACTCACCCTGTTAGCACTAGCTAACGAGCTCAATGTAGCTCACTCTGTCAGCACTGCTGACGAGCTCACTGTAGCTCACCATGTTCACGAGTTCAATATAACTCGACCTGTTAATGAGCTCAATACTGCTCACAATGTTAATTCGAGTACATTTTGCTCACAATTAGCTTAGTCCCTTACTTAGGTAGGTTAGAAATTCAAACCATTTATTTAGGTAGGTTTAGGGACTTTAATAGTGTCAACTGAGTACTAGCCTAATCTGTACTCACCATTAATTACAGTTGACTATACTTATAGAGAGTGATTTAATAAACTCAAATTCATGTAAAGGTGATTTCGTATTAAACAGTTTGCAGTGTCAAGCCTATGAGCTGCCATTTAATTAGCTCATAAGTCAGAATGACTAGGCTACTAATCTCACTGTCGACTCAGAATTTTCCTTGATTTTAATGAATAAACTTTTCAATTTCTACTTTTCTATCTTAGCTAGTTAGCAAATTAATTGTACCATCAGTCAGCAAGACTACTGCACGGCAGTGCACCTTTAATTCAATTTCCTCATTTGAATTTGGGGTGATCGTGATGCTGCGTGATGTTATTGTCTAGTAACTCAATAGTTACAAGTCACAGCGACCCTAGACAGTGACCTTACTGTAGTGTCATAGTCTCCTTGATCTTAAATGACTAATAACACTTTACTGTATAATCATACAATAGTGTTCTCAGTTCTTAGGAACTTATTCTGAGTTTACCTACGATTCAGCAGCTACGTAATACACCATTACATGTCACTGCGACCCTAGTTGTTGAGTTTATCGTGAGCTTTAGAGTGTTCCTGATTACTGATAACTTAATCATTTAATGTTTCATTATTTCATGCATGTTTCCACTAAGGGAAACTGCAAGCCTATTACAACTCTGAAGAAAAATAATTTCCTTCATTTCCCACTGAGAAAACTGTGATGATGCTACCATGTGATATCACGTAACGAAACATTAATCACCGTAGATTCTGTTAGTTTAAATTGGGAGAGTTAAATTTTATAAATATTGTGTAGGCTACAAACAACATGTTTCAGTTGACATGTGAATAACAAGACTCAAGTTCTTGTAAGTCCTTGATAAATCCGGGACGTTCGTTATGTGTGTACTAACATACTAACATACTAATGTATTAATTTTAATATCACTTCGGGATAGGTCAGTACAACACAGTACACTGCGACCCTGGGAATCCCCCCCCCCCCGGAGTTATGTTGGATATTTCCAACATCGAATACAGCATTGTTGTATTCTCATTACTTATTACTAACCATATTAATATTGTATTAAGTAAAATTAACAACTCGTAGAATTCTCATGTACTAATAATTCATCTGTGCATTAGGCTAAATTCTCACGTCATCTGACGCCAGTATTGCGTCAGATTTCTTTACAGTAAAACACATTATATTCAATTTGTGTGAGAATTAAATACGATTCTCCATAATTAAAGCATTCTGTATGACAACTGATTGCAGACGAATTGTTCTCTAACTAAAAGCCGAATAGAGCGTTAGAATTATACCGTCTACCTCGCGATAGTGTTAACGTCATCAATGAATGCCATGGGGAGACATTAATTCCTCTCCCTTATATATTTACTATTCTTAAATAGTTAAATAATAATATTTCGTTCCTCTAAATAATAAACCCGTCCAGTCTTTAGAGTTTCAAGCGCGAATGCGAGAAATATTAATGTTCAAGACAATAATTTGTGTAATGAACGTCGACTCGGCGTGGGTTGGGGGACGCCATCCTCAGTCGGGAAGCGGACACGTGCAAGGCCAGAAGGAGGCAAAGCTGCGCTTACCGTACTCACAAAAGACGCCATTGTCCAGCAAATAGGACACGTGTGTCTATCCACAGATGAAAGCCGCCACTGTGAGGCGTGAACGACCTTGCAGATAATATCTTCAACTAGTGGTGGTGTTAAATAAGGGCCCCTAGACTTGGTTCCTGACGACACGTGATCAGCCAACTTGAGACGTACAAATTCAGGATAAGCTCACCTGAATTTAGGATACGTAATTACGGCAATCTTAATACTTACACAGTGCCCACAGTTAAGTACTTTTATTTGATGCATCATTTATAAGTGTATTAATGGTAGGGTGATTGCACGTCTCGCGGCAAGACAACACCTAATAACAGGTGATTAGAATTCTATCTGTAGATATCAATAATCTTGAATATGTATTGAGTAGTTAAAACAATTGCTACTGGTAGTCATTTATCTTGCAGCTCGAGAGACGAATTCCTCATGCTGTCTTCTCCATGCTAACCGTGTCATTCGTCGGTGTACCAGACTTGGAGATTAAGAGGACTGCCAGAGTTATCTAAAGGAATCTATTACCAGCTAAGGCTTATTTCTTTTTATTCATAACTTTGCAATTTGATACATTCAGAATGTACAACATAATGTGTGATTTACTGTAACTCATTATTATGCTCATATTCATGTTCTTCTTTGTATGAATAATATTATATTCAACATTAATTATAGGATTAGATTATTATTAATAGAATTAGTGAACGAACCACACTGATTCCTGGACGTACTGACCTCCAGCAATAACCCCCCAATGTAGGTGTTTGAGGTTTGGTTTTTTAATAATACAGCCCATTAATTATTCTTATGATCATACTTTCTAGTCATATCCATAGGCACTGGTTTTCTCTAGAATTTTATCTAATGATCTGAAATTCTCAGTTTCCCTCTTTCCTTTAAAAGCGGGTGGTCCTTCGTAATTTAATTTACTATTTTAATTATTAATTAATCAGAATCAAACCCAAATATCCCACAGGTGGAGGGGGTAGGTGGTGCAGGTGGTGGAGGGGTAGATGGTGGAGGGGTAGGTGGTGGAGGGGCAGGTAGTGGAGGGGTAGGTGGTGGTGGGGTAGGTGGTGGAGGGGTAGGTGGTGGAGGGGTAGGTGTGGAGGGGCAGGTGGTGGAAGGGTAGGTGGTGAAGGGGTAGGTGGTGGTGGGGCAAGTGGTGGAGGGGTAGGTGGTGGAGGGGTAGGTGGTTGAGGGGTAGGTGGTGGAGGGGTGGAGAGGTAGCTGGTGCAGGTGGTGGAGGGGTAGCTGGTGCAGGTGGTGGAGGTGGTTGAGGGGTAGGTGGTGGAGGTGTGGAGAGGTAGCTGGTGCAGGTGGTGGAGGGGTAGGTGGTGCAGGTGGTGCAGGTGGTGCAGGGGTAGGTGGTGCAGGTGGTGGAGGGATAGGTGGTGGAGAGGTAGCTGGTGCAGGTGGTGGAGGGGTAGGTGGTCGAGGGGTAGGTGGTGCAGGTGGTGCAGGTGGTGGAGGTTTATAACCAAACAAGGTTTGGTTATTTTGGTATAGTAGGTTGTGGCCAATTGTTGGAAAGCACTTTTTATTTTTATTTTTTTATTTTTTTAGGCTAAAAGCCAATCAACCGCTGGAGGATAATTAAACCCTATCAACCACTAAAAGATATTAAGGCCTATCAACCTCTGGAGGGTTATTATGGCTTATCAACCGCTGGAGGGTTATTAAGGCCTATAGTTCTTATGTCATAATTACTATAATTTTAGAGTATGGTTTTATATTTTTTCGACTATATAAAATTGGAAAAGAAAGTACTACGGAAATTGGAATATCGATGACCCTGGACTTTTGTAGACGATCTGAGCCTAACCCCTGGGACTTGTTTAGTGTTTAACGGTCAAACTAACCTGTCGCTTATTGTTTCAACCCTCGAGTCATATTCGGTGTCCTTAGTGTTGGTAGGGGAAGCCCCCATTAGCCAATGGAGGCGAGCATTTACCAGATTTGAAGTAGTGGTCAGTGTTAAGGGGCATTGACCAGCATAAGGGAGGGGGGGGGGCATTAGTTTACAGTGAAAAGGGGCAGCAGTGACGTGGCATTTGTCACAATAGAATGTGGAAGCATTGACTAGGATTGACAGTGACTTTTAAGAGCATAAGGAGAAGGCACCAAGCGAGAGACTTAAGTGGAAGTGGCTTGGGGGTGGCGTGGGGTGATGTGGAGTGGTGTGGAGCGGGGTGGAAGAGGTGGGGGGAGGCGGTGTGGAGGAGCTGTCGGTCACCCGATATCTGTAAGCTGTCAAGCTCATTTTGGTTCATAATTAAACAAATTACAACAGAAAGCCCTTCACCCTCTTGCTAAGCTTGACTTGAGGTGGAGCGCCGCTGGGTAGATGGTGGTAGATGGGAGTAGATGGTAGTAGATGGTGGTAGATTGGAGTACATGGTGGTAGCTGGTGGTAGATGGGAGTAGATGGTGGTAGATGGTGGTAGCTGGTGGTAGATGGGAGTAGATGGTGGTAGATGATGGTAGCTGGTGATAGATGGTGGTAGATGGGAGTAGATGCTAGTAGCTGGTGGTAGATGGGAGTAGATGATGGTAGCTGGTGGTAGATGGTGGTAGATTGGAGTACATGGTGGTAGCTGGTGGTAGATGGGAGTAGATGGTGGTAGCTGGTGGTAGATGATGGTAGCTGGTGATAGATGGTGGTAGATGGGAGTAGATGGTGTAGCTGGTGGTAGATGATGGATGCTGGTGTCTCTCTGTCAAGTCTCCTCTCAACTGACTTTTTATAATATATTTAAAAAATAATTTTATCCGGTTTATATAATATTTTGACTGTGCCCAAAATGGTGGAAAATTGTGGATTATGGTCAATATGTTTTAAAGATTGTTTTAAAGAACAGTATGTTGCTTCTCCAGACCAATATGTTGCTCCCCCAGACTAATATGTTGCTTCACCAGACCAATATGTTGCTTCACCAGACCAATATGTTGCTTCACCAGACCAATATGTTGCTTCACCAGATCAATATGCTGCTTCACCACACCAATATGGTGCTTCACCAGACCAATATGTTGCTTCACCAGATCAATATGTTGCTTCACCACACCAATATGTTGCTTCACCACACCAATATGTTGCTTCACCACACCAATATGTTGCTTCACCACACCAATATGTTGCTTCACCACACCAATATGTTGCTTCACCAGACCAATATGGTGCCTCACCAGATTATTATGGTGCTTCACCAGATTATTATGGTGCTTCACCAGATCAATATGGTGCTTCACCAGATCAATATGGTGCTTCACCAGATCAATATGGTGCTTCACCAGATCAATATGGTGCTTCACCAGACCAATATGGTGCTTCACCAGACCAATATGGTGCTTCACCAGACCAATATGGTGCTTCACCAGACCAATATGGTGCTTCACCAGATCATTATGGTGCTTCACCAGACCAATATGGTGCTTCACCAGACCAATATGGTGCTTCACCAGACCAATATGGTGCTTCACCAGACCAATATGGTGCTTCACCAGACCAATATGGTGCTTCACCAGACCAATATGGTGCTTCACCGGATCAATATGGTGCTTCACCAGACCAATATGGTGCTTCACCAGACCAATATGGTGCTTCACCAGACCAATATGGTGCTTCACCAGACCAATATGGTGCTTCACCAGACCAATATGGTGCTTCACCAGACCAATATGGTGCTTCACCAGACCAATATGGTGCTTCACCAGATCAATATGGTGCTTCACCAGACCAATATGGTGCTTCACCAGATCAATATGGTGCTTCACCAGACCAATATGGTGCTTCACCAGACCAATATGGTGCTTCACCAGACCAATATGGTGCTTCACCAGATCAATATGGTGCTTCACCAGACCAATATGGTGCTTCACCAGACCAATATGGTGCTTCACCAGACCAATATGGTGCTTCACCAGACCAATATGGTGCTTCACCAGATCAATATGGTGCTTCACCAGATCATTATGGTGCTTCACCAGACCAATATGGTGCTTCACCAGACCAATATGGTGCTTCACCAGACCAATATGGTGCTTCACCAGACCAATATGGTGCTTCACCAGATCAATATGGTGCTTCACCAGACCAATATGGTGCTTCACCAGATCAATATGGTGCTTCACCAGATCAATATGGTGCTTCACTAGACCAATATGGTGCTTCACCTGATCAATATGGTGCTTCACCAGACCAATATGGTGCTTCACCAAGATTCAACAAGTTCAAACCAAAATAAACACATTCTTGAGAACCATTTTCAGAAGACATTTTAGAAAGGTTCAAAAATGGGGTTATCATAAATTATGTGATTATTATGACAATTGTTATTTACCGTTAAATTATGTAGATATTAATCCAACCGCTTGGGCTGGATCTTAGAGTGACGGTCTTTCTTCATGCAGGTCGGCGTTCAATCCCCGACCGTCTATAAGTGGTTGGACACCATTCCTTCCCGCCCCCCCCCCGTCCCATCCCAAATCCTTATCCTAACCCCTTCCAAGTGCTTTCTCCTGACAGTTACCTTATATGGTTAAATATAAATAATATATAATAAATAATATAGACATAAATAATAAAATCAATGGGAGGGAGGAAATTATCAGGGGCAAGTGCTAAGCTATTTCGACTATATAGCACTTGGAAGGGGCCAGGATAAGGGTTTAGGATGGGACCGGGGGAAAGGAATGGTGGCCAACCGCTAATGGACGGTCGGGGATTGAACGCCGACCTGCATGAAGCTCTACCGTCGCTCTACCGTCCAGTGCAAGAGGTATTTGAAGAGCGTGTGTAGTGAAGACCTCCACCATCAACACCACAGTGCATGTGGGGTTTATGTGTAAAACTTGAACGGCCTTCATCTCGGTGCGTCCAGACTTCCTGTGGATTCCATGGAAATCCAAGGAGTGTATACCCTTACCACGTCGTGGTCCCAGGGGTAAGGTGGCCGACTGGGAATACCCAGGTCGTTGGGTCGAATCCCCGGATTGCTCCACTTGATTTTTTTTGTCTTATTCACTCATACTAATGTGGCTATTGTTTGTATTGATAGTGTTGCTTGTATTGACACCTGCTTGATGGGGAGCTGGGAGTTCTTCGACTCCCTCAAGCCCGGCCCGAAGCCAGGCTTGACTTGTGAGAGTTTGGTCCACCAGGCTGTTGCTTGTATTAATGTCACCAGTATTAAGAACACAACTTCCCGTTGATGACAGGAGCCAACATCACCTTAACAGGAATACCACCTCCAGGGTAAACAATAACACCACCGTAACAACAGCCTCCAGGGTAAACAACAACACCACCGTAACAACAGCCTCCAGGGTAAACAACACCACCGTAACAACAGCCTCCAGGGTATAGACAATAACACCACCGTAACAACAGCCTCCAGGGTAAACAACAACACCACCGTAACAACAGCCTCCAGGGTATAGACACCACTGTAACAACAGCCTCCAGGGTATAGACAATAACACCGCCGTAACAACAGCCTCCAGGGTATAGACAATAACACCGCCGTAACAACAGCCTCCAGGGTATAGACAATAACACCACTGTAACAACAGCCTCCAGGGGAAACAACACCACTGTAACAACAGCCTCCAGGGTAAACAATACACCACTGTAACAACAGCCTCCAGGGTAAACAACACCACCGTAACAACAGCCTCCAGGGTAAACAATAACACCACCGTAACAACAGCCTCCAGGGTAAACAATAACACTACTGTAACAACAGCCTCCAGGGTAAACAACACCACTGTAACAACAGCCTCCAGGGTTAACAATAACACCACCGTAACAACAGCCTCCAGGGTAAACAATAACACCACTGTAACAACAGCCTCCAGGGTAAACAACACCACTGTAACAACAGCCTCCAGGGTAAACAATAACACCACCGTAACAACAGCCTCCAGGGTAAACAACACCACCGTAACAACAGCCTCCAGGGTAAACAATAACACCACCGTAACAACAGCCTCCAGGGTATAGACAATAACAGGAGCTCCATAAACAAACCATACTACCAAGAAACTGGTCTTGAAGACGGTCTGACTTCTCAGTAATAGCCTCCAGAAATTCACGACCTCTCGAGAATGCCACGTTCGACCTTTCTCTTCGGCTTTACAATCATAGATTTGATGGAATGTTTTGGTTATCGGGTTTTGAATAGTTTAACCCTCAGTTTCATGATGGTATCGAGCCTGGTGTTTGAGTCCCTGGTTCTGCACTCTCAGAATAATCTCCTTCGGGTCGACTTTATTGTCTTCTGTCGCTATCTTGATTTTGTTGCTCCTCTCCTCCTTTTTTGGTAATCTTTCTTTTCTTACGTATTTTTCCTCTTTTGTAAATTGAAACGCGTTTCTTCCTCTTTATGTTTCATGATATCCCTATGACAATTTCTGTCTCTGTCTGTCTGTCTGCTTGTGTCTGTCTGTCTGTCTGCTTGTCTCTGTCTGTCTCCCCAGTGTCTGAGGGTCTCCAGTGTGCCTGAAGTGTGTTCACGGCATGCCAGCAGAGTTAAGGTGGAAGAGTGTCGGCAATCCTAAACATAGGTCTTTCTCCAGGATACCTACTTACAGCTAAGGCAAACAGAGGCATCAGGTAAAACGAAACATACCTAATCCTCTTTGTCCTGCCTGGGATTTAAGCCTCGGTTGTAAGAAGAAAGCATAGCCCACTGCGCTAAAGGAATTACCGTCCACACAAATTTGCCAAATAATTGGGGACGGCTGGTCCTTCTCAGTGATATATATCCTTCATTTGTTATATAAATTAGGAGAACATTCCCCCCTCCAGAAGTCTGGCAGAGTTCCCAACTTTTAATGATTTATTGACTATACTTGACCAGGGCTGACTACACTCTTAACATTGTTTTACCACCACGGCGGCCTCTTGAAGGAGGCTCCGAGACTTGCTCTTTGTCTTTAATCCTGTTTGTTTTCTTGGTTCGTCTCTATATCAGTTTTCCCTCGTCTCTGTGGTCTCCACTTCCTCTGCATGTGTGCCGAGTTGAAATTATGCATAATCACTGTGAAGAATTATTTAAATAGAACTAATCTCCATTTTTAAATTAATATTGAGATATCGATAGGAACAAGTATTTGCCCACACAAACACAGTCATCCGGACACGCGGGTTCCACATTCAAGTGTTGGAGTTCTTTAAATATGTTTTATATGTAAATATTACCAACACAGTCTAAAATAGTGGCAATTTTGCCTAGCAAAGTACTTTTTTGTTCTGCTTTGTACGAATCTAATAAAATGAACGCTCTCCAGTTCAGGGCCTTTTGATTCACGTTACAAATAACTCATTCAAATAATCCATAGAAAAATAGCATCTCATGTAACAAACAGTGTTTGCACCAGAGAACAAATATAACATGGAAAATATTGAAAGCAAAAAATTACGAAACACATTTAGTAAACAAAAGAGATGAGAAGAGCGTGAGGCTGAGTGTCGGACACTGGCCCGTTGACACGCGTGATTCTATATTCCGACTCACTATAACCTATATTCACTATATTTACTATACCCTATATTCTCTATATTCACTGTACCCTATACTCTCTATATTCACTATACCCTATATTCTCCATATTCACTATACCCTATGTTCTCACTCAAGGTAACGCTCGCCAAAACTAACACTTTTGTGCCTTATGTGTACAATACCCACTTTGGCTGCTGTGTGGTGCTCCAATAGCTTACATTTCGCGGTGTTTAGCTGTGGTGGGAACAGGACTGAATAGGACATTTCTTCAGATCAAAATCCAGATGAACAAAACACCACCAGGGACCATGTTTTTTTTTTGACAAGCCGTCGGCTTCCTGTCCCCCCCTCCCTCGAGGCCACTAGAAACGGTGGCCTGATCAGGTAAATTCAAGTAAATGTTTTGTCAGACAAAAGGTTGGAACATTCTGAAGTTTACTATTTATATGTTACAACTAAGGTAAGTTTACTGATGTAAACTGATGTTTTAACGGTGTTTTTCTATGTACAGAAGGTAAACTTGATTTAATTCCTTTAAACCTTGTGACGGGAAAGTGTTGGAGTATAGATGTTCGGCAGTCCTCCAATGGCATGTGTCAATGCCTGGTCACACTTAAAACAAAAAGATAGACTGCTTGCCTGTTGTCTGTGGTAAGTGAGAGGGAGGAACACGTAAAACACAAAGTATGAACAATGAAACTTTAATATATTTACTTTAAACATAAATGAAAATAAAGACAAATCTTGGGGGAATGAAAAGTACAATTAAATAACAAAGATAAATGCAAAGACAATGTGAGACACAATATTACAAAGGTGAAATGTTAAAATGGTGCTGAGAATACAAGCCAGTAAGCTTAGTATGCCAGAGAGAGATGTCAGCTCTAAGAGCAAAAAGAATATTCTGAAGTTGATAGCTGGTCAGGGCTCCGACGTCGATTCAGGTAGATGGCGCGGAGGTGCAGTGTGCAGGTGCACGGTCGGCGAGTCACCAATCAGGAGCAGGCAGGCTGGTATGGGTAGTTTGCTGGTTTGACGACAAGCCGGCGTGGAGGGTGTGTGGAGTAGGGGGGATCTTGGGTACGTTTTGCCTCCTGGTCAAAACATTTTGTGCTACCGGTGACGTATCTTGAATGTAGCATCTTATAGTTGTAGAATTGACGTAACTTTAAGTAGGGAAGAGCAGGCTCAATCTCTCTTGAAAGAGATTATCGTCACAACCTTTACACAGTATTCTGTGCTATCCAAATTAGTTTCCTATCAACTGTAATATACTTATTGATCTATGGGGGTGATATTGTCATTATATACTTTCTAGAACTTTCCATTATTAGCAGTTGCTCAATATACCATATATTGGAACTTAATGGGCAGTGACCGTACCCGGCAGTGCCCGGGTCCACGTCAAAATGTTGCCGACCCAAACCCACCTATGACCTATATATATAAATATATATATATATATATATATATATATATATATATATATATATATATATATATATATGTGTGTATATCACGAAAATAAACACGTGATTAAGAATGTGACAATGTCAGACCACGGAGGAAAAATGAAACAGGAAATTTCCTTAAGTACTTTCGTATATTAAATACATCTTCAGAAGGTCCGAAAGTACTTAAGGAAATTACTTAAGGATACTTAAGGATATTCGAAAGTACTTAAGGAAATTTCCTGTTTCATTTTTCCTCCGTGGTCTGACATTGTGATATATATATATATATATATATACTAGTATATTTTGGTAGCAGTCTTTCCTGTAGACATATATTATTAAATATGACCGAAAAAGTAAGATTAATAATTCTAACACGAATTTTCTCAATCTTTCGTACATTACGCTTCACTGTTGGAGGTAAATCAATAATTAATTCTCCAAAATTCATTTTTATTTCTAGTCTGACGCGACACGGGCACGTTTCGTAAAACTTATTACATTTTCAAAGACTTTAGTTCACAAATACACAACTGAATAGAACTTACGTATCTCCGATTTTATATCTACATTTGAGTGAGGTGGGAGGGGTGATGTGGCATTAACACAAGACAGAACAAGAGGGGATATTAATAGGGTATTAAAAGTATCAACACAAGACAGAACACAAACAATGGGTATTGAATAGAAGTGTTTGTAGAAAGCCTATTGGTCCATATTTCTTGATGCTTCTATATTGGAGCGGAGTCTTGAGGTGGGTAGAATATAGTTGTGCAATAATTGGCTGTTGATTGCTGGTGTTTACTTCTTGATGTGTAGTGCCTCACAAACGTCAAGCCGCCTGCTATCGCTGTATCTATCGATGATTTCTGTGTTGTTTACTAGGATTTCTCTGGCGATGGTTTGGTTGTGGGAAGAGATTATATGTTCCTTAATGGAGCCCTGTTGCTTATGCATCGTTAAACGCCTAGAAAGAGATGTTGTTGTCTTGCCTATATACTGGGTTTTTTGGAGCTTACAGTCCCCAAGTGGGCATTTGAAGGCATAGACGACGTTAGTCTCTTTTAAAGCGTTCTGTTTTGTGTCTGGAGAGTTTCTCATGAGTTGGCTGGCCGTTTTTCTGGTTTTATAGTAAATCGTCAGTTGTATCCTCTGATTTTTGTCTGTAGGGATAACGTTTCTATTAACAATATCTTTCAGGACCCTTTCCTCCGTTTTATGAGCTGTGGAAAAGAAGTTCCCGTAAAATAGTCTAATAGGGGGTATAGGTGTTGTGTTAGTTGTCTCTTCAGAGGTTGCATGGCTTTTCACATATATATATCATATATATATACATATATATATGATATATATATTTTCATATATATTATACATATATATATACATATATATGTATATGGTATATATATATATATATATATATATATATATATATATATATATATATATATATATATATATATATATATATATATGTCGTACCTAGTAGCCAGAACGCACTTCTCAGCCTACTATGAAAGGCCCGATTTGCCTAATAAGCCAAGTTTTCATGAATTAATGTTTTTTCGACTACCTAACCTACCTAACCTAACCTAACCTAACTTTTTCTGCTACCTAACCTAACCTAACCTATAAAGATAGGTTAGGTTAGGTTAGGTAGGGTTGGTTAGGTTCGGTCATATATCTACGTTAATTTTAACTCCAATAAAAAAAAATTGATCTCATTCGTAATGAAATGGGTAGCTTTATCATTTCGTAAGAAAAAAATTAGAGAAAATATATTAATTCAGGAAAACTTGGCTTATTAGGCAAATCGGGCCTTGCATAGTAGGCTGAGAAGTGAGTTCTGGCTACTAGGTACGACATATATATATATATATATATATATATATATATATATATATATATATATATTAAAGGGAAAGGAGTACCACCTCTGGCTGGAAGAAGGGGGACCCATAGCCTCGGAGGAAACCACACATAACGCATTGGAGGGAATATAGGTCCCCTCCAATACATTTTCTGTGTGCTTTTCTCCTACCACCCCCTTCCTCCTTTTTTTTTTTTTTTTTTTTTTTTTTTTTTTGCTTTATTGTGTATTTAAAGGTTACAAAACATACAAGACAAATGCCTAAAGGTTATGGATCTCTTGAAGCTCCTCCGCTTACGGACAGGAACCGAGGACGCAGCAAGCATTCCCCCTCTGGATCGCCACACTGAGGCGCTGAAACAAAAAACTGGAAGCCCTTGGGTCTCTGGTGACGTCAATGAGCTTGGAACCCAATTCCTTGAGAAATCCCAAGTCACTCTTGCCCCAGGGGCCATGCGTCTCAGACGCTATGGGAAGAAAGAGGTATTGACCTTCCAGTCGCCTGTACTTGAGTGATTTTGCTGTTTCCCTGTGGTTGGCCGCCCCACCTGCTTGATCAGCTCCAAAGTGTACATAGGTGTCAGCCAGGGTGGATACACATGTGTAGTCCCACACCAACTGTCTACCAGTGTTCGAGTCCCCTGGTGGGCTATCCACCTCACAAATCCTCACACCCATGGAACAGCTTCCCCCACCAGCAGAACACTCACCAAGGAGGCGATTTGAGAAGGGACAGAAGAAAGTGAGCCTCAAGGCAATGTACACTAACATAGATGGAATTACAAATAAAGCAAATGAGCTTGGAGAATGGGTACTAGAGGAAAACCCAGACATAATAGCTCTCACAGAAACAAAGCTAACGAAAACCATAACAAATTCAGTGTTCCCACAGGACTATTATGTTATGAGGAAAGAGAGGGAAGGAAGAGGTGGTGGTGGTGTAGCTCTGCTGGTAAGAAAAGGCTGGGATTTTGAGGAGATGGTCATTCAGGGCTGTGAAGGTTTCAGTGACTACATAATTGGAACAATAACAACTGGAGGGCCAAAAAGTTATAGTCGTAGTCAAATATAATCCACCACCAAATGACAGAAGACCCAGACAGGAATATGATAGAAACAACATGGCCACCATTAACATAATAGAGAGAGCAGCTTCTGTTGCTAGCAGGAATGGATCTGGACTACTAATCATGTGAGACTTCAACCATGGGAAGATAGATTGGGAGAACAGAGACTTGCATGGAGGACCAGAAACATGGAGAGCTAAGCTGCTGGACGTGGCAACAAGAAACTTTCTAAGCCAGCACATCAAGGAACCAACAAGAATGAGAGGAGAAGATGAACCAGCAATGCTTGATTTGATATATACCCTAAATGAGTGGGATATAAGGGAAGTTAAGATGGAAGCACCCTTGGGAATGAGTGATCACAGAGTATTGAACTTTGAGTACCTGGTAGAGCTAGAAATTATCTCCCCCAAAAAAGAACTAGGAAACAAAAGGCTGGCATACCGAAAGGGGAATTATGAAGAGAGGAGAAGTTTCCTAAGGGAAATACCTTGGGACACAGACCTCAGAGATAAGTCTGTTCAAGAAATGATGGACTATGTTACCCAAAAGTGTCAGGAGGCAGGTTCATCCCGGCCCAAAGGGAAAAATCCGAGAAGCAAAAGAAGAATCCATGGAATAATAGGGCATGTATGGAAGCAAAGAAACTGAACACAAGGGCGTGGAGGAACTTCCGGTATAACAGAACACCAGAAAGCAGAGAGAGATACCAGAGAACCAGGAATGAGTATGTCAGGGTGAGAAAAGAAGCAGAGAAAAATTATGAAAATGATATAGCAAACAAAGCCAAGACCGAACCAAAGCTACTCCACAGTCACATCAGAAGGAAAACCACAGTGAATGAACAGGTATTGAAAGTTAGAACAGGCGAGGACAGGTATACAGAGAATGACAAAGAGGTGTGTGAAGAACTCAACAAGGTTCCAGGAAGTCTTCACAATAGAACAAGGTGAGGTCACTGTGCTAGGAGAAAGGGAAGTAAACCAGGCGGTCTTGGAAGGGTTCGAAATTACGAGAGTGGAGGTCAAGAGACACCTGCTGGATCTGGATGTTAGAAAGACTGTTGGTCCAGACGGGATCTCACCATGGGTACTGACAGAGTGTGCAGAGGCACTTTCCTTGCCACTCTCCATAGTGTATAGTAGGTCACTGGAAACGGGAGACTTACCAGAAATGTGGAAGACGGCAAATGTGGTCCCAATATACAAAAAGAGCGACAGGCAAGAGGCACTGAAGTACAGGCCACAGTCCTTGACTTGTATACCATGCAAGGTGATGGAGAAGATCGTGAGAGAAAACCTAGTAACACTAGGTTTAACCTAGTAACACTAGGTTAAAGTCCAGAAATTCTTTTAAGCCAGTCAGGCAAGATTTACCCTCCCTGAACCCATGTTGGCGATTTGTGATGAAGTCCCTGACTTCGTCACAAATCGCCAACATGGGTTCAGGGAGGGTAAATCTTGCCTGACTGGCTTAAAAGAATTCTACGACCAGGTGACAAAGATTAAGCAAGAAACAGAAGGCTGGGCGAACTGCATTTTCTTGGATTGCCGGAAAGCCGTTGATACAGTACCGCATAAGAGGCTGGTACATAAACTGGAGAGACATCCAGGTGAAGCTGGTAAAGTGCTCCAGTGAATAAGGGAGTTCCCGAGCAATAGGAAGCAGAGAGTTACGGTGAGGGGTGAAACTTCAGATTGGCGTGAAGTCACCAGTGGAGTCCCACAGGGCTCTGTACTCGGTCTTATCTTGTTTCTGATATATGTAAATGATCTCCCGGAGGGTATAGATTCATTTCTCTCAATGTTTGCGGACGATACCAAAATTATGAGAAGGATTAAGACAGAGGAGGACTGCTTAAGTTTTCAAGAAGACCTGGACAAGCTGAAGAAATGGTCAAACAAATGGTTGTTAGTTTAACCCAAACAAATGTAATGTAATGAAGATAGGAGTAGGGAGCAGGAGGCCAGATACAAGGTATCATCTGGGAGATGAAATACTTCAAGAGTCAGAGAAAGAAAGACTTGGGGGGTTGATATCACGCCAGACCTGTCTCCTGCAGCCCATATCAAGAGGATAACATCAGCGGCATATGCAAGGCTGGCCAACATAAGAACGGCATTCAGAAACTTGTGTAAGGAATCATTCAGAACTTTGTATGCCACATATGTCAGGCCAATCCTGGAGTATGCAGCCCCAGCATGAAGCTACCATGCTGGGGGATAAAACCAAATTGGAAAAGTTTCAAAGGTTTGCCACCAGACTAGTACCCGAACTGAGAGGTATGAGCTACGAGGAGAGACTGCGGGAATTAAACCTCACTTCGCTGGAAGACAGAAGAGTTAGGGAGGACATGATCACCACATTCAAGATTCTGAAAGGAATTCATAGGGTAGATAAAGACAGTCTATTTAACATAAGGGGCACACGCACTAGGAGACACAGGTGGAAACTGAGTGCCCAAATGAGCCACAGAGATATTAGAAAGAACTTTTTTAGTGTCAGAGTGGTTGACAAATGGAATGCATTAGGAAGTGATGTGGTGGAGGCTGACTCCATACACAGTTTCAAGTGCAGATATGATAGAGCTTAATAGGCTCAGGAACCTGTACACCTGTTGATTGACGGTTGAGATGCGGGACCAAAGAGCTCAACCCCCGCAAGCACAATTAAGTAAGTACAATTAGGTGAGTACACACGCACACATACACACACACACACACACACACACACACACACACACACACACACACACACACACACACACACACACACACACACACACACACACACACACACACACACACACACACACACACACACACAAACACACGAGAAGGTGGTGGAGGCCAAAACCGTCAGTAGTTTCAAAGTGTTATATGGCAAAGAGTGCTGGGAAGACGGAACACGACGAGCGTAGCTCTCATCCTGTAAGTACACTTAGGTAATTACACACACACACACACACACAGCTTTGGATACTAAAGGAGGCAACAGAAATACTTACGCTGGAAATGACTAATGTGGTGATTTTATAAAAAAAAATACAAGATAATGGGGATTAAATACTGCTAAACTATAGACTCGTGTTACTGAAGGCATCCTTGCAAGTTACTGGAGACTAAAGTGAAGAAGTCTAGTAAAATATTTAGAACTGCAAAGTTTTTTCTCGAAACTCTAATACGCTTTAGAAAAGGAAAATCCTTCTTGTCAAAACTTTAATATTATAGTAAAATAAGATAAATCAAACAAGGGAGAGAAGGATGTACAGACTGAACTTTTCTTCAACTATCAACAAGATTTTGTTATTGTTTCGTACTAGTAAATCCTACTCAAGCTACAGACGTTTGCTGGCGTATGGGGAAGAATCCTACGGTGGGTGAGAGTATTGCTCAGGAAGAAAACAAAGGTCCACAGTGAGAGTGGAGAAAGGTTACTGGTGGAGTACAGCAAGGCTCAGTGGTAGGGCGGAAGGTCCGGAAAGAGACTGATAATCTGCAATCGGATTTGGACACTACTGAATGGGTCTGAAAAATGGCTGCAAGAATTTATCCCAGCCAAATGCAAATTGATGAGGCTTGGAATAGAAGTGAGAAGACCTGTTCAACATTAAAGGACGAACAGGAGATAGATTCCTGCATCAGAAGAGGAGAAAGACCCGGAAGCAAACTATAACTTCACATCTAATGTCATGCGTACTTTACGGGCTATTCATGCCCGTGCCACCTCTTGGGTGGCTTAATCTTCATCAATCAATCATCATGCGTACGCATTAGGAGCATAACACCAGCAGCATATGCTGGCGTTCGTGTATGTTCCAAGTCCATCAAGGTGTCTACATACACAAACTCAATTCCATGCCCAATTGCCTCGTTAAGTGTCCATTAAATAATTTAATTACAAAAAAAAGGGTTAAACTCTTCAGTACACAGCCGTCCACTGTGACATTTACTCCACAAACTCGCTTCAATAAAATGGAAAGTGGCGTCCACTGGCGGCGACTAACCGGGCACTATGTCACAAAAATATTAATACCAGAGAAATTCAGCGCGAAGACCGGCCACTCTTACGTATATAGGAGTGGACTCTGCTAATTCGCGACTACGGCGGCTGAAAATTAATGTATTGTTGCATTATTTCGGCGTGGGTAGTCAGTCGCCACAATGGCTTTTGTGGGTGGAATATTTCCAATAGCTAACTGGTGGTAAGTTTTGTTCTTGTACTGATTAGCATGGAGCAAGGTCTCTCCCACCACAGCTAACATGAGGCAAGGTCTTTCGCACCACAGCTAAGAAGAGACAAGGTTTCATGTTAGCTGTAGACCTCGATGTTCCACTTCGCGAGCTCGATGTTCTACTTCGCGAGCTCGATGTTCCACTTCGCGAGCTCGATTTATCATTAGAAAAACAAACATTCTGAAGTTCGAGAACACATGGTATCTAACAGCTGAAGCCCTACTCGTAGAGTGAAGCACTGGAACACGTGATATTTACCGAGTGAAGCCTCATTTGATTTCTGAAAGGAATGTAATGTTGTTTTCGATGGTACGTTCTGACAGCCTTGATGGGAAGACGAGCTAGAGCAGCGAACAGTTGAAAGAGGGAGTGAGGGAGTGAAACACGAGGGGAGTGAGAGAATGAAGGGAGAGGGAGAGAGAGCACAACTCCCTGACAGACAAGTTCACTACCCCTCACCAATCAATACTACCATCCAACTAAATTATTACAAAAATCACACCCCTCCCCTTAAAATAATCTATTGATAAGGCACTTCAAGGCAAAGTCAGGAATGGAGGTTACCATGAGGGAGGGAGGGAGGGTGGGTGGATGGAAGGGCGGGGAGGGAAGAAGAGAGGCCTGAAGGGAGGGGAAGACCATGGAAGGGAAAGAGGATGGGAGGGAGGGGAAGAGGGAGGAAGGGAGAGAGGGATTAACCTTATTACCGTTAGCTGGCGAATGTAATTCCTTCACCAAATGCATTACATAATTACACTGTCGCCACCCATTTGGTTTCTGGATCAATGCCCTCTCTCTCTCTCTCTCTCTCTCTCTCTCTCTCTCTCTCTCTCTCTCTCTCTCTCTCTCTTAAATCGAATTAGCTTTAATAATTTCGAGACTCAATAGTATCGAAGTGTGTGTGCGTCTGGGTTATGTATCGATGCGTTCATACATGCTTTTTGATCACAAATACATTCATGAAATGATGGTGCGAGCGTGTGAGTGTGTACTCACCTAGTTGTACTCACCTAATTGTGCTTGCGGGGGTTGAGCTCTGGCTCTTTGGTCCCGCCTCTCAACCGTCAATCAACAGGTGTACAGGTTACTGAGCCTATTGGGCTCTATCATATCTACACTTGAAACTGTGTATGGAGTCAGCCTCCACCACATCACTTCCTAATGCATTCCATTTGTCAACCACTCTGACACTAAAAAAGTTCTTTCTAATATCTCTGTGGCTCATTTGGGCACTCAGCTTCCACCTGTGTCCCCTAGTGCGTGTGCCTCTTGTGTTAAATAGACTGTCTTTATCTACCCTATCAATTCCCTTCAGAATCTTGAATGTGGTGATCATGTCCCCCCTAACTCTTCTGTCTTCCAGCGAAGTGAGGTTTAATTCCCGTAGTCTCTCCTCGTAGCTCATACCTCTCAGCTCGGGTACTAGTCTGGTGGCAAACCTTTGAACCTTTTCCAGTTTAGTCTTATCCTTGACTAGATATGGACTCCATGCTGGGGCTGCATACTCCAAGATTGGCCTGACATATGTGGTATACAAAGTTCTGAATGATTCTTTACACAAGTTTCTGAATGCCGTTCGTATGTTGGCCAGCCTGGCATATGCCGCTGATGTTATCCGCTTGATATGTGCTGCAGGAGACAGGTCTGGCGTGATATCAACCCCCAAGTCTTTTTCCTTCTCTGACTCCTGAAGAATTTCCTCTCCCAGATGATACCTTGTATCTGGCCTCCTGCTCCCTACACCTATCTTCATTACATTACATTTGGTTGGGTTAAACTCTAACAACCATTTGTTCGACCATTCCTTCAGCTTGTATAGGTCTTCTTGAAGCCTCAAACAGTCCTCTTCTGTTTTAATCCTTCTCATAATTTTAGCATCGTCCGCAAACATTGAGAGAAATGAATCGATACCCTCCGGGAGATCATTTACATATATCAGAAACAAGATAGGACCGAGTACAGAGCCCTGTGGGACTCCACTGGTAACTTCACGCCAATCGGAGGTCTCACCCCTCACCATAACTCTCTGCTTCCTAATGCTTAGATACTCCCTTATCCACTGGAGCACCTTACCAGCTACACCTGCCTGTCTCTCCAGTTTATGTACCAGCATCTTATGCGGTAATGTGTCAAAGGCTTTCCGACAATCCAAGAAAATGCAGTCCGCCCAGCCTTCTCTTTCTTGCTTAATCTTTGTCACCTGTTCGTAGAATTCTATCAAGCCTGTAAGGCAAGATTTACCCTCCCTGAACCCATGTTGGCGATTTGTCACGAAGTCCCTTCTCTCCAGATGTGTTACCAGGTTTTTTCTCACGATCTTCTCCATCACCTTGCATGGTATACAAGTCAAGGACACTGGTCTGTAGTTCAGTGCCTCTTGCCAGTCGCCCTTTTTGTATATTGGGACCACATTCGCAGTCTTCCATATTTCTGGTAGGTCTCCCGTCTCCAGTGACTTACTATACACTATGGAGAGTGGCAAGCAAAGTGCCTCTGCACACTCTTTCAGTATCCATGGTGAGATCCCATCAGGACCAACAGCCTTTCTAACATCCAGATCCAGCAGGTGTCTCTTGACCTCCTCTCTCGTAATTTCGAACTCATCCAAGGCCGCCTGGTTTACCTCCCTTTCTCCTAGCACAGTGACCTCACCTTGTTCTATTGTGAAGACCTCCTGGAACATCTTGTTGAGTTCTTCACACACCTCTCTGTCATTCTCTGTATACCTGTCCTTGCCTGTTCGAAGTTTCAATACCTGTTCTTTCACTGTTGTTTTCCTTCTGATGTGACTGTGGAGTAACTTTGGTTCGGTCTTGGCTTTGTTTGCTATATCATTTTCAAAACTTTTCTCTGCATCTCTTCTCACCCTGACGTACTCATTCCTGGTTCTCTGGTATCTCTCTCTGCTTTCTGGTGTTCTGTTATTCCGGAAGTTCATCCACGCCGTTTTGTTCAGTTTCTTCGCTTCCATACATGCCCTATTATACCATGGATTCTTCTGTGTGGGACATTTGGGGCTTGATTCTAATTATTTAAATATTAATATAGTAAAATCAATTACGAAGGACCACCCGCTTTTATAGTAAAGAGGGAAACTGAGAAAATATGATCATTAGAAAATTCCTAGATGAACCAGTAACTATGGATAAAATACTAGAGAATATGATCATTGAAATAATTAATGGGCTGTATAATTAAATGAATCAAAGCCTCAAACACCTACATTGGGGGGGTATTACTGGAACTCAGTACTTCCAGGAACTAGTGTGGTTCGTTCACCAGTCCAATGTATAATAATCTAATCCTATGAATATTTATAGTCATTATCATTATCTTCAAAAATAACATAGACTACGAACATGAAATAATAAGTATAATAAACACATGTTAATCCAATGAACAGAGTTCTGCATGTAAAGGAGTACAGATAATAATCAAGGAATACAAAGGAATCTTAGCTTAATGACGATTCCCTAGAAGTTAGTTACGACTCATCTTCTGATTCCCCTGGACTCGTCATGGAACACTGGGAGTTGATTAACATGGGAAATGACATCTCGGAGAATTCTTCACACACGCTGTAAATCAAATTGGTTTCAGTAGTAACAAATTAAACTACTAGAAATCTATATTCAAGAAAACGAGATTAAACATCAGAAAAATAATAACCTGTAGTTTTTTATTGTCGCACGGCGTCACGACAAGCTACCCAGCTATAAACCTACCCCCTATAAGATGCATCAAATAAGGATAAGGATACTTAGCTAATATGGGCACTGTGTAAGTTAAAGCTTGCCGAAATTCGCGTCCTAGGCTCCGGTCTAGCCTATCCTAGATACTGACGCGCTTCACTGGCCGGTCACGTGGAGTTACATAGAACCAAATTTAACAGGTTCCGTGAATGACACTGACACCAGTGAAGGTATTTTCTGCAAAGGTTCTTCACACCTCACAGTGGCGACTTTCTCCTAGAGGTCTTGATGGCATCTACCCTGGTGGCTGGGTAATGGCGTCTCGTCGTGAGCGTGTTGTCACGTGTGCTCACGTACGCGTCACCTCATGCCGACTGGCGTCTCCTCCGCCCCGCTCCGCGTCCCGCGTTTGTTACTCAAATTATTTATTGTGAATATTATCATTTCTCACAGTTGTGATTGAAATGCACGGGTTAGGACGAGTTTATTATTTAGAGGAGTTAAATATTATTATTTGCCAGTTTTATGATAGTAAACGAACAATGAAGAGGAATTAAAGTCTCTCCAGGGCATTCACGCGTGACGTTAAATTTACTACTAGATAACAGCTATAACTATAAATGCTCTATTTGGCTTTAGTTAGGGATCAGTTTATCTGTAACTAATTATCACACAGAACACCATTGTTTATAGAGAATCAAATTCAATTCTCAGACACATTGGATATAAATGTGTTTATTACAATGGAATCTGATGCAATACTGGCGTCGGGTGACGTAAGAATTCTAGCCTTATTGTACAGATGTAATTATTAGTACATGCGAACTCTACGTTGGGTTAATTTTACTCACTACAATGATTAGTAGAATTAGTAATAATTAATGAGAATACAACAGTGTTGTATTTAGTGTTGGAAATTTCCAACATAACTCCGGGGGGAGGATTCTAGGGGCGTAGTGTAATGTGGAGTACTGACACCTATCCCGAAGTTGAGATTAATATTAGTATGTTAGTATGTTAGTACACACATAACGAATGTCCCGTATTTGTCAAGGACATACAAGAAACTTAAGTCTTGCTAATTTCATGTTAAAAGAAACATGTTATTATGAATTACCTAAAGCTAATAATTAAGAAAGCCTACAATAACTCTGAGATTGGTGTCGCTATGACATGTAATGTGTATGTTACAAATCTCTAAGTCTGCAAACTCTCAGGTACTCTAGATAAACAATGTTATTTATAGCCTACACAATAATTAAAGATTTAAATCACACAATTCAAACAACAGAGAATCTACTGTGATGAGAATGTCTTGGGTCATAGTGACTTGTAATGGTTTGTTACTTGACACCACACCACAGTATCATCATGGTTGCTTAAATTGGGTGTAAAGTTATTTGCTCTTAGTTAAGAACTATAATAGGCTTGTAGTTTCCCTTAGTGGAAACATGCATTAAATATTGAAACATTAAATGATTAAGTTATCGGTAATCAGGAACCCTCTAAAGCTCACAATAAACTCAACAACTAGGGTCGCAGTGACATGTAATGGTGTATTACGTAGCTGCTGAATCGTATGCAAACTCAGAATAAGTTCCTAAGAACTGATAACACTATTGTATAATTATACAGTAAAGTATTATTAGTCATTTAAGATCAAGGAGATTATGACACTACAGTAAGGTAACTGTCTAGGGTCGCTGTGACTTGTAACTATTGAGTTACTAGACAATAACATCACGCAGCATCATGATCACCCGAAATTCAAATGAGGAAATTGAATTTAATGTGCACTGCCGTGCAGTAGTCATTCTGACTGATGGTACAACTAATTTGCTAACTAGCTAAAATAATGGAAAGGTAGAGAACTGAAAAGTTTATTCATTAAAATCAAGAAAAATTCTGAGTCGACAGTGAGATTAGCAGCCTAGTCATTCTGACTTATGAGCTAATTAAATGGCAGCTCATAGGCTTGACACTGTAAACTTGTTAATACGAAATCAACTTTACATGAAATTGAGTTTATTAAATCAGTCTCTATAAGTATAGTTAACTGTAATTAATGGTGAGTACAGATTAGGCTAGTACTCAGTTGACACTAACTAAAGTCCCTAAACCTACCTAAATAAATGGTTTGAATTTCTAACCTACCTAAGTAAGGGGACTAAGCTAATTGTGAGCAAAAATGTACTCGAATTAACATTGTGAGCTGTATTGAGCTCATTAACAGGTCTAGCTATATTGAACTCGTGAACATGGTGAGCTATATTGAGCTCGGTAAGTATGTTAACAAGGTGAGTTATATTGAACTCGTCAACAGTGTTGACAGGGTGAGCTGCAGTGAGCTTGTTAACAAGGTTAACAAGATGAGTTATATTGAACTCGTCAACAGTGTTGACAGGGTGAGCTGCAGTGAGCTCGTTAACAAGGTTAACAGGGTGAGTTATATTGAACTCGTCAACAGTGTTGACAGGGTGAGCTGCAGTGAGCTCGTTAACAGAGTTAACAGGGTGAGTTATATTGAACTCGTCAACAGTGTTGACAGGGTGAGCTGCAGTGAGCTCGTTAACAAGGTTAACAGGGTAAGTTATATTGAACTCGTCAACAGTGTTGACAGGGTGAGCTGCAGTGAGCTCGTTAACAGTGTTAACAGGGTGAGTTATATTGAACTCGTCAACAGTGTTGACAGGGTGAGCTGCAGTGAGCTCGTTAACAGTGTTAACAGGGTGAGTTATATTGAACTCGTCAACAGTGTTGACAGGGTGAGCTGCAGTGAGCTCGTTAACAGTGTTAACAGGGTGAGCTGCAGTGAACTCGTCAACAGTGTTGACAGGGTGAGCTGCAGTGAGCTCGTTAACAGGGTGAGTTACAGTGAACTCGTCAACAGTGTTGACAGGGTGAGCTGCAGTGAGCTCGTTAACAGTTAACAGGGTGAGCTACAGTGAGCTCGAATTAACGAGGTGGAGTATTGCATCATTCAATTATCATGGCGAGCAGTGCTCGTGGCATGGGGAACATTAAAGCGTTCGATTGTCATGGCGAGCAATATTGAGCTCGTATGCGCATGGGGAACAAGAAGCACTCAATTATTACGTTAATTCTAAGGTGAGCTATATTAAGCTCATAAAGCATGTTAATTAACAATGCTAATGTTTAACGATAATGCATTAAACAAAGAGAAACCTAAGATTGCTGGAAATTAAATTACTGCTACGATTAATCCTATTCAAGATAATTTGTAACATTTTCCCAACCTAAACGTTTCACGGGTTATTAGTTCTCTGTAAATTCACTTACGTATTGGTAAGTTTGCAAGTTTGTTCGTGCTGCGCTCCTACACTAATTAAGCAGAAACGAAAGAAAAACAACTCAAACAAATTGATGCAAGTATTTATCACTAACTCTTAGTGCAGAAAACATGGTATTAAGAAGGTTTTCTTGGCAAACCTTTAAGCGCAAGTATAGTGGACCAGTGGTCCTAGTGAATTTATAATTACAGAAGTTGCTTGATGACTTCATAGTATTACTAAATTCAGGAAATGCCAGTGGCATTGAGTGCTAGATTCTCTAGCCTAACATTATTAATTACCTAGGGAGTACTAGATTCTCTAGCCCAACATTACAATTTACCTAGGAAGACTGAGTGTGGTCAATTACTACTTGTCGAGAATAATTCTAGGTCTGCAGTGAATTCAATAGCTTGGTCGCTGTGACTTGTACTTGTTTGAGTACGGACCATTGGTTTTCACTGAGAGCTATGAAACATCTCGGCGAGTACTAATTGTACTACATTCAATCTGAGTTTATTACTCAGCTGTGTTTCTCCTTTTAGCTTGCTGCTGGAGAATTGATCTACTGCTGACTAATTTATTATTGTTGGCAGGCTTAGGCTTGTTCACATTCAGAACTTTACCTGTAAGTAGCCACCTGCAGATTGGAGCATATTCATTCCCAATCGTTTAACATGTCCAGTTATGAACTGGTAATAGTAGTCGGCTCCTACTATTACATCTACATTGTTAAGGCGGTCAGACGTTAACTTGTTGTCAGCCAAATTAATTTCACATTCCTGCAGGAAGTGGGCTGTGTACCCCAGACCCTTAATGTTTAAGTCTAAAGGTATTTGATCTACAACAATGGCTTGGACAGCCTTGGCATGACTACCTAGTCGTACAAGCGGTTGAACTACTGAGTATTCAAGGGTTCCTCGATTTATCATGAACCCTGACAAGTTTAATTTTACCTGTCCTATTGGTTGTAAATTAAGTGCCTCTGCTGCCCTTTGAGTAATGAAAGTTCTCTGGGAACCTTGGTCAAATAGTCCACGTGTGGTGATCTTGGCTCCTCTGTTCTTCACTTGAAGTTGGGTAGTAGGCAAAGCAGCATCCACTTCAGATGCTTGTGAGGTTACGCTGTACACATCTCGCACCTTGCAGCACTCTACTGGTGTAGATTCTCTACGTCCTATTCTAGGATTGGCATAATTTGCCCTAACTAATTTGCACAGTGCAGCATGATGCTTGCCCCTTCTACACCTATTGCAGGTGTTCAGTGGGGTTTCACAGCTATTAACATTATGTGATCTGAGACACCTAGTACATTTGTGCAACTGTTTGAGTCGTCTGACTCTTGTGTCTCTATTAGGATAATTGGTACATTTGTACAGAGAATGTTTTTGATTGCAAAACAAGCACATTCCCCATCCTACAGCTCGTTTAGGGGTTACCGGTTTAGGTAAAACAGTACTTGCAGGTTGTGATGGTTTTGCTGCTTGCATTTGCTTGTTATTTATTCTCTTGTGAGTACTTGGTGTACTCTGGGAACCATTAACAGGCTCTTGGGAGTGCTCTTTGGACTATTAGATCTCTTAGGAGCACCTGTGGAGCTCTTAGGCCTTACTGATGAATCAGTGTTTGACTGATTGTTGTTACATTGATTATTAGCACCTTTGTTACCTAGTGACAGTGTCACTTTAGGAGTTTCAGGTAAGGAAACTGATGTAGGTACAGTTTTGGTGCATTCAGATTTAGCATTAATTGCCTGGTCTGCTGTATGATTGCTCATATTGCGCAAACCTGTAAATATATCCTGCATTGACAGGGTATTACCATTCTGGTATACATATAATTTATTAAGTGTGTCACCAGACAATTTTCTCTGGATGATAATTTTAGTCATCCACTCAGTAGTTGGGTGATCCACCTCTTTACTGAAAGAATTTATCAGTGACTCAAGCTGAAAACTAAAGGCTTATAAAGAGTCAACTGATTGTTCTGGTGAAGATAAATTTAATAATTGGTGTACAAGGTTTATAATAGTCTTCTCATTGTTAGCACTTACTTTAGAAGGCTGTTGTGAGCAATTGTGACCATTACTTGTGTTGCTTAAGGCTTCTTGCTTAGCCTCAGCTTTGATTACAGCTTCGACTGCTGCTGCAGCATTAGCTTTATCATTTTCTGGTTCAGATTCACTGATTATTGCAGCTTCACTTGTTTCATCTGTAGCTTCACTTGTTTCTCTGGGTTCTTGTGATAAGCTAGTTAATTCAGTAGCCTTATGTATTGAACTTATAGAATCCAGGAAACATGGAGAAGAGTGGTCTGAAAATTGGTCAGACTCTGTAAACAAATCATCACATGAAGCTGTATTAGATGAGAGGTTAGAAAATGAAGGTTGAACTTCAGTTGTGGATCCTGTGTAGTGATCAGTATTGATTAGAGGATTCTTCTCGTCTTGAGGTAGTTCAGGTATTTCATCTGAACTGAGTGTTGACTCAGGTGTAGGTCTCTTAATGATCTGTTCAATCCACTCGGGAATATCTTGTCTCGCAAGCACCTCCTTATATCGGTCTAACCTGGTTTGAACGTAATGTTCATAGTTATCAAGATCAGATTCTGTCAGACGTAAGTGGTCTGAGACAGTATGACCGACCTGGAGTAAATTCCTGTGAGACTCGATTACAGTCTTTATAGTGTCATAATTTCGGCTAGCGTTCTTTATGGAACTTGCTAGTCTGTGGACGTCACCTGGGTCAGTTTCTACACAGAGATGACATCTGATAAGCAGTTCTCCTAGGCGAATTTGAAGAGTCCTCAAGAATCTTGCATTCCTTTCTAGAGGATTCATTCTTGCGGTAAATTGAGCTTGATAGGGCTTATGTAGCTATTTGTATAGCTATGGTGTCTGCTCCTTGATGTAGAGCAGGTATAACTATTGACAGCCTGATATTTCTTGAGGCTGGCTGTAATTTACCTCATTTAGAGGTTAGCTACCTACCTAATAATAAGCAACTAAGATTTGAGTGGTACCTTGGTCTCACTACAGGTGTTCCTCAGCTTAGCTCTTCTAAATCAGCTTCGGATGGGTAGTGGACTTAAAGTAACACTCAAAGACATACATAGAAATATGCAATAAAATATAATTACACAATAAATGGTTAATCCCACCCTTGATAGGGTCAGCACAAAAATGAATAATATATGTCACTAACTAGCTCAAGCCTAGTCGTGAGAATTTCTACTTAAGAAACTACAACATTATTTAGTCTATGCTTGTGCCAAATTCAACACAATCACAGCCTAAATTGCTACCTAATAAAGGTTGGCAAAGATTATATTGTGGTGCAATAATGTGCAAATAATTGTGCTGTGATTTTGGGTTTTTTGGATTTTATATAATATACACTTGTATAATTATGTGCACAAGAAATTAAATGAACACAAGAGAATTAATTGTGTTTGGCAAGTATTCTACTGCCGTAAATATTATCTAACTCCTGAATGTACTCCTAATTGTGGAATAAAATGTTATCAGTGTTAGTAATGATTAACTAGTATGAGATCAGTAATTTATATTAGTATACTGGATCCCTAAATGTTAATGATCCACTGACTTGAGTGAATCAGTAACTATAACATGGATTCAGGCTATAATGGACAGTCTGCTGACAGCCATATATTGAAACATTTGTATAGCCTAAATGGTTAACACATAATTGGTGTTAGTGATAAATATATAGTTATGGGCTGTTGCTCCTGGTGACCTAAAGATTCTTACTTCAGTATGAAGTGTAGGCCTAAGTGTTGTGGGCAATAAACTGTGTCCCACGAGTGCTACCTTATACATAAGGTATAAGTAGCAATGAATTGGTGTGACTTAGGCTAACTGATGTGTTACACTGTTGGTTGACACAATTAATTAAAAGAGTTAGCCTTGATTACATCACACAAGGATTAGTTATTATTAATTAGTATTTGTAATTATAATTTATGTTTATCCGGTTCGAAGAGGACCATTATGTGGGGCATTTGGGGCTTGATTCTAATTATTTAAATATTAATATAGTAAAATCAATTACGAAGGACCACCCGCTTCTATAGTAAAGAGGGAAACTGAGAAAATATGATCATTAGAAAATTCCTAGATGAACCAGTAACTATGGATAAAATACTAGAGAATATGATCATTGAAATAATTAATGGGCTGTATAATTAAATGAATCAAAGCCTCAAACACCTACATTGGGGGGTATTACTGGAACTCAGTACGTCCAGGAACTAGTGTGGTTCGTTCACCAGTCCAATGTATAATAATCTAATCCTATGAATATTTATAGTCATTATCTTTATCTTCAAAAAGAACATAGACTACGAACATGAAATAATAAGTATAATAAACACATGTTAATCCAATGAACAGAGTTCTGCATGTAAAGGAGTACAGATAATAATCAAGGAATACAAAGGAATCTTAGCTTAATGACGATTCCCTAGAAGTTAGTTACGACTCATCTTCTGATTCCCCTGGACTCGTCATGGAACACTGGGAGTTGATTAACATGGGAAATGACAGCTCGGAGAATTCTTCACACACGCTGTAAATCAAATTGGTTTCAGTAGTAACAAATTAAACTACTAGAAATCTATATTCAAGAAAACGAGATTAAACATCAGAAAAATAATAACCTGTAGTTTTTTATTGTCGCACGGCGTCATGACAAGCTACCCAGCTATAAACCTACCCCCTATAAGATGCATCAAATAAGGATAAGGATACTTAGCTAATATGGGCACTGTGTAAGTTAAAGCTTGCCGAAATTCGCGTCCTAGGCTCCGGTCTAGCCTATCCTAGATACTGACGCGCTTCACTGGCCGGTCACGTGGAGTTACATAGAACCAAATTTAACAGGTTCCGTGAATGACACTGACACCAGTGAAGGTATTTTCTGCAAAGGTTCTTCACACCTCACAGTGGCGACTTTCTTCTAGAGGTCTTGATGGCATCTACCCTGGTGGCTGGGTAATGGCGTCTCGTCGTGAGCGTGTTGTCACGTGTGCTCACGTACGCGTCACCTCGTGCCGACTGGCGTCTCCTCCGCCCCGCTCCGCGTCCGCGTTTGTTACTCAAATTATTTATTGTGAATATTATCATTTCTCACAGTTGTGATTGAAATGCACGGGTTAGGACGAGTTTATTATTTAGAGGAGTTAAATATTATTATTTGCCAGTTTTATGATAGTAAACGAACAATGGAGAGGTATTAAAGTCTCTCCAGGGCATTCACGCGTGACGTTAAATTTACTACTAGATAACAGCTATAACTATAAACGCTCTATTTGGCTTTAGTTAGGGATCAGTTTATCTGTAACTAATTATCACACAGAACACCGTTGTTTATAGAGAATCAAATTCAATTCTCAGAAACATTGGATATAAATGTGTTTATTACAATGGAATCTGACGCAATACTGGCGTCGGGTGACGTAAGAATTCTAGCCTTATTGTACAGATGTAATTATTAGTACATGCGAACTCTACGTTGGGTTAATTTTACTCACTACAATGATTAGTAGAATTAGTAATAATTAATGAGAATACAACAGTGTTGTATTTAGTGTTGGAAATTTCCAACATTCTGTTGCTTCTCGGATTTTTCCCTTTGGGCCGGGATGAACCTGTTTACTGCCTCCTGACACTTTTGGGTAACATAGTCCATCATACCCTGTACAGACTTATCTCTGAGGTCTGTGTCCCAAGGTATTTCACTTAGGAAACTTCTCATCTGTTCATAATTCTCCTTTCGGTATGCCAGCCTATTGATTCCTAGTTCTTTTTTGGGGAAGATAAGTCCTTGCTCTACCAGGTACTCAAAGTTCAATACACTGTGGTCACTCATTCCCAAGGGCGATTCCATCGTAACTTCCCTTATATCCCACTCATTTAGGGTAAATATCAAATCACGCATTGCTGGTTCATCTTCTCCTCTCATTCTTATTGGTTCTTTGATGTGCTGGCTTAGAAAGTTTCTTG
>NC_091202.1:16653372-16740872 GCF_040958095.1 Procambarus clarkii | reverse complement strand
TGGTGGTGGTGGTGACAGGTGGTGGTGGAGGCTGGTGGTGGTGGAGGCTGGTGGTGGTGGTGACTGGTGGTGGTGGTGGTGGCTGGTGGTGGTGGAGGCTGGTGGTGGTGGTGGTGACTGGTGGTGGTGGAGGCTGGTGGTGGTGGAGGCTGATGGTGGTGGAGGCTGGTGGTGGTGGTGACTGGTGGTGGTGGTGGCTGGTGGTGGTGGAGGCTGGTGGTGGTGGAGGCTGGTGGTGGTGGTGGTGGCTGGTGGTGGTGGAGGCTGGTGGTGGTGGAGGCTGGTGGTGGTGGAGGCTGGTGGTGGTGGAGGCTGGTGGTGGTGGAGGCTGGTGGTGGTGACTGGTGGTGGTGGAGGCTGGTGGTGGTAGTGGTGGCTGGTGGTGGTGGTGGCTGGTGGTGGTGGTGGCTGGTGGTGGTGGAGGCTGGTGGTGGTGGAGGCTGGTGGTGGTGGAGGCTAGTGGTGGTGGTGGTGGCTGGTGGTGGTGGTGGCTGGTGGTGGTGGAGGCTGGTGGTGGTGGAGGCTGGTGGTGGTGGTGGTGACTGGTGGTGGTGGAGGCTGGTGTTGGTGGTGGTGTCTAGTGGTGGTGGTGGCTGGTGGTGGTGGTGGCTGGTGGTGGTGGTGGTGGTGGCTGGTGGTGGTGGTGGAGGCTGGTGGTGGTGGTGGTGAAGGCTGGTGGTGGTGGTGACTGGTGGTGGTGGTGGTGAGTGGTGGTAGTGGTGGCTGGTGGTGGTGGTGGAGGCTGGTGGTGGTGGTGACTGGTGGTGGTGGCTGGTGGTGGTGGTGGTGGCTGGTGGTAGTGGTGGCTGGTGGTGGTGGTGGAGGCTGGTGGTGGTGGTGACTGGTGGTGGTGGCTGGTGGTGGTGGAGGCTGGTGGTGGTGGTGGCTGGTGCTGGTGGTGCTGGTGGTAGTGCTGGCTGGTGGTGGTGGTGGAGGCTGGTGGTGGTGGTGGCTGGTGGTGGTGGAGGCTGGTGGTGGTGGAGGCTGGTGGTGGTGGTGGCTGGTGGTGGTGGTGGCCGGTGGTGGTGGTGGCTGGTGGTGGTGGAGGCTGGTGGTGGTGGAGTCTGGTGGTGGTGGAGGTTGGTGGTGGTGGTGGTGGCTGGTGGTGGTGGTGGAGGCTGGTGGTGGTGGAGGCTGGTAGTGGTGGAGGCTGGTGGTGGTGGAGGCTGGTGGTGGTGGTGACTGGTGGTGGTGGTGGCTGGTGGTGGTGGAGGCTGGTGGTGGTGGTGGAGGCTGGTGGTGGTGGAGGCTGGTGGTGGTGGAGGCTGGTGGTGGTGGAGGCTGGTGGTGGTGGTGACTGGTGGTGGTGGTGGCTGGTGGTGGTGGTGGCTGGTGGTGGTGGTGGAGGCTGGTGGTGGTGGTGACTGGTGGTGGTGGTGGCTGGTGGTGGTGGTGACTGGTGGTGGTTGTGGTAGAGGCTGGTGGTGGTGGTGGAGGCTGGTGGTGGTGGAGGCTGGTGGTGGTGGTGGAGGCTGGTGGTGGTGGTGGAGGCTGGTGGTAGTGGTGGCTGGTGGTGGTGGAGTATAGTGGTGGTGGCGGCTGGTGGTGATGGAGGCTGGTGGTGGTGGTGGATGCTGGTGGTGGTGGTGGCTGGTGGTAGTGGTGGCTGGTGGTGGTGGAGTCTGGTGGTGGTGGTGGCTGGTGGTGGTGGTGGAGGTTGGTGGTGGTGGTGGAGGCTGGAGGTGGAGGCTGGTGGTGGTGGTGGAGGCTGGTGGTGGTGGTGGAGGCTGGTGGTGGTGGATGCTAGTGGTGGTGGTGGAGGCTGGTGGTGGTGGAGGGTGGTGGTGGTGAAGGCTGGTGGTGGCGGAGGCTGGTGGTGGTGGAGGCTGGTGGTGGTGGTGGAGGCTGGTGGTGGTGGAGGGTGGTGGTGGTGGTGAAGGCTGGTGGTGGTGGAGGCTGGTGGTGGTGGAGGCTGGTGGTGGTGGTGGAGGCTGGTGGTGGTGGAGGCTGGTGGTGGTGGAGGGTGGTGGTGGTGAAGGCTGGTGGTGGTGGTGGAGGCTGGTGGTGGTGGAGGCTGGTGGTGGTGAAGGCTGGTGGTGGTGGTGGAGGCTGGTGGTGGTGGAGGCTGGTGTTGGTGGAGGACGTGGAGGGTCAGGGACGTGATGGTGTGGGTGGGGTCAGGTAGGTGATGGTGTGGGTGGGATCAGGGACGTGATGGTGTGGGTAGGGTCAGGGAGGTGATGGTGTGGGTGGGATCAGGGACGTGATGGTGTGGGTGGGGTCAGGGGGGTGGTGTGGGTGGGGTAAGGGACTTGATGGTGTGGATGGGGTCAGAGACGTGATGGTGTGGGTGGGGTCAGGGTGATGGTGTGGGTGGGGTCAGGGTGGTGGTGTGGGTGGGGTCAGGGTGGTGGTGTGGGTGGGGTCAGGGTGGTGGTGTGGGTGGGGTCAGGGTGGTGGTGTGGGTGGGGTCAGGGAGGTCAAGTGTCACGTGGATTTTACATTTGTGTATTATTACTCAGGCACGAGGCCTAACCGTGCCGCATCGTCTAAAATTAGGTTCAATGATATTAATGCCTTTGATGGCCCTGGGCTCACTACACTGAGCTTTGCAACCCTGCAGCTTATGTGACCTCTGTGACCTCCCTGTAACCTCTGTGACCCCTGACACATGTATTGCTGGGGTTACCAGCACATCAGGAATACCAATATTCGAAAAATTATCGATTTTAAATTCTGTATGTAAACCCCTGCCATTGTGTGCTTGTTTACCATTGTTCTGCTCCTAACGAGGGCTTTGTTTGCGATGGAAGATATATTTTTGTTGACTCAACCTTTACATTGGCTTTAAGGCAGGTGTTAATGATGGTTGCTGTCTATCCTGTAACACACAGAAAATGATCACGAGGTCTGTGAGGAACTTAACAAAAGCTTTCAGGAAGTTGAATTTCTGGTACTTGGTCGCGTTTTTTAAGTTATTGTAACGATCGTCATAAATGCGACCTCCCATTAAAAGTTACTGCTCACAAATAACTACATTTTCTATGTATCGGACTTTGAAAGTTTGGGTGGGTCCTGGGGTTCGTGCGTTTCTAGTTAGGAGAAAATCTAACCTGTCTTGAGTGGCATATGTAGAGAACGGGAGAGGTACAGGAGCTAGAGTTCAACCCCAACCACCATGGGTGAGTTTACATTATACGGACGCGCAGAACCCGCCCCCCCCCTCATAACCTGCCCTCTTTCTACAACCCTCAAACAACTTCATAACCCCCAAATCGCACCTCACATCCTCAACCCACTTCTCACGCCCCACCCCACCCTACACAATCCCCCCACCTCACAAACACCACCCCATACCATCACCCCTTCAACCCATACCATCACCCCCACAACCCATACCATCACCCCCTCAACCCATACCATTACCCCCACAACCCATACCATCACCCCCTCAACCCATACCATCACCCCCACAACCCATACCATCACCCCCTCAACCCATACCATCACCCCCACAACCCATACCATTACCCCCTCAACCCATAACATCACCCATTCAACCCATACCATCACCCCTTCAACCCATACCATCACCCCCACAACCCATACCATCACCCCCTCAACCCATACCATCACCCCTTCAACCCATACCATCACCCCTTCAACCCATACCATCACCCCCTCAACCCATACCATCACCCCCACAACCCATACCATCACCCCCACAACCCATACCATCACCCCCACAACCCATACCATCACCCCCACAACCCATACCATCACCCCCTCCACCCATACCATCACCCCCACAACCCATACCATCACCCCCACAACCCATACCATCACCCCCTCCACCCATACCATCACCCCCACAACCCATACCATCACCCCCACAACCCATACCCTCACCCCCACAACCCATACCATCACCCCCACAACCCATACCATCACCCCCACAACCCATACCATCACCCCCACAACCCATACCATCACCCCCCTCAACCCATACCATCACCCCCACAACCCATACCCATCACCCCCACAACCCATACCATCACCCCTTCAACCCATACCATCACCCCCTCAACCCATACTATCACTCCCACAACCCATACCATCACCCCCACAACCCATACCATCACCCCCACAACCCATACCATCACCCCCACAACCCATACCACCACCCCCTCCACCCATACCATCACCCCCACAACCCATACCATCACCCCCTCCACCCATACCATCACCCCCACAACCCATACCATCACCCCCCACAACCCATACCATCACCCCCTCAACCCATACCATCACCCCCTCAACCCATACCATCACCCCCTCCACCCATACCATCACCCCCACAACCCATACCATCACCCCCTCCACCCATACCATCACCCCCTCAACCCATACCATCACCCCCTCAACGCATACCATCACCCCCTCAACCATACCATCACCCCCTCAACCATACCATCACCCCCTCAACGCATACCATCACCCCCTCAACCATACCATCACCCCCTCAACCATACCATCACCCCCTCAACCATACCATCACCCCCTCAACCATACCATCACCCCCTCAACCCATACCATCACCCCCTCAACCATACCATCACCCCCTCAACCATACCATCACCCCCTCAACCATACCATCACCCCCTCAACCCATACCACCACCCCCTCAACCCATACCACCACCCCCTCAACCATACCATCACCCCCACAACCCATACCATCACCCCCTCAACCATACCATCACCCCCTCAACGCATACCATCACCCCCACAACCCATACCATCACCCCCACAACCCATACCATCACCCCCACAACCCATACCATCACCCCCACAACCCATGCCATCACCCCCACAACCCATACCATCACCCCCCTCAACCCATACCATCACCCCCACAACCCATACCCATCACCCCCACAACCCATACCATCACCCCTTCAACCCATACCATCACCCCCTCAACCCATACTATCACTCCCACAACCCATACCATCACCCCCACAACCCATACCATCACCCCCACAACCCATACCATCACCCCCACAACCCATACCACCACCCCCTCCACCCATACCATCACCCCCACAACCCATACCATCACCCCCTCCACCCATACCATCACCCCCACAACCCATACCATCACCCCCACAACCCATACCATCACCCCCTCAACCCATACCATCACCCCCTCAACCCATACCATCACCCCCTCCACCCATACCATCACCCCCACAACCCATACCATCACCCCCTCCACCCATACCATCACCCCCTCAACCCATACCATCACCCCCTCAACGCATACCATCACCCCCTCAACCATACCATCACCCCCTCAACCATACCATCACCCCCTCAACGCATACCATCACCCCCTCAACCATACCATCACCCCCTCAACCATACCATCACCCCCTCAACCATACCATCACCCCCTCAACCATACCATCACCCCCTCAACCCATACCATCACCCCCTCAACCATACCATCACCCCCTCAACCCATATCATCACCCTCTCAACCCATACCATCACCCCCTCAACCATACCATCACCCCCTCAACCCATATCATCACCCTCTCAACCCATACCATCACCCCCTCAACCATACCATCACCCCCACAACCCATACCATCACCCCCTCAACCATACCATCACCCCCTCAACCATACCATCACCCCCTCAACCCATACCATCACCCCCTCAACCATACCATCACCCCCTCAACCATACCATCACCCCCTCAACCCATACCATCACCCCCTCAACCATACCATCACCCCCCTCAACCCATACCATCACCCCCTCAACCATACCATCACCCCCACAACCCATACCATCACCCCCTCAACCATACCATCACCCCCTCAACCATACCATCACCCCCTCAACCCATACCATCACCCCCTCAACCATACCATCACCCCCTCAACCATACCATCACCCCCTCAACCCATACCATCACCCCCTCAACCATACCATCACCCCCCTCAACCCATACCATCACCCCCACAACCCATACCATCACCCCACCCCAACTCACGACCCCCAACCAGTTATCTGCTCACGTAAGCGAGATCCGGAATGAGAAATTATAACAGTCTCGGGGGCACAGCTGTGTTCTATGATTAATATGCAAATTCAGCTGGGAAACTGTCCCAAACATCTGTCCCACACACCTGTCCAGCTAATCAGCCGAACGATCCAGTATGTATGACAGCTGGCTTCTTGCATCGAACACTGGTATGTGTCTGGTGTGTGTGTGTGCATCAGTTATCCCCCCAACACACACACACACACACATGACCATCTGAAACCTGTTACAGGTTTCAACTTTATGACGTCTTAGTAACGTCACACACCTCGTACACGGCAAATAAAGGAGAAACGAAAAAGGGAGGAGAATCGCAGAGGAGAAGGAGGCGTAAGGAACGCGCTGAGAATAATTATGAGGGGGTGAAATATGAGGCAGGGTAGCAGGAGGAGGTGAGGTGCAGCAGGTGGATGAGGGAGTGTTATGAAGGGCCACCACTGTCTCCAGCACCCGCCTGTCTCGGGGCACCAGGAATGGGGGACGGAGAGGTGAGAGAAGATGGATAGATGCAAATGAGGTGAGGTGGGTGAGGGCACCAGGTGGATGACGCCAACCCAGTCGGCATTCCAAAATCAGAACACAAACAGAACCTGTCAAGGGTTCTGGCCTTTAAGACTACGATCCCTAAGCGCTGTCCACTCAGCCGCGAGGCCCTGCATGTGTATGTGTACTTACCTAGTTGTAATTGCCTACCTGTACTTGTGGGGGATGAGTTACAGCTCCTGAGTCTCGTCTCTCATCCCTTAATTGAATAAGTGAATAGGTTCCAAAATATTCTTGAATATCCAGTCCTTCCTTATCAACAGGGCTACTCCCCCTTCACCTCTTTATTCCCCTCTCATTTATTACCACATTCCCTCACACTTGTGAGGGAATATTGCATTATTTATGACTCCTGACAGTTTAGTTTCTGTGAGTGCAATTACATCTACTTTTTATTGTTGTCCCTTCCTCGAGTTTATTCGCTTTGTACTTGTAGATACTGGATTATATGTCAATAAAACACTATTCTTTCTTTTCCAATTTACTTCATCCTCTATCTTCTTGGGGTAGAATATGTTGACGCAGGCAGTATATGGTAAAGGCGCTGAAGGGATTTGGAGATGAGTTGAGAAAATGGGAATTGGGTGTACTTTACTACTGTTTGAGGAATTTAAGGGTGAGGTTAAGAGGATAGGAGTAGTTAAAGTCAACGGTAGGAGGGTTGGAGAATTTCAGCTTGATGTGGGGGGGGGGGAGAAGAGGTTTGAATGCGAGGTTTGAGATATGAATGAGGGGTTGGAGATGGTTAGAAGGGGATGATTTATGCTGTTGTGTGTAAGGGGGGAAGGGGGTCTGAGAGTGAGTGTGGGAGAGGTCTGAATGAACGAGTGTGTTTGGGAGGTCCAAGTGTATGTGTGTGTGTGTGTGTGGAAGGGGTTGTTGCTTTGAATGGGCTTGTATGTTAGGTGTTGTGAACATGTGTCAAGGAGGGGGGGGGAAGGGTGTCATTAGACACATGTGTTTCGTATGAGTTCTCAGGTTTGAACGTAATATTCGATCTGTGTTTGTATTACCATTGTCACCTGGGGAATCTGTACCTGTAATGATATAATGATCTGATGATTTGTTGCGAAAACGTGAAGAATGAGTCCTCTGCCGTGCGCGCGTGACAACGCGTACAAAAGCCGCGCGCACGGGCGCATTGCACCCGCTACACTGCGCCCGTGAGATACCCAAGTGTTTTTACAGTGAACGTTAATTAAACGATTATTTGAAAGCGAGATATGAAAGGCCTCAGATTACTAATTTAGCTGTGTCTCCGCCATATTTCCGGAGCCTGGGTTTGTTAATTGTGTGTTTTGATGACTGACTCGCGTGTGGGGGGGCGTAATTATTTGAATCTGAAAGGACGAAATTACCGTCAATGCTTTCCATATCAAATTATAGTTGAAGTTTGTTTGTTTGTTGTTGACATATAATTAACTGAGTTTGGGAGCACAACCAGTGCAGTGTGGAGGGAGGGAAGGGAGGAAAGTTTGGGAGGGAGGGACAAGAATGGGGAGAGGGAGAGGCATTGAAAATGGCTGCCGAAAAGGAATAGGAAAAGGAAAAGTATAAGGAGTGGGCAGAGAGGGAAAGGAGATAGAGAATGGAAAGGAAGAACAGAGAGGCGAGTGAAGGCCATATGAATTAGGAGAGAGAGAGAGGTAAACTAGACATAACAGGATGTGAGAGCGGGTGTCGTCACGTGGGTATAATCCCCACCTATGGGGTAGATCTCTGGCCTGCTGTCTGGACACATGGGCGTCGTCTTGGCATCACCTCAGCCATGAGGAAGGCCAAGATAATGATAAATAAATGGATGAATTGTCCAACATAAACACCACATTTAATTGCTCGAAAGATAACCAGGTGAGTGAGAGCCTAGTACAGGTTTTCTACATGTCTCCTAACGGCAGGCGAGGTTGCTATTGTCTCCCCCCATCTATATCTTCAAGACAACCTTCGAGAAACAATCTACTTCAGAAATTGTGAATGGGGGTGTTGTCTATACTGCCTCGTCGACCTGTGTGTGTGAGTGTGTGTGTGTGTGTGTGTGTGTGTGTGTGTGTGTGTGTGTGTGTGTGTGTGTGTGCGTGTGCGTGTGCGTGTGCGTGTGCGTGTGTGTGTGTGTGTGTGTGTGTGTGTGTGTGTGTGTGTGTGTGTGTGTGTGTGTGTGTGTGTGTGTGTGTGTGTGTGTGTGTGTGTGGATTGCTCCAAGAATGCATTTCTTCTGCCTCATACTTTATGTTTGCATTTCCTAATCAAAAAGCTCTGAACTTCCATATTCAGAACTTTCAAAATTAACCTCCATTGATTTTGACTTAAGTTGCTCAAAGGTTAATCTCACGCAAAATGTCTGAACTTCTCCCGTTGGTTTGAGCCTATCATGATGGACCAGAACTCTGCTGCAAAAAAAGACTGAAAATTTCTTGCATGAGGCCAAACGATGTTTTATCATATTTTCAGTCTATATACGAATACTATTGAGCACATTATATTAATTAGTTTCATAAAGCAAATGATTTGTTTAATCGTCTTATGCTAGAAGGCACTTACGAATATTGGGAGATTATTACTGAATGTCCAGGTGGGTCGTGGGCTCTCTTCAACACGGGTTTCTCTAATAAGCCTCTCTATATTCAAGAAGTTTGAAAGGATTATGGATTATATACAGATTTACTTCAAATAATTGTGTGTGTGTGTGTGTGTTGTATTTACAGATTTTGCCTGCAGAAACGCGCTATTAGCTCTTGGACCCCGCCTTTCCAACCGATCAGTTTTCCTCTATCATGTCTACTACATATATATATTTCAAACACATAACCCCAAGAAGCAGCCCGTTGTCTAACCCCAAATTAAAATATGGGTTCGTCTTGTCTTTTTTTTTCCTTGTGGACCCGGACAAACTTGCATGCATGTCACTTCTTGGTGATTTAGTCCAGCATATCTCGTGGAGCCTTTGAGATTTTTTACTACCCACGGTATCTCTATTAGGAATTGTATTATCTCCTCTTATATTTAACTCTTTCAGGGTGAATATCGGGTCAAGTCCAAGTCAAGTCCAGATGATCTGTCATCACGTCTGATTCTTGTGGGTTCCCTGACATGTGGCTTAAAAAGTTTCTTGTTGCCACGTCTAATAGTTTACCTCTCCATGTTTAGGTGCTTCCCCCCTTTCCAATGCGGTTCTTTGTTTTCCAAATCTATCTTCCGATGAAATCTACCATGAGCAGAGATCGAGATCAATTCCTGCAGGTGCCAGAGGCTGCACATTCGATTATAGTAGAAACTGCCGTGTTGTTTCTGTCATAATTCTGTCTGGGTCTTCTGTCATTTAATAGTGTCATACATTACTGCCACTACTATCTTTGGTCCTCCCAGTGTTATGATGCCTGTTATATAGTTCCTGAATCCCTGACATCCCAGGATATCCATCTCAAAACTCCAGTTCTTTCTTATCTGCAGGGCCACTTGTCGTGAAGAAAAGATAACTCTCATTATATTGATATTTAATTGATTGACTCGAATTACTCGAAGGACCATCCTATTTTTACTGAAAAGGGAAACAGATAAATAAGCAATAAAAAAGGACTGAAATACCAGTGCCTGTGGATAATGTAACCATTAAGAATTATTCCTTGAATATTAATGGACTGTAGATAAAATTACTATTCAAGAGGTAACCTTTCCCAAACTTCACAAATGGGGGGTTAATACCAGAAGTTGAGTTACTCCTAGTACACTTCATCGAGGCTGGTTCTTCCTCGAATAAAATTAGTAACTCCTACTAAGATATATAAATGAGATAAACATTTGATAATTTGGTTAGAAACAAGAATATATTGAATAATGGTTAGAAAGAAAATTATTCCTATCTAAAGTTCATGAGGCTATGAAATTATACTTGACTTCCTAGATCACGTAAATGAAATATAATCTCCAATTATTATTAGGTTTCAACTGTTCATAAGTAAGCAATTATTAAATTTAAATAATCTCACCTGCTTAGCTGTGACAGTGAACGGAAGCGTGGTGTCAAGATGGTGTCATCTGGAACTTGTTGGAACACGTGACCCGCTAGCGTAGCTTGGGAAATTGTTGCACTCATGGCAGCTCCAACACACGCTGGAAACCCAATGGAGTGTAAAAATTGTCTACACAAGTTAAATTATATCATTACGATTCAATGGAAGGGACAAATTAAATTCCTTGTGGACGTACTTGTTGTTAGGGGAGGTATCACGACGTAGCGATGGATTAAGTTTTTTTTTTTTTTTTGAGATATATACCAGAGTTATTACATTCTTGTACAGCCACTAGTACGTGTAGCGTTTCGGGCAGGTCCCTGGAATACGATCCCCACTGCGAAGAATCGTTGTTACAACCAAGTACACATTTTACTGTTGCGTTAAACAGAGGCTACAGTTAAGGATTTGCGCCCAGTAAATCCTCCCCGTCCAGGATACGATCCCATGACAAAGCGCTTCCGGAACGCCAGGCGAGTGTCTTACCATTACACCACGGAGACTGTAAGTTAGTATATAGTGAGCTCCAGTAGAAAAACTAGACCACTTAACCTGCTGGTTGTCCACCGATGCAATCCTTATATCACTAATGGAGTAATTGCATACCCCAGGGCCGATTAATAGCAAGGGCCGATCGTGTAGTTGATGAAAGTTTCGCGTCTCCCTGGACTTATGGGCGCCACATTGTCTCAGGCGTCGTCCACCCGCATGGAGGTCTCACGTCCGACTCTCTCCTCCCTCAACCCCTCTCTCGCGCATGCGCAACATATTTTAGAAGAAACGGAAAATTCTTTTCCTTATAATTACTCTACTTACTAAGTTAATGAGAATAGGGTCGCAATTATAGGGAGTTAAATATTGCTTATATTCTCGCTGAATAAATATGAACAGTGTTCTTATTGAACGAGAAATGGAGAGAATTTATGTTTCCTCTATGACGGTTTAAGATAACAGGTAAACTGTTATATAGTGATATTTTAGTAGATAACTCGTTGTTATTGGATCACTAATTGTTATATTATCAGGTATTAATTCTTGTAAAGAATACTGATAAAGGTTAAGAATATTATTCAATTCTCTGGCATGTTGACAATAATTATGCCTTGCTGGACATTATCTGACGCAATATTGCCCCTCGATGTGGGGAGAATTTGGTAAATGATGCGCAGATAGGAACATATTGATTTATATTAGTACTACAGTTAGTAGAATTAATAGATACTATGCCTAGTATACAATGGTGATGTATTATAATACAATTAGTATGTATTAGTGTCGGAACTTTCCAACACCACTTCTCCTCCTCTCGTTCCTTCACTCTCTTTGCTAATTACAATGTAGTCTTGAGGAAACACTTCATTTGTGACACCTGACAATTTCGTTTCAGTGAGTGCTATTACATCCAGGTCAACTTCTTGTGCTCCTTCTCCAAGTTTATTTGTTTTATTTGTGATACATTTGTGTTTGAGTACATTACCTTGAAACTTTCTTCTCTTCTGTCTCACCCTTGGTGTCACTTCCACTGGTGCAGGTGGTTGTTCTATGGGCAAGGCAGGGAGGGCCTGGGATGGGAAGATGGACGGGTGGGGATCTGAGATGAGGGGCCTGGATGGGGGTACATGGGGGAGAAATATGATACCTGGTTTATACCTGGTTGATGGGGTTCTGGGAGTTCTTCTACTCCCCAAGCCCGGCCCAAGGCCAGACTTGACTTGTGAGAGTTTGGTCCACCAGGCTGTTGCTTGGAGCGACCCGCAGGCCCACATACCCACCACAGCCCGGTTGGTCCGGCACTCCTTCAAGGAAACAATCGAGTTTCCTCTTGAAGTTGTCCACGGTTGTTCCTGTAATATTTCTGATGCTCCCCGGTACGACGTTGAACAACCGTAGACCTCTGATGTTCATACAGTGTTCTCTGATTGTGCCCATGGCACCTCTGCTCTTCACTGGTTCTATTCTGCATTTTCTTCCATGTCGTTCACTCCAGTACGTTGTTATTTTACTGTGCAGATTTAGGACTTGTCCCTCCAGTATTTTCCATGTGTATATTATTTGGTATCTCTCTCGTCTCCTTTCCAGTGAGTACATTTGGAGAGCTTTGAGACGATCCCAATAATTTAGGTGCTTTATCTCGTCTGTGCGTGCCGTATATGTTCTCTGTACTTCCTCAATTTCAGCAATCTCTCCTGCTCTGAAAGGGGAAGTGAGTACTGAGCAGTACTCAAGACGGGACAACACAAGTGATTTGAAGAGTACAACCATTGTGATGGGATCTCTGGACTTGAAGGTTCTCGTAATCCATCCTATCATTTTTTTAACTGACGCAATACTTGCTTGGTTATGCTCCCTAAACGTTAGGTCGTCGGACATCATTCTTCCCAAATCCTTGACATGCTGTTTTCCTACAATGGGCAGATTCGATTGTGTTTTGTACCATGTATTATGTTTAAGATCCTCATTTTTGCCGTATCTGAGTACCTGGAATTTATCACCGTTAAACATCATGTTATTTTCTGCTGCCCAATCGAAAACTTTGTTAATATCTGTTTGTAGTTTATCAATGTCTTCAGCAGAGGTAATTTTCATGCTGATTTTTGTATCATATGCAAAGGATGACACGAAGCTGTGACTTGTGTTTTTGTTTATATCTGATATGAGAATAAGGAACAGCAGTGGTGCAAGAGCTGTACCTTGAGGTACAGAGCTTTTAATTGCGCTCGGACTCGATTTTACTTGATTGACTGTTACTCTTTGTGTTCTGTTCGACAGGAAATTAAGTAAGCAGCGTCCTACTTTACCAGTTATACCCATTCACCTCATGTTGTGTGCAATCACTCCATGGTCACATTTGTCGAATGCCTTTGCAAAATCTGTGTATACGACATCTGCATTATGTTTTTCCTCTAATGCCTCAGTGATTTTGTCATAGTGGTCAAGTAGCTGTGAGAGGCATGATCTTCCTGCTCTAAATCCATGTTGGCCTGGATTGTGGAGGTCATTGGTTTCCATGAATCTAGTGACCTGACTCCTGATCACTCTCTCAAATACTTTTATTATGTGGGACGTTAGTGCAACTGGTCTATAATTCTTTGCCAATGCTTTGCTACCACCCTTGTGTAGAGGGGCAATGTCTGCTGCTTTAAGCGCATCTGGTATCTCCCCTGTGCCCAAGCTCTTCTTCCACACTATACTGAGTGCCTGTGCTACTGGCACTTTGCATTTCTTTATTGTGACGGTAAAGCGTTGGTGTTCGGCTGTTTCAAAAGCTAGGGGCAGGGCCTCGTCACATAATCGAAAAAAAGAGAGAAAAGTTGGTCCTTTCGTCTGTGGTAAGGTAATGGGAAGACACATAAAACACAAGTATATAAACAATGAAATTTTAATTACTCTAGAAAAACAAGGCATGAATAAAGATAATCACATAAAATATGCAAGATAAGTCAACAAACAAAATAATATGAATAATCACTGGCAAATGAAAAGTTACGTTAAGACAAGTAAATTACAGTGATAGCAAAATAAAATATTAGTGGTGCTGGAATACTGGCTTCAAGCTACCACCTCCCTTAGTACACGAAAGCCAAGGCTTAGTCTACCAGCGAGAGATGTCAACTGCTTAGAGCACTGAGATATTCTGACGATACTGTCGCACTGCAGCCCAGACGTCGACTTGTGGTGGAGGCGGAGGGCAGGGGCGACGAGTCACCAGCCAATTAGCGACAGGCAGGCAGAGGATGAGCAGTTAGCTGGTTACGGCGGTGGTAGCAGGTGTCACTGTGTGCTGGGTACGATTTGCTCTCTGGGCAAAACGTTTGGCGATACTTGGTGGACGTATCTTCTATAGTATCTTGTATATTGACGTACTTATGTAGGGGAGAGCAGGCTCAATCTCTCTTGAAAGAGATTATCGTCACATTATAAATATTGAATTCCATGAGTCTGGATCCAGGGCTGAGTGCATGGGCATATTGTCAATTTCTCTTTCAAAATCTGCCACGCTCGTGCTGATATCAGTTATATTTTCAGGTGTTTGAGTATCATTCATAAATAAATTGTCCGAATCTTCCACTTTCATGCTGAGTATCGGAGTGCTAAACATGTCCTCATACTGTTTTTTTTTAGGATTTCACTAATTTCTTTGTCATCCTCAGTATATGTACCTTCACTAATACGAATAGGTCTAATACTGGCAGTGGTTTTCGCTTTTGATTTAGCATGTGAAGAAATATTTTGGGTTTTTCTTTATTTCTTGAATTGCTTTCTGTTCTAGTTGCCTTTCTTCAGTCTGATAGGAATGCTTCAGTCTCTGTTCGATTTCTTCAATCTCCCTGTTTAAATTATTTCTTCTTTGTATGGAGAGTCGAGTCTGCTTAAGCATTTCCGTTAATTTCTTCCTCCTTTTGTAATGTGGTCTGCGTTCTCTTTCTACATTGGACCTCTTTCTGGCTTTCCTCAAAGGAACATGTTTCAGACAGATTTCATATGCTTCAGAAGTCAGTTTTTCTATTCCTTGTGTAGGATTTTTATTTCTTAGAACATTTTCCCATTGAATGTTTGTAAGTTCCCTGTTGATTTTCTCCCAGTCTATCCTTTTATTATTAAAATTGAATTTATTGAATAGCCCTTCTCGCTTGTTGTTTCTCTTGGGCCTACTACCGTTATTAATGTTAGTTTGCACTTCAATGAGATTGTGGTCCGAGAACGTAGTGTCTGAGACAGTAATGTCTCTGATTAGCTCCTCATTGTTTGTGAATATCAGGTCCAGCGTGTTTTCGTTCCTAGTTGGTTCTGTAATCTGCTGACTGAGCGAGAATTTGTCACAGAATCTCAGTAGTTCTCTGACCTGTGGTTGGTTATTTCCAGGTTGACTTCCTGCTATAATGTAATTGTTTACTATTCTCCATTTTAAACTGGGTAGATTGAAGTTGAACTTCAATCTACAAATATGATTATGTTAATATGTTAAACTTCCCATCAGATTTCCATGTAATACTGCAGATTATTGCAGTATGCCACTCTTCACAATGTTTGCACGGCTTTTGCAGGGCGTGTCATGTCTGATTTGCTGTGCAAGTTTTTCACAGCAAACCAGATATGATAGGGCTGATCTCATCGAAACTTTTAAAATACTGAACAATTAGGAGGATATTGATAAAGACCACTTCTTTAAAAAGTCACATGTTACAAAGACAAAGTGCAACGATTTCAAGCTCAACAAGCCAAACTGCTTGTTTGGAGAGAAAACAGATGCCTTTCACACACACACCGGGTTATATGCCCATGGAACTGCCTACTCGCCATCTTTGCAAGTACCAAAACATTGCTGCGATTCAAAATCCAGCTAGGTAAACTCGTTATGAAAAATATGGGGACTTTTGATAAGCCACCGGCGTCCTGTCCCCGTCAAGGCTACTAGAGCGAGATGGTAGCCCTCAGGCAAATTCCGGGAAATATAAAGGCGTGTGTCTCAACTGGAAGATAATTTACAGACACCATTAAAAAGATAGCCCAAGAAAGGACCCTGCGGGACTCCGCTGGTAGTAATACACAACTCTACAGTCTCTTTTAGTGCCTTGATACTCCCTTTTCAACCTAAGCCCTTTACTACCACTCCTGCGTCTTCCCTTAACTTGTGGACTTGATTCATGAGAGTACTGTGTCGAAGGCTTTCTGGCAGTCCAAAAGTATAAAGTGTGCCCACCTTTCTCTGTAAAGTCTGATATTTGTCGCCCGGTCACAGATTTCAACAAAAGTTTGTAAGGCAAGATTTACTGTCCTAAAGTTTACTGTCTATATTCATTTTTGAATAGTGGCACTACACGTGCAGTGTTCTAATGTTCAGGTAATTCTCGCATTTCCACCAGCTTTTTATATATCACAGTAAGAGTATGGCTTCCTATCTCGGTAGCCATAGAGAAGATCCACTCTGATCGCCAAGTCTTAGTGGTACAAGTTCCAGCAGGCACTTCCTTACTATAACTCTGGTGATCTCAAAATCCTCCAGTGCTGCTTGGTTTGACATCGTCCCTTGCAGTTAAGGCACCTCCTCTTTCTCCATTACGAAAACTTCCTGGAATCTCCTGCTGATTTCTACACAGACTCTTCTGAAATTTTCTGTGAATGTTTTCTCACATATCCTCGGCTTCAACACATGACGTGGCTGTGGCGAAGCTTGAGTTGGGACTTTGCTTTATCTTCATTGTAGTTTTAAAATGATCATTCTACTTCTCTTCTCACTCTAAGTCATTAGTGTCCTTCTCCACATCACTCTGCTCTCTGCTGTTTCTGAAATTTCTTCATGGCTTCGTGTTTAAGCTTTCTCACACTCTTGTTTAAATGACGGATTAATCCTATGTTATTTGTTATCCTGCTTTGGCACAGAGAACAAACTTGTCAACTGCTTCCCAACTTTTCTAGGCGTGGAAATTCACCGTAGCTGGTGCGATCATTCAGAGTCCATTGTTATTCACCTATAACATCCTATCAAAATGTGAGGCTTAACCTCTGATGCTTTCCCTTAACCGTTCAATCCAATGTGCACTTGACAAATAAACGCTGTACTACTCTTGAATCAACTCCCTTCATTTGTCATTCCTTCACTATTTGTGTACATTAAAGCTCATTTCTTTCCATGTTTTCTCACTTTCAAAATCCCATTTTCCTTTGTACCCCGGGCATGTAGGGATCTTCTGTGTGGGGAGGGAGCGATTGTTGGGACAGTATTTGGGAGGGTGGATGGTAGTAGGGGTGGGGTGGTTCGGTAGGGGAGGGACTGGTGGCCTTGGGGGAAAGTCATTTGAACAGGAAAGGGGAATTGCAGGGTGTAATTGAGAGTGTGATGGTAGGGTTGGGAGCAAAGTGATTGATGCTGCTGTTGTGGATGTCCCTGAAGGTGTCTTTAGGGGGGTTTCAAGTTCTCAACTTCCATCTTTGCACGTGTCATGCAATCTCTGCTCCATCTTTCCTATTATGTCATTTGGTTCATTTCTTTTAATCTTTCACTATAGCTAATTCTTCTCACTTCTGGAAAAGCCTTCTTGCATTCCTGAGTACTTACTCTCCGTGAGAGTTGTGTGTGGTAATCCTTACGTTGAGAGATGTGTGTTTTGTGTTATAGTTCTGATGATAATGAAGGTGTCCTCGAGCTTAGCTAATAGAACACTTTGTACGTCAGACAGTACATTTGTGTTAATAGACAGTTTGTACGTCAACGTTTTCATTACAATATTTTATGTCATTTTTCTGTTGACTGTGAACAATGGACCATTATCATGCTTCCTTATCCAACTTGGCCTCTGTAGTGTCAACATTTATATATATATTATATATATATATATATATATATATATATATATATATATATTTATATATATATTTATATATATATATATATATATATATATATATATATATATATATATATATATATATATATATATATATATATATATTTATATATATATTTGCGAACAAGCCTGAATGGTCCCCAGGACAATATGCAACTGAATATATATATATATTTATATTTATATATATATATAAATATATATATATATATATATATATATATATATATATATATATATATATATATATATATATATATATATATATATATATATATATATATATATATTAGTATATTTTGGAAGCAGTCTTTCCTGTAGACATATATTATTAGATATGACCGAAAAAGTAAGATTAATAATTCTAACACGAATTTTCTCTATCTTTCTTACGTTTCTTTTCACTGTTGATGGTAATTCAAAGATCAATTCTCCAAAATTCATTTTTATTTCTAGTCTGATGCGACACTTGAGCGCGTTTCGTAAAACTTATTACATTTTCAAAGACTTTAGTTTACAAACACACAACTGAAACTGAATAGAGCTTACACATCTTCGAGGTTTATATCTACATTTGGGTGAGGTGGATGAGGTGAAAACGAACATTCAACAATGGGTATTCAATGGGTATAAAATTCCAACACAAGACAGAACACGAAACAATGGGTATTGAATGGGTATTAAATTCAAACACAAGACAGAACGCGAAACAATGGGTATTGAATGGAAGTAATTGTAGAAAGCCTATTGGTTCATATTTCTTGATGCTTCTATATTGGAGCGGAGTCTTGAAGTGGGTAGAATATAGTTGTGCATTAATTGGCTCTTGATTGCTGGTGTTGACTTCTTGATGTGTAGTGCCTCGCAGACGTCAAGCCGCCTGCTATCGCTGTATCTATCGATGATTTCTGTGTTGTTTGCTAAGATTTCTCTGGTGATGGTTTGTTTGCGGGAAGAGATTATATGTTCCTTAATGGAGCCCTGTTGCTTATGCATCGTTAAACGCCTGGAAAGAGATGTTGTTGTCTTGCCTATATACTGAGTTTTTTGAGGCTTACAATCTCCAAGAGGGCATTTGAAGGCATAGACGACGTTGGTCTCTTTTAAAACGTTCTGCTTTGTGTCTGGAGAGTTTCTCATGAGTAGGCTGGCCGTTTTTCTGGTTTTATAGTAAATCGTCAGTTGTATCTACTTAGAAGATACAACTGCTAACTATACTATAAACGTATATATAGTATATATATACTAGAAACCATACCATAAAACCAGAAAAACGGCCAGCCTACTCATGAGAAACTCTCCAGACACAAAGCAGAACGCTTTAAAAGAGACCAACGTCGTCTATGCCTTCAAATGCCCTCTTGGGGACTGTAAGCCTCAAAAAAACCAGTATATAGGCAAGACAACAACATCTCTTTCCAGGCGTTTAACGATGCATAAGCAACAGGGCTCCATTAAGGAACATATAATCTCTTCCCACAAACAAACCATCACCAGAGAAATCTTAGCAAACAACACAGAAATCATCGATAGATACAGCGATAGCAGGCGGCTTGACGTCTGCGAGGCACTACACATCAAGAAGTCAACACCAGCAATCAAGAGCCAATTAATGCATGTTACGGCCCTCTCGGGACGCAACGGGGTTCTTACTCTGATGTTGTTAGAGGAAGGTATATATCCGTTCCCAAGCCAGTAGTGGCTATCAAGGGATGTGATCCGTGACGCAAGTAACTTAAAGGGTGAAGGGAAAGAAAGTTAAGAACTTAATATAATATAATGTCCGCCACCAATAAATAATATATAAAAAAGGTTACACAGGGGGAGGGGTATTAACACTATACAAGGGGATTATCCACAATCGTTGTCTTCTGCTGAAGACTCTGGTGCCAAAACTCTCGGTGCTGAGTCCTCGGTGCTTCTTCGTGGCCTCACAACGAATCCTTCTGAGAAGCTGAGCCTACCCTGGCCACAGGTCAGCCAAAACACAGGTCCACTGGGGGCACCGCCGTGGAGGCCGTCAACCACAAATCCAGCCGGTCTGCTGGCAGGTTCCGGACCCGCAACGCTGGTCAGGCCACTCCACGAACGATATAAGGGGAACGCCCAAGACAGGAGCCTCGTGTGACACCACAAATCACTCTCCTGTCCTCAATACCCCAGTGGATGATCGTCTCCAGTCGGTCCCGGGTAATCCTTCTACTGCCACTCCACTGGCAGGGTAACACACCACAGTGTTCTTCCGGGGGACGACTTCACAGCTGCTGCAGCAAAGCACACGGTATGGAGACGGCTGCCTCGGGTAGACTGACTCTACTTCCATCACAGCAGTTCCAGGTCGACTCTGTAAGCAGACAGGTCATCACTAACTGGGACACACTAAGGCACCTCACTTACAGGCTCAGACACAAACGCCCACCTATCCACTCCATAGATGGCGCTGGTGTCTGAGCACCACCTCACCAGAGGTCAGCAGCGGCTGTGTGGAGCGCTGAACAGGACTGGAAACTGGCCCTTGTGGCCGGTATTCGCCGTCCTCACCAGGTGTCGTCGTCCGTTTGGCGGGGGTTTCGGGAGCTGACCCACAGATGGCGCGGTCGTTACTGCTCCGTGCTCGGACGCTGGATCCGGGTTCATAACAATGCACAACTATATTCTACCCACTTCAAGACTCCGCTCCAATATAGAAGCATCAAGAAATATGGACCAATAGGCTTTCTACAATTACTTCCATTCAATACCCATTGTTTCGTGTTCTGTCTTGTGTTTGAATTTAATACCCATTCAATACCCATTGTTTCGTGTTCTGTCTTGTGTTTGAATTTAATACCCATTGAATACCCATTGTTGAAAGTTCGTTTTTCACCTCATCCACCTCACCCAAATGTAGATATAAACCTCGAAGAAGTGTAAGCTCTATTCAGTTTCAGTTGTGTGTTTGTAAACTAAAGTCTTTGAAAATGTAATAAGTTTTACGAAACGCGCTCAAGTATCGCGTCAGACTAGAAATAAAAATGGATTTTGGAGATTTGATCTTTGAATTACCATCAACAGTGAAAAGAAACGTAAGAAAGATAGAGAAAATTCGTGTTAGAATTATTAATCTTACTTTTTCGGTCATATTTAATAATATATATATATATGTATATATATATATATATATGTATATATATCTATATATATATATATATATATATATATATATATATATATATATATATATATATATATATATGTATATATATACATATATATATATATATATATATAAATATATATATATATATATATATATATATATATATATATATATATATATATATATATATATATATATATATATATATATATATATATATGTCGTACCTAGTAGCCATGAAAATTCATGAAAACTTGGCTTATTAGGCAAATCAGGCCTTGAATAGTAGGCTGAGAAGTTCGTTCTGGCTACTAGGTACGACATATATATATATATATATATATATATATATATATATATATATATATATATATATATATATATATATATATATATATATATATATATATATATATATATATATGCATATATATATATATATATATATATATATATATATATATATATAAATAGAAATGTTCGTTTGTTCAAAATCGCTAATCTCCGAAAGTTCTTTACCGACTCCTTTGAAATTTTCACAGTTTCATTCGCCTCCGGCCAGGTTTATATATACATACTATATAGATGTCGCGTCTGTGACGGTTAAAAAACTATTTTTTTCTGAAAAACTGTTTTTTCAAGTGATTTTCATGTGAGGGAAATCTTCGAAACCTCTTTACCGATTGCTTTGAAATTTTGACACAACGTTGCATTCGAATAGGCGCGTCTTTTTATATATCTTCTACATACATGCCTCACCTGTGACAGGAAAAAAACATACTTTTTTGAAAAACAGTGCCATCTGTTGGACGTAAGAGCAACACACGCTGTAATCTCTGAAAGTTCTTCACCGATTGCTTTGAAATTTTGACACAACGTTGCATTCGAATAGGCGCGTCTTTTTATATACCTACTATATAAACGCCACCCCTGTGACAGGTAAAAACATGCGTTTTTGAAAAACCGCGCCATCTGTTTCACATAATAGCAAACTTCACACTATACTAAATATGTCACGAATTTGAATGTTTCCGATTGCATGGATAAATTTTATTTTCGTAGATTTCGATTAATTTTTTTTTTTATTCAATTATTTTGTGTGACATTGTGTTGGAATTGAGCTGTGTTGTTTACCATACAGTTCATTTCGTAAGTATAAATATAGATGCGACACCGGTGGCAGGTAAAACTATGCTTTTCTTGACAAACAGCGCCATCTGTTGCATGTAAGAGCACACGCACATGGTATCTATATATATAAAAATGGAAATGTTCGTTTGTTCAAAATCGGTAATCTCTGAAAGTTCTTCCCCGATTGCCTTGAAATTTTCACTCAACGTTCCATTCGCATCCGAGTGGGTTTATATATACATACTATATAGATGTCACGTCTGTGACGGGAAAAACATGTTTTTTTTGTAAAGCTGTGTTTTTCGGGTGGTTTTCAAGTGAGGGAAATCTTCAAAACCTCTTTACCGATTGCTTTGAAATCTTGACACAACATTGCATTCGAATAGGCGAGTGTTTTCATATACCTACTATATACATGCCTCACCTGTGACAGGAAAAAACATGCTTTAAAAAAAAAACAGCGCCATCTGTTGGACATATGAGCAACACATGCTGTACTCTCCGAAAGTTCTTCACCGATTGCCTTGAAATTTTGACACGACGTTCCTTTCGAATACGTGTGTGTTTTAATATACCAACTATTTAGATGCCACACCTGTAACAGGTAAAAACATGCATTTTTTGAAGAACAGCGCCATCTGTTGCATGTAAGAGCAACATACAATATATAAGATATGTTACGATTCAATTTCAATGTTTCCGATTGCATTGATATATGAAATTTTCATAAATTTGGTTTATTTTCATTTTGATTTAATTATTTTGTGTGACATTGTGTTAGAATTGAGCTGTGTTGTTTACCTATACCGTTCATTTTTTGGGAATAGCTTATTACTTTCTTTTTTCCTATTTTCATTCCCTTCTTTTAACTGTTCTTCTTATTTTTCAGTGCAATTGGTGGTTAAATTGAGCTGTGTCGATTGATCGGCGTTTGAATTGAAATATTTCGTTAGTATTTTTTGTTTTTGTTTTGAAAACAAGAAAATGGACAACACGTTATTTTCACAGCTGCAAATGTGCAACAAACAGGTATAAATCCACCGGCTACAACAACGTTAACTCCTTTCTTCACGTTATGTCAAAATTTCGCGTTTGCGAAAACATTGCTGTATTCGGAAGTGCCTACATATTACACATGGATTGCCAGTAGAAAATCATTTGAACAACGTAAACGAGGAGAGCGAGTCGACGAACAACCTGGCAAATTCAAACAAGCTACGATAGGCAGACTGTATACCATGCATTCCAATCAGGATGAATGTTTCGTTCTTCACAAGCTGTTGGTAAATGTCCCCGGTCCAACGTCTTTCCAGCAATCGAGATTTGTCAGCGGCGTAACAAATGCCACTTTCCGTAGTACATCTCTGAATTTATTGGAGAATGACCGACACTGGGATGTATGCATTAATGACACGTCCAACACGTCACATCCAAATCAAATTCGTGCATTGTTTGCAATCATATTGACCACCGACTCTCCTTCATCTCCAACAGATCATGGGAGAAACACAAATCGCACATGGCTGAAGATATTGTCAGTCAAACACAAGGAAAATTCCAATATGAACAAGAATTTCACAGCAGAAATCTACAATGAAGCGTTCATAATGATTGAAGATTTGTGTTTAGAAATCGCGAACAAAGTTCTCAATCAATTAGGAATGCCATCCCCGAATCGATCTGCTGCTGCTTCGTTCGATGTAGAATTGCGTCGTGAACAAAATTGCAACACGGGTGATCTGTTGTCGTATGTGCAATCAAATATTCTTAAGCTAACGCATGAGCGAAAAGGCATTTACGATCAAATAATTCAAACTGTCAATATCGGGTTTGGAGAAATCTTCTACGATGCGTCAGAAGGAACTGTAAAACCTCTCTCAAAATAGGTTGATTTTGGCAGCATTTCGATCCTAAAATGGCATAACCTTAGCTCTTGCATCGTCCAGTATAGCTGCAACATTGCTACCAGGTGGAAGAACTGCTACTTCAGCTTTGAAATTGCCATTGAACATGCAATTCATTGAAACTCCCACGTGCAACATTTCCAAAGCATCCGGCATGGGAAAAGTATTGCAGAAATGTAAACTCATTGTTTGGGATGAATCCACAATGGCCCACAAAGAATCGCTCGAGGCTCTTGATCGATCATTGCAAGATTTGCGTGGAAACATCAGACCATTTGGGAACGCATTAATATTGCTTGCAGGAGATTTCATGCAAACATTTCCTGTAATTCCTCGATCGACACCAGTGGAATAAATAAATGCTTGCCTGAAATACTCTACTTTGTGGCGCCACGTAAAGATGTTAAAATTAACTACAAATATGCGTGTCCAACTGCAAAACGACTCATCAGCTGAGATATTCTCACATCAATTTCAGGAAATTGGGGACGGAAACGTGGCACTCACATACAAGTCCGTCGATACTGTGGTGGAAGCAGATGAAGCGGTTATTTATCCAACAGATTTTTTTAATTCACTCGATCTGCCAGAGATACCACCACCGCACGAACTGCAGTTGAAAATCGGCGTGCCAATTATCATGTTGCGAAATATCAACCAGCCAAAGCTTAGCAACGGCACGTGGCTTTAAGTAAACAATTGTTCAGCAACGTCGTAGAAGCAACAATCTTGACAGGATCTTTCAAAGGTGAAGATGTCCTCATTCCTTACATTCCTATTATTCCAACGGATTTGCCATTTCAATTTAAGAGATTGTAATTCCCAATTCGATTGGCGTTTGCAATCACCATCAACAAATCTTAGGGCCAATCTTTAGAATTGTGCGGTTTAGATCTAGAAACGGATTGCTTCTCACATGGACAATTATATGTTGCGTGTTCTAGAGTCGGCAATCAGGCAATCTCTATATCGTCACAGACAGTGGAACAAGAAAAAATATTGTATACCCACAAGCATTGTGAAATTAAACATGTTAGAAACGTGTATTTTATCTTTTCTTTCTTTTCCATTTAACCAGACTGAGCCACAGCAACGCGTGGCGGGTACTGCTAGTATGTATATGTATATATATATATATATATATATATATATATATATATATATATATATATATATATATATATATATATATATATATATATATATATATACATATATATATATATATATATATATATGCATATATATATATATATATATATATATATATATATATATACATATATATATATATATATATATATATATATATATATACATATATATATATATATATATATATATATATATATATATATATATATATATATATATACATATATATATATATATATATATATATATATATATATATACATATATATATATATATATATATATATATATATATATATACATATATATATATATATATATATATATATATATATATATATATATATATATATATATATATATATATATATATATATATATATATATATATATGTGTTTGTGAGGGTACCACCTCTGGTGCCAATGTGGGGACCCATAGCCTCGGAGAAGAAAATAAAAAGTATTCAGAGGAGACCTTGTGGTTTCTCACTGAACACTAATATTATCTTCTCCTACCACCCCCATTCTTTTGTATGTACACATATATATTTACTTTATTTGAAGTTTGTTACAAAAATATATATATATATATATATATATATATATATATATATATATATATATATATATATATATATATATATATATATATATATATATATAATTTCCACACAAGCATTTCTGGGTGTATATAGGTCAAGTGTTAAGGTGTTGCATTGTGCACTACACAATGTGTTGAGCTGTTTCTCGGTTCTGCTTCTGTGTTGTCCTCTGCTATTGTTGAGTCTTGTATTGCTTGCAACGGGTCCGTCATAATTTGTGGTTCTCTTTGTGTTGTTTGTGTTGTCGAGGTGTCTGGTGTCACTTGTAATGAGGGGCCTTCCTCTCGAAAAGAGAGAGAGAGAGAGAGAGAGAGAGAGAGAGAGAGAGAGAGAGAGAGAGAGAGAGAGAGAGAGAGAGAGAGAGAGAGAGAGAGAGAGAGAGAGAGAGAGAGAGAGAGAGAGAGAGAGAGAGAGAGAGAGAGAGAGAGAGAGAGAGAGAGAGAGAGAGAGAGAGAGAGAGAGAGAGAGAGAGAGAGAGAGAGAGAGAGAGAGAGAGAGAGAGAGAGAGAGAGAGAGAGAGAGAGAGAGAGAGAGAGAGAGAGAGAGAGAGAGAGAGAGAGAGAGAGAGAGAGAGAGAGAGAGAGAGAGAGAGAGAGAGAGAGAGAGAGAGAGAGAGAGAGAGAGAGAGAGAGAGAGAGAGAGAGAGAGAGAGAGAGAGAGAGAGAGAGAGAGAGAGAGAGAGAGAGAGAGAGAGAGAGAGAGAGAGAGAGAGAGAGAGAGAGAGAGAGAGAGAGAGAGAGAGAGAGAGAGAGAGAGAGAGAGAGAGAGAGAGAGAGAGAGAGAGAGAGAGAGAGAGAGAGAGAGAGAGAGAGAGAGAGAGAGAGAGAGAGAGAGAGAGAGAGAGAGAGAGAGAGAGAGAGAGAGAGAGAGAGAGAGAGAGAGAGAGAGAGAGAGAGAGAGAGAGAGAGAGAGAGAGAGAGAGAGAGAGAGAGAGAGAGAGAGAGAGAGAGAGAGAGAGAGAGAGAGAGAGAGAGAGAGAGAGAGAGAGAGAGAGAGAGAGAGAGAGAGAGAGAGAGAGAGAGAGAGAGAGAGAGAGAGAGAGAGAGAGAGAGAGAGAGAGAGAGAGAGAGAGAGAGAGAGAGAGAGAGAGAGAGAGAGAGAGAGAGAGAGAGAGAGAGAGAGAGAGAGAGAGAGAGAGAGAGAGAGAGAGAGAGAGAGAGAGAGAGAGAGAGAGAGAGAGAGAGAGAGAGAGAGAGAGAGAGAGAGAGAGAGAGAGAGAGAGAGAGAGAGAGAGAGAGAGAGAGAGAGAGAGAGAGAGAGAGAGAGAGAGAGAGAGAGAGAGAGAGAGAGAGAGAGAGAGAGAGAGAGAGAGAGAGAGAGAGAGAGAGAGAGAGAGAGAGAGAGAGAGAGAGAGAGAGAGAGAGAGAGAGAGAGAGAGAGAGAGAGAGAGAGAGAGAGAGAGAGAGAGAGAGAGAGAGAGAGAGAGAGAGAGAGAGAGAGAGAGAGAGAGAGAGAGAGAGAGAGAGAGAGAGAGAGAGAGAGAGAGAGAGAGAGTTAACAGAAAACTACACATGGGAACCAAGGCGTTAAATTACTGGGGAGAAGTGGCCAGGTGGCGCTGCCCGGCACAGGTTCTCAGTCTCGGCCATTTACTTAAGCCTGTCATTCAAGAGAGAGACCCCTGGCAGGAGTGTATCAGAGCTGCCCCTTCACGCACCTGTCCACCCTCCACCTGCTGTCTCCCTTACGCCCGGGGATAAATGTCCCCGCGGCCCGGTTTCCAACCCGGTAGTCTGCTCAACAGTCTGACCCTCGCAGTCTGACGCTCAAGAGATAAATCCACTCATTTATTTTAGTTTAGTTTATAAATTATTATGTAGTAGTGGGTGTGTCATAGGAGCCCAGAGACGAAGGTTCGATCCCATTGTTCAGCTTCGATATTTTCTCAACTGGTTGTGTGTTTGTGAAGAGTTTTGTGGCCAGTCTCAGCCACCCACTGTCCCATAGCGAGGAATATCCAGCCCGATCACTTGATTTACTACAATTTAACAAATACAATGTGCTAACTACCAGAAACGCACGAACCCAAACAGCCCCCTTAACCTAACCCACCGACGCATAGAAAAAGCGGATATTTGTGAGCCTCCACTTTTCCTTATACGTTGTAATTTGAACGATGGGGACCGTAATGATAATACTAAAATAATCACCAATTACTATGGTAAAAATCAGTTGCATGAGGTTAACTACGAGCGGCTGGCATCGAGCCTCGGAAAGACAGACAGACAGACAGACAGACAGACAGACAGACAGACAGACAGACAGACAGATAACCTATTTTATAGATAATAGACTAGGACTAATATCTGTGGCGGGGGGGGGGGGGGGGTTAGGCTATACCGTGGCAATTCACTCTTTCCTTTCCTTGCTTCCTTGTCTTCGTTTATTTCATATTTTTAGTGTCGCTTTTCTCCAGATAAAGTGGCCGATTCATCACTTAAATTTCTTCATCTTTCAGAATTATGGAAATGGACGAAAATTGAGGAGAAAATTCCCTATCACAAGAGAAAATTTAAAGTTCCGTTTAAAAAGTGGCGACAAACGAGTGATGAGTGATGGTGAGGAAGTGAATAGTGAGTGTCGGGTGTTGTGAGTGCCTCCGACGTAGTCATGGTGGCCCTGGTCAGGCTGGCACCCCAGATAGATGTATATATGAGAGTATAGAGATGAACTAGCAGTTCCATCATTGAACCAAAGGTGGCAGGCAGCCCTGCCTATACCACTAAATAATCTATTCTGTATTGGCACGGAATTATTAAGTGCCGATATGATGGATGGCAGCGGAGGGTGCCTGTCATCTTGTCACTGCTCGCCTCGTCGGAGAAGAAAATCCTCCTCGCTCTATACCTCCTACTCATCATCTTCTACCTCATCATCCTGGTGCCATGAGGGCGCCGAGAGTCATGAGACGGGGGACCCGCCGCCCACCTGGGTGTACATGACAGTGTGGGTGGCCGGGGTCCTCGTCTATGTCAACGGTCTCACCGGGGACTTCGTGCACGACGACGTCAGCGCCATCAAAACAAACCCGGACGTGCTAGGAACTAACCCGCTGTCCCACGTGTTCTGCAACGACTACTGGGGCAAGCCTCTGGTCGACCCGCGCTCCCACAAGTCGTATCGACCCTTCACCATTCTCACTTTCAGGTAGGTTTTTCCCAGTCTCTTATCTTCGGAATCGGTAAGTAGCGTAGAAGGCCATAAGTCGATTATGAAGGATAATCGATGGGACTGAACCAGCAACGATGGACTCCCCCAGAACGCGCACTACCATATGGAGTGCACTACCGTATGTAGTGCGTGCGCGCGTGTTGGGAAATCGGGGATGCCGGTCCGTGGTCTCGCGGCTAAGTGAACAGCGCTCGGGGATCGTGGTCCTAATGGCCCGGGTTCGATTCCTGGCGGAGGCGGAAACAAATGGGCAGTTTATTTCACCCCTGATGTCCCTGTTCACCTAGCAGTAAGTAGGTACCTGGGATGGGAGGTACCTTTCATATTCTTCGTGTTCGAGTTCGCCGTCAGTTTCTTTATCAACATTCTTTATTTGTAGTTTCTTTTCTCTGAGTGGTCAAGTGTAGAGGTCTATCGGAAAAGAATTTTGAGGGGTGGGGGGAGGGTAATGGGATCGGGGGGTGGAAGGGACGAAGGAGCAGGGAAGGAATGGTGTTGAGTGGGTTGTGGGAGGGGAGGTCAGGGAAGACTGTAAAGGGAAGGGGTAAAAAGGAGAGTGAATTTTGGACATTCAGAGACTAGCCCATTAGAGGAAGGTTGTGTGGGGAGAATGGAGTAGAAAAGGGGAAAAGAAAGAGAGACAAAGAACTCGAAAATAGGGAAAGTTGAGTATTGACAAGAGAGAGAGAGAGAGGGGGGGGGAAGATATGTGATGAACCTGAGAATGGCCATTTCTTTTTTTTTTTTTTTTTTTTTTTTAGTTTTTTTTTTAGTTTTTATCTTGCGAGTGTTATGTGTCCAGCGTGTGTGACGTTACCTAATTATTCTTGCCTAATAGTGCTTGTGGTGGATAGGGAGGGTATAGAGTGTTTAAAGGGCTAATCTCTCCCCTTGAGGGTATGTGATTAAGACCACTCATAATTTCTCAGGATTTTACCATATCTGAAGTATATGTGTGTGTGTGTGTGTGTGTGTGTGTGTGTGTGTGTGTGTGTGTGTGTGTGTGTGTGTGTGTGTGTGTGTGTGTGTGTGTGTGTGTGTGTGTGTGTGTGTGTGTGTGTGTGTGTGTGCGTCTTGTGTTAAAAAGCCTGTCTTTATCAACCCTGTCGATTCCCTTAAGAATCTTGAATGTGGTGATCATGTCCCCCCTAACTCCTCTGTCTTCCAACGAAGTGAGGTTTAATTCCCGTAGTCTCTCCTCGTAGCTCATACCTCTCAGCTCGGGTACTAGTCTGGTGGCAAGCATTTGAACCTTTTCCAGTTTAGTCTTACTCCAGGATTGGTCTGACATATGTGGTGTATAATGTTCTGAAAGATTCCTTACACAAATTTCTAAAGGCCGTTCTTATGTTAGCCAACCTGGCATATGCTGCTGATGTTATCCTCTTGATATGAGCTTCAGGGGACAGGTCTGGCGTGATATCAACCCCCAGGTCTTTCTCTCTCTCTGACTCTTGAAGTATTTCATCTCCCAAATGATACCTTGTATCTGGTCTCCTGCTTCCTACCCTTATCTTCATTACATTACATTTGCTTGGGTTAAACTGTAACAGCCATTTGTTCGACCATTCCTGCAGCTTGTCCAGGTCTTCATGAAGCCTCAAGCTGTCCTCCTCTGTCTTAATCCTTCTCATAATTTTGGCGTCGTAAGCAAACATTGAGAGGAATGAGTCTATACCCTCTGGGAGATCATTTACGTATATCACAAACAGGAGAGGTCCAAGTACAGAGCCCTGTGGGACTCCACTGGTGACTTCACGCCATTCTGAGGTCTCACCCCTCACTGTAACTCTCTGCTTCCTATTGCTTAGATACTCCCTTCTCCACTGGCGCGCCCTGCCAGTTACTCCTGCCTGTTTCTCCAGGTTATGCATCAACCTTTTATGGGGTACTGTGTTGAAGGCTTTCCGACAGTCCAAAAAAATGCAGTCCGCCCACCCTTCTCTTTCTTGCTTAATCTTTGTCACCTGATCGTTGAATTCTATCAAGCCTGTAAGGCAAGATTTACCCTCCCTGAACCCATGTTGATGGGTTGTCACGAAGTCTCTTCTCTCTAGATGTGTTACTAGGTTTATTCTCACAATCTTCTCCATCACCTTGCATGGTATACAAGTTAAGGACACTGGCCTGTAGTTCAGTGCCTTCTGTCTGTCACCCTTTTTTAATATTGGTACTACATTAGCAGTCTTCCATATGTCTGGTAGGTCTCCCGTTTCCAGTGACCTGCTATACACTATGGAGAGTGGCAAGCAAAGTGCTCCTGCACACTCTTTCAATACCCATGCTGAGATTCCATCCGGCCCAACAGCTTTTCTCACATCAAGCTCCAATAGGTGCTCCTTGACCTCATCTCGTGTAATTTCGAACCTTTCCAAGGTCACCTGGTTTGCTGCCACCTCTCGTAGCGCCGTGACTTCTCCCTGTTCTATTGTAAAGACCTCCTGGAACCTTTTGTTGAGTTCTTCACACACCTCTTTGTGTACCTGTGTACCTGTCCTCGCCCACCCTAAGTTTCATCACCTGTTCCTTCACTGTTGTCTTCCTCCTGATGTGACTGTGTAGTATCTTTGGTTCGGTCTTGGCTTTATTAGCTATATCATTTTCATACCTTTTCTCAGCTGCTCTTCTCACACTAACATACTCGTTCCTGATTCTCTGGTATCTCTCTCTACTTTCTGGTGTTCTGTTATTACGGAAGTTCCTCCATGCCCTTTTGTTCAGCTCCTTTGCTTTCATACATTCCTTATTAAACCACGGATTCTTCCTTTGCTTCTCTGTTTTTTCCTGTCGGGCTGGGACAAACCTGCTTACAGCCTCCTTACATTTTTGGGTGACATAGTCCATCATGTCTTGTACGGACTTGGTTCCGAGTTCTGTCTCCCATTGTATATCCCATAGGAATTTATTCATCTCCTCATAGTTTCCCTATCGGTACGCCAGCCCTTTGTTTCCCAGTTCTTTTTTTGGGGTGATAATTCCTAGCTCAACCAGGTACTCAAAGCTCAATACACTATGATCACTCATTCCCAAGGGGGCTTCCAACTTAACTTCCCTTATATCCGACTCATTTATGGTAAATATCAGATCAAGCAAGGCTGGTTCATCCCCTCCTCTCACTCTTCTCGGTCCCTTGACGTGCTGACTTAGAAATTTTCTTGTTGCCACATCCAGCAGCTTAGCTCTCCACGTGTCTGGGCCTCCATGTGGGTCTCTGTTCCCCCAATCTATCTTCCCATGGTTGAAGCCTCTCATGATTAGAAGTCTGGATCCGTTCCTGCTAGCCACAGAAGCTGCTCTCTCTATTATATTGATGGTGGCCAAGTTGTTTCTATCATATTCCTGCCTGGGTCTTCTGTCATTCGGTGGGGGTTATATATGACTACTACTATAATTTTCTGTCCTCCAGTTGCTATGGTGCCTGATATGTAGTCACTGAAACCTTCACAGTTCTGAATTACCATCTCTTCGAAACTCCAACCTTCTCTTAGTAGCAAAGCTACACCACCTCCTCCTCGCCCTCCTCTCTCTATCCTCACTACATAGTAGCCCTGTGGAAACACTGCGTTTGTTATAGTTTTCGTTAGCTTTGTTTCTGTGAGTGCTATTATGTCTGGGTTTTCTTCTAGTGTCCATTCTCTGAGTTCACTTGTTTTATTTGTAATCCCATCTATGTTAGTGTACATTGCCTTGAAGCTCACTTTCTTCTGTTCATTTTCTTGTCCCTTTCTTGGCGAGCATTCTGCTGGTGTGGGAAGCTGTTCCGTGGGTGAGAAGATCTGTGAGGTGGTTTGCAGGGTCTCAGAGGATTTTGGAGTGGGGGGTGGGGGTTTAAGGGAAGGGGGGACAGGTAGGGTGTGGGTTAAGGAGATAGGGGGGACATGGAGGATATGGGATGAGGGGGGAGGAGGGATAGGGTGGGTATGGGATGAAGGGGGAGGGGAGACAGGGGGGAAAGGTGGGAGGGGGGACATGATGGGAATGGGAAAGTGGTGACAGGGTCAGAATGGGGTGGGGGGGGGGGGGAGATTTGGGTGGGGGCAGGTAGGGTGAGGGGAAGGGAGAGTTTGTATGCTGAGGGGGGGTGGTGGTGTTGCCCTCCCCTCTGGTGTTTGATTTACAAAAATAAATCTAAAGTCTACTTGAGGATAACACTGCTGCAACAGTCTCCTCAAACGACTCCTTACAGAAAAGCTAATACTGCCATAAAATGGTAATTTAATATATTTAAGATCCCTTTCCACTGTAGTAATCCTACACGATGGGTGAAACTTCTTATTTAAGAAATTCCTTATAAAAGTATAAACCATATGCACAGGATAACCATTATTTGAAAAAAAAATTCACAGGTATTATCCTCAAGTAGACTTTAGATTTATTTTTGTCAACACAAATACCATAGGCTCTTATTTTAAATTTAAAGATAAAGTGCCTACCCCCTTGTGCTCAAATGTCGTATATATGTATAATTGTTCCAGCTGTAATGCTGGATATGTCGGGAGTTCCATTCGGAACTTTAAGATTAGGATACTTGAGCACCGGGGATTATCTTTTAGGACTGGATTACCATTGTCTAAACCAGCATTTTCGGAGATTAGAAACCATTGTTATGAGTTTGATCATTCTCTGCTGGAATCTGATTTTAAAATTCTGGACACTTGTATGAATGGCCAGTCAGATTTGAGAGTAATGGAATCCTTATATATAAAGGAGCTGCGGCCTCTGTTAAATAGCAACCTTTCAGCTGTTCAATTGTACACTGTATAGTGCACAGTAGGCCCTGTAATTTGATTTTTAGTTTATTTTGGTTGTTTAATTTTGTTTAGTTTACCATGTCTTTGCCCTTTCTTACTTATTTCAAGTCTTAACATTGTACATTAATATAATCTTTTATTAGGGATATATAATACATTTTTTGGTATTTAATTTTATTTAATATTTGAGTTTTTTATAAGATTTTGGTTAGTACTTTATAATTGTCGTTTATTCTGTTTGTATTTTACATACATTTTTTGTAGATTTGTAGTCATTATATAAATATTTGTTATAGTGTTTAGTATCTATGTGTTATGTATCAAGTTTCACTTCTGATCACTTCACGTAAATTTAATGAAATGATTTGTTTTAGTAGTTATAAATTTCATCTTGAAGTTTAATGGATTTTAAATTAGTTTTAATATATGTGACAGTTAATAAGTTTTATTTGTATTGATCACTATAAGTGCGCTTAAGTGTTTTGTTTTTTAAGCATTTTCATTTCTTTGATAGGCAATTATATTCAGTATGAGTTCTTTGTTTACCAGCTATTTGATTGTGATTTCTGTTTTTTCTTTTAGATCTGTTGATGAATACGAGAAGTATTCGAAACGTTATGTTTTTTAAAGTAAAGATTCTGATACAAGATGTTCAGTATATCCCTGGTTTTCCTATTCCTCTTAATATATATATATATATATATATATATATATATATATATATATATATATATATATATATATATATATATAACTTTAGAACACTTTCCCACCAGGAGACTCGAACCCTAGCCAGCACAGAAGCCTTTCAGCAACTGGCATAACAGGTACGCCTTAACCCTCTCCACCACCTGCTCAGACCCTTAAAAGAGATAGTAATTTCGGAGTATTTAAATACACCAAAGATCACCACCTCCCAAGAGCACTAGAGCAAGTGAGGGGTCATTTAGACGTTAATTTCATCAAGTCCCTGTTAATATGGGAAGACACAGTGTCTATGCTTAAGGCACAACTCTCCTAAACACGAGAGTGAAGTATACAACTTTAGAACACTTTCCCACCAGGAGACTCGAACCCTAGCCAGCACAGAAGCCTTCCAGCAACTGGCATAACAGGTACGCCTTAACCCTCTCCACCACCTGCTCAGACCCTTAAAAGAGATGGTAATTTCGGAGTATTTAAATACACCAAAGATCACCACCTCCCAAGAGCACTAGAGCAAGTGAGGGGTCATTTAGACGTTAATTTCATCAAGTCCCTGTTAATATGGGAAGACACAGTGTCTATGCTTAAGGCACATATATATATATATATATATATATATATATATATATATATATATATATATATATATATATATATATATATATATATATCAGGTTCAGGAAGCCATCTCTTGGTCGTGGAATTGCCATAGGTCCTCCATGTAATGTTGTTAGTTTCTTGATAATCCTTGTTTCAGTGCTGAGGTGATGTTGGTCTGTGAGGATGTCGAGGTGTTGTTCAATGCGGGTACGGATACTATCGTCGATGTTGCTATTTCTCCACTCCACCTGCCAAAGATCATTGGGGAATATAAACCTGGATATGCGTATGGAAATGTCAAGACGCACAAGCCTGGAAACCCACTTCGGCCAATCATTAGCCAGATACCCACACCCACGTACAGACTGGCGAAGCGACTCAACGGCCTACTGACTCCTTATGTTCCTTGCGCCTTCAGCCTGAAGTCTCCAAAGGAATTTGTTGACTTACTGCGGGGCACACGGGCCACAGGGATAAGAGCCTCGTTGGACGTAGAATCGCTGTTTACCAACGTACCTGTGGACGAGACAATCGGAATGATAGCCGACAGAGTGTATCGTGATCCAGCCTGTACTCCTCTTGACATGCCAGAAAATATTCTGAGGAAACTACTCCAAGCTTGTACTAAAGAGGCACCCTTCTTGAGCGCGGATGGGCACATGTATAAGCAAGTAGATGGGGTCGCCATGGGTTCTCCCCTAGGTGTCCTGTTTGCAAACTTCTACATGGGTACCATCGAGCAAAAAGTCTTAGTCGACATGAACTTGAAACCGGCCATATACTGCAGGTATGTTGACGACATTTTTACACAAGTACCTGATGTCAGACATCTGCAGGAGCTGAAGGAGGCATTTGAGCAGAGTTCCGTGCTGCGTTTCACTTACGAGACGGAAAAGGATGGGAAGCTGCCCTTTCTAGATGTAACAGTCATGGAAAAGGGCAGAGGTTTCCACACTGCAGTCTACACTAAGGAAACAAACATAGGAATGTGCCTAAATGCCAACAGCGACTGCCCTGACAGGTACAAGAGGAGTGTTGTTAACGCATATGTCGACCGTGCTCTCAGCCACAGCTCAGAATGGAAGCAAGTCGACGAAGAACTCTGTAGGGTAAGGCAGGTCCTAGTCAATAACGGCTTCTCCAATGGTTTCGTCGAAGACATCATAAGAAGGAAAGTGAAAAGCCATGCAACCTCTGAAGAGACAACTAACACAACACCTATACCCCCTATTAGACTATTTTACACGAACTTCTTTTCCACAGCTCATAAAACGGAGGAAAGGGTCCTAAAAGATATTGTTAGATATTGATAGATGGGTTCGAGTCATTTCTGGGGTGTGAGTTTTCAGTTGCATATTGTCCTGGGGACCATTCAGGCTTGTTCGCATTTGTGTTCCTCACGTGTGCCCCAAAGAATGAGGTGATTTGGTAAAATGCTATGCCCAAGATTACTATCCGAGTGCCGGCGGTGGGGTGGTTCAAATAGCCTCGGCTATCACCTCATTTTGTCCGGTCGTGATGGTCAAGTGGATTAAGGCGTCTTGTACATACCAGTTGCGTTGCTTCTGGGAGTATGGGTTCGAGTCACTTCTGGGGTGTGAGTTTTCAGTTGCATATTGTCCTGGGGACCATTCAGGCTTGTTCGCATTTGTGTTCCTCACGTGTGCCCCAAAGAATGAGGTGATTTGGTAAAATGCTATGCCCAAGATTACTATCCGAGTGCCGGCGGTGGGGTGGTTCAAATAGCCTCGGCTATCACCTCATTTTGTCCGGTCGTGATGGTCAAGTGGATTAAGGCGTCTTGTACATACCAGTTGCGTTGCTTCTGGGAGTATGGGTTCGAGTCACTTCTGGGGTGTGAGTTTTCAGTTGCATATTGTCCTGGGGGCCATTCAGGCTTGTTCGCATTTGTGTTCCTCACGTGTGCCCCAAAGAATGAGGTGATTTGGTAAAATGCTATGCCCAAGATTACTATCCGAGTGCCGGCGGTGGGGTGGTTCAAATAGCCTCGGCTATCACCTCATTTTGTCCGGTCGTGATGGTCAAGTGGATTAAGGCGTCTTGTACATACCAGTTGCGTTGCTTCTGGGAGTATGGGTTCGAGTCACTTCTGGGGTGTGAGTTTTCAGTTGCATATTGTCCTGGGGACCATTCAGGCTTGTTCGCATTTGTGTTCCTCACGTGTGCCCCAAAGAATGAGGTGATTTGGTAAAATGCTATGCCCAAGATTACTATCCGAGTGCCGGCGGTGGGGTGGTTCAAATAGCCTCGGCTATCACCTCATTTTGTCCGGTCGTGATGGTCAAGTGGATTAAGGCGTCTTGTACATACCAGTAGCGTTGCTTCTGGGAGCATGGGTTCGAGTCACTTCTGGGGTGTGAGTTTTCAGTTGCATATTGTCCTGGGGACCATTCAGGCTTGTTCGCATTTGTGTTCCTCACGTGTGCCCCAAAGAATGAGGTGATTTGGTAAAATGCTATGCCCAAGATTACTATCCGAGTGCCGGCGGTGGGGTGGTTCAAATAGCCTCGGCTATCACCTCATTTTGTCCGGTCGTGATGGTCAAGTGGATTAAGGCGTCTTGTACATACCAGTTGCGTTGCTTCTGGGAGTATGGGTTCGAGTCACTTCTGGGGTGTGAGTTTTCAGTTGCATATTGTCCTGGGGGCCATTCAGGCTTGTTCGCATTTGTGTTCCTCACGTGTGCCCCAAAGAATGAGGTGATTTGGTAAAATGCTATGCCCAAGATTACTATCCGAGTGCCGGCGGTGGGGTGGTTCAAATAGCCTCGGCTATCACCTCATTTTGTCCGGTCGTGATGGTCAAGTGGATTAAGGCGTCTTGTACATACCAGTTGCGTTGCTTCTGGGAGCATGGGTTCGAGTCATTTCTGGGGTGTGAGTTTTCAGTTGCATATTGTCCTGGGGACCATTCAGGCTTGTTCGCATTTGTGTTCCTCACGTGTGCCCCAAAGAATGAGGTGATTTGGTAAAATGCTATGCCCAAGATTACTATCCGAGTGCCGGCGGTGGGGTGGTTCAAATAGCCTCGGCTATCACCTCATTTTGTCCGGTCGTGATGGTCAAGTGGATTAAGGCGTCTTGTACATACCAGTTGCGTTGCTTCTGGGAGTATGGGTTCGAGTCACTTCTGGGGTGTGAGTTTTCAGTTGCATATTGTCCTGGGGGCCATTCAGGCTTGTTCGCATTTGTGTTCCTCACGTGTGCCCCAAAGAATGAGGTGATTTGGTAAAATGCTATGCCCAAGATTACTATCCGAGTGCCGGCGGTGGGGTGGTTCAAATAGCCTCGGCTATCACCTCATTTTGTCCGGTCGTGATGGTCAAGTGGATTAAGGCGTCTTGTACATACCAGTTGCGTTGCTTCTGGGAGCATGGGTTCGAGTCATTTCTGGGGTGTGAGTTTTCAGTTGCATATTGTCCTGGGGACCATTCAGGCTTGTTCGCATTTGTGTTCCTCACGTGTGCCCCAAAGAATGAGGTGATTTGGTAAAATGCTATGCCCAAGATTACTATCCGAGTGCCGGCGGTGGGGTGGTTCAAATAGCCTCGGCTATCACCTCATTTTGTCCGGTCGTGATGGTCAAGTGGATTAAGGCGTCTTGTACATACCAGTTGCGTTGCTTCTGGGAGTATGGGTTCGAGTCACTTCTGGGGTGTGAGTTTTCAGTTATATATATATATATATATATATATATATATATATATATATATATATATATATATATATATATATATTGTGATGGGAAAGTGTTGGAGTGTAGATGTTCGGCAGTCCTCTAATGGCTGGTGTCAATGCCTGTCACAATTACAAAAAAAAAAGATATACTGCTTGCCTGTTGTCTGTGGTAAGTGAGAGGGAGGAACACGTTAAACACAAAGTATGAACAATGAAACTTTAATATACTTTAAACACAAATAAAAATAAAGACAAGTCCCGTGGTAATGAGCAGTGCAGTTAAACAAGTCAAAAAACAATATAACATAAATGATTAATAGGGATGAAGTTTACTCTACAATAATATAAATATACAGTGAAAAATAATCAGGTGCTGAGAATATTGGCTATGGCTGAGACCTCCCTTAGTATACAGAGCCAGAGAGCTTAGTATGCCAGAGAGAGATGTCAACTCTTAGAGCACAAAGAATATTCTGAAGTTGATGGCTGGTCCAAGCTCAGACATCGACTCAGGTAGATGGCGCTGAGGTGCAGTGTGCAGTTGGCGAGTCACCAATCAGGAGCAGGCAGGCTGGGATGGGTAGTTGGCTGGTTGATGACGAGCCGGCGTGGAGGGAGTGTGGAGTTGGGGGTTTAGGGTACGTTTTGTCTCCTGGTCAAAACGTTTTGTGCTACTGGTGGACGTATCTTGAATGTAGCATCTTATACTTGTACAATAAACGTAACTTTAGGGAGGGAAGAGCAGGCTCAATCTCTCTTGAAAGAGATTATCGTCACAATATATATATATATATATATATATATATATATATATATATATATATATATATATATATATATATATATATATATATATATATATATCTTCAGTTGTCTTCAGTTGTATCATGGAATAATTATTGCGTATCTCCAGGAGAGCACTAAATCCAAATCTGTTATATAAGTGTGTGTGTATGACAATCTATTTGACAGCAATGTTCGCACAGGAAAATAATATAAATATGAGCTAAAAAAAAATCATACTGCAATAAAATTATATATTTTCTATGATATTAAAACAAAAATGACCTTATCAATTCATCTTGGTTGTTTTTACTCCATTAGAAACCTGATTACACGGAGGTTTTTAATCCATTAGCTGCTTGATTATTGGTGGTCTTTAAGCCAATAATAGTTTAATTATTATGTAATACAACAGATGTTTCATTACCCAACAACCAGACAGTTCATGAGTGTCATTTTGACATCTGACATTGACACATATACAAGGACTTTACCTGTGCCAGCTTCCAGTATCAGTTTCCTCGTTGTGCAGGCCAGTTTCCTCGTTGTCCAGGCCAGTTTCCTCGTTGTCCAGGCCAGTTTCCTCGTTGTCCAGGCCAGTTTCCTCGTTGTCCAGGCCAGTTTCCTCGTTGTCCAGGCCAGTTTCCTCGTTGTCCAGGCCAGTTTCCTCGTTGTCCAGGCCAGTTTCCTCGTTGTCCAGGCCAGTTTCCTCGTTGTCCAGGCCAGTTTCCTCGTTGTCCAGGCCAGTTTCCTCGTTGTCCAGGCCAGTTTCCTCGGTGTCCACGCCAGTTTCCTCGTTGTCCACGCCAGTTTCCTCGTTGTCCAGGCCAGTTTCCTCGTTGTCCACGCCAGTTTCCTCGTTGTCCAGGCCAGTTTCCTCGTTGTCCAGGCCAGTTTCCTCGTTGTCCAGGCCAGTTTCCTCGTTGTCCACGCCAGTTTCCTCGTTGTCCAGGCCAGTTTCCTCGTTGTCCAGGCCAGTTTCCTCGTTGTCCAGGCCAGTTTCCTCGTTGTCCAGGCCAGTTTCCTCGTTGTCCAGGCCAGTTTCCTCGTTGTCCAGGCCAGTTTCCTCGTTGTCCAGGCCAGTTTCCTCGTTGTCCAGGCCAGTTTCCTCGTTGTCCAGGCCAGTTTCCTCGTTGTCCAGGCCAGTTTCCTCGTTGTCCAGGCCAGTTTCCTCGTTGTCCAGGCCAGTTTCCTCGTTGTCCAGGCCAGTTTCCTCGTTGTCCAGGCCAGTTTCCTCGTTGTCCAGGCCAGTTTCCTCATTGTCCAGGCCAGTTTCCTCGTTTTCCAGGCCAGTTTCCTCGTTGTCCAGGCCAGTTTCCTCGTTGTCCAGGCCAGTTTCCTCGTTGTCCAGGCCAGTTTCCTCGTTGTCCAGGCCAGTTTCCTCGTTGTCCAGGCCAGTTTCCTCGTTGTCCACGCCAGTTTCCTCGTTGTCCAGGCCAGTTTCCTCGTTGTCCAGGCCAGTTTCCTCGTTGTCCACGCCAGTTTCCTCGTTGTCCACGCCAGTTTCCTCGTTGTCCACGCCAGTTTCCTCGTTGTCCAGGCCAGTTTCCTCGTTGTCCAGGTCAGTTTCCTCGTTGTCCACGCCAGTTTCCTCGTTGTCCAGGCCAGTTTCCTCGTTGTCCACGCCAGTTTCCTCGTTGTCCACGCCAGTTTCCTCGTTGTCCAGGCCAGTTTCCTCGTTGTCCAGGTCAGTTTCCTCGTTGTCCAGGCCAGTTTCCTCGTTGTCCACGCCAGTTTCCTCGTTGTCCACGCCAGTTTCCTCGTTGTCCAGGCCAGTTTCCTCGTTGTCCACGCCAGTTTCCTCGTTGTCCACGCCAGTTTCCTCGTTGTCCAGGTCAGTTTCCTCGTTGTCCAGGCCAGTTTCCTCGTTGTCCAGGCCAGTTTCCTCGTTATCCAGGTCAGTTTCCTCGTTGTTTAGGCCAGTTTCATCATTGTTTAGGCCAGTTTCTTCGTTGTCCAGGTCAGTTTCATCGTCGTTAAGGCCAGTTTCTTCGTTGTTAAGGCCAGTTTCTTCGTTGTTTAGGCCAGTTTCCTCGTTGTTTAGGCCAGTTTCCTCGTTGTTTAGGCCAGTTTCCTCGTTGTCCAGGTCAGTTTCCTCGTTGTTTAGGCCAGTTTCCTCGTTGTCCAGGTCAGTTTCCTCGTTGTTTAGGCCAGTTTCCTCGTTGTCCAGGCCAGTTTCTTCGTTGTTCAGGTCAGTTTCTTCATTATCCAGGTCAGTTTCATCGTCGTTAAGGCCAGTTTCTTCGTTGTTAAGGCCAGTTTCTTCGTTGTTTAGGCCAGTTTCCTCGTTGTTTAGGCCAGTTTCCTCGTTGTTTAGGCCAGTTTCCTCGTTGTCCAGGCCAGTTTCCTCGTTGTTTAGGCCAGTTTCCTCGTTGTCCAGGCCAATTTTCTCGCTGTCCAGGCCAATTTCATCGTTGAGCAATCCTGCTTTCTTGTTCTCCAGGCCAGCTCTTTGTTCTCTTCGATTCCTTCTGTTTATAAGGTTCAACTTCAGCGAACCCATCTATTGGCAGAGATGACGTCAGTGAACCATTTATCGGTAGACATTACTACAGCCTTTAGCTATCAGTGCCTGAGCGATAGAATTGAATAATCTAATTGAAAATAGTCCTCAATTTGGCAGGAAGGCAGCTGGGATAGGTTCAATCTGGCATATGTGGTAATATATTGATCTTAATCTCCCTCAAGGTCTCATTAATAGTTATTGAGACTAATTTCTCCTGTCAGTGACGGCACAACCTCCACGCCTCTCAACAGCAAGCGATATAATCTTAGGTGATTTACGCATCATTCCCGTTATATTCAAGCAACTCTTGAATATAACGGCTTGCAAGCTCCATCAATTTTCCACTTTTATTTGTCTACAGGTAAATGATTGATTACAGATGACAATGTTATCTCTCTGGAGCTCCACAAGTATGCGTCGGACTCTTCTTTCGATCACTGTATTTCTTTGCCACCTTCTGTTGACCAATAAAGATGCTCAACAGAGGTGCAACAGGTACTCTGAGAGAGAACTCTATCAACATCAGAGGTCCGAGACTGTTCAACACGCTTCCACTACACATAAGGGGTATAACTGGCCGACCCCTCACAGTGTTCAAGAGAGAACTGGATAAGCACCTCCAAAGGATACCTGATCAACCAGGCTGTGACTCATACGTCAGGCTGCGAGCAGCCGCGTCCAACAGCCTGGTTGATTAGTCCGGCAACCAGGGGGCCTGGTCGACGACCGGGCCGCGGGGACGCTAAGCCCCGGAAGCACCTCAAGGTAACCTCAAGGTAAGGTAACATCCTCAACTCCAAGTGGACGTCACCAGCGTGTGAACGCTGCCGCCCAGTGATCTCTGTTTTCTGTTTCCTAACGGTCTTCCATGCCGTTTCACCACGCCCAGCATACTCTGATTGGCTGAGCACCCTCAGCTCGCTCCTGACTGGTCAATTCAATTTATCCGCCTCTTGTATGCTCGCGCGTCCTTGCAATGCGACCTGCTGGAAAATTTCATTTACTGACTTCCATGGCACTAGTGGCTATTTGATTAAATACGAACGCCTTTTGAAATGTCTTTAAACACTAAACCAAAAGATTTCAGAGTTGCAGGATTGGACTGTATGTTTGTATGACTCAGTTTTCTGAGTGATATTACAGTCTGATAAGGTTGTGAAGGACATCTCCTCCATGTGATTATACAGGGTTCGGCGCTAGTTCTCGGGACCCGCCTCTACAGCTTCTGGTCGACTAATGCAATAATTATCTTTCCAAAGGTCTCACATATTTTGTTTAAGATATTTATTGACCTTGAGTCTGTCTCCTCTCACAGCGCCTGTGTTACTTTGTGGCTCAGTATGAAGCTTTATGGAGCTATTTTATGGCTCAGTATGAAGCTTTATGGAGCTATTTTGTTGTTCAGTATGAATCTTTATGGAGCTATTTTGTTGTTCAGTGTGAAGCTTTATGGAGCTATTTTGTTGTTCAGTGTGAAGCTTTATGGAGCTATTTTGTGGCTCAGTATGAAGCTTTATGGAACTATTATGTTGTTCAGTATGAAGCTTTATGAAGCTATTTTGTTGTTCAGTATGAATCTTTATGGAGCTATTTTGTTGTTCAGTATGAAGCTTTATGGAGCTATTTTGTTGTTCAGTATGAAGCTTTATGGAGCTATTTTGTGGCTCAGTATGAAGCTTTATGATACAGACATCCTCAAGATGCAGTCTGTAGGAGTTCTCACGCTCCCAGTTGCTTATTTACTGCTAAGTAACTAGCATCAGGTGAAAGAATCTCTGTCCATCTGTTTCTGCTTCAACCGGGAACGGAACCCGGGTCCTTAAGACTCCGACCTCAGAGCGCAGTCCACTCGGTTGTGCGTGTGTGCGTCCGTGCGTGCGTATGCATGTGCAGCCAGTCAGACCGCTTTAAAACTGGCCACGACATTTTACAAAGTAAATTGCAATCTTAATCTTTAAGGAATTTGTGGAATGGCCTTCCCCCAGCTTACTAGTCGTCTGATAATCCGTGCCAATCTCGTCTGTGCAAGATATGTGATTGGCTGTCAAATCTTGGGATCAGATTGGCATTATTCGCTTCGAGAGACACGCTATACCTGCCCTTGTTTCCCTGAACACAGCCCCCCAATATTTCCAGATTCAGCTGGATTTGAAATTCCCGGCGTTCAGACTTGGGTAAACTTGTAAATATTGGTGAGTTTACTGACAGTTTTGTGAGAAGTAGCGCCACTACCGCCGCCTTCACTCACAGTTATCGCTGCTCTTCTTGCAGCAATCTTTTGTGAATCATGACCACAAAAACAGTTCGTTTACATCATAAAAAAATAGTAGGGAAGGTTTCACAACATAGTTTCACTGAATTGTTTTTGTTTAACAAATTTACTGTTAATGTTTTCCAGTATTTAGGTGTTTATGGTGGTCGTCTCCTGGTGTGCTGAAATGATGCAGTCGTCAATGGAGCCGTGTTGCTTGTGCCTTGTTAAGCGCCTTGAGCTGGATGTTGTCGTCCTGCCTGTATATTGAGAACGCTGGTCTCATACTCCCAAAGTGGGCATGTGAAGGCTTAGACAATATTTGTGTCTTTCAATTTCCGATATTTTTTACAAAGCAGTTTAAACACCAAAACTCTACTAAAGGTCACATAATTTCTACACACAGCAAGTTTATCATCTGAGAGATTTTAACCAGGGACATGGAAGTACTCGACAGTTACTGCCACAATAGGAGACTAGACATAGCAGAAGTACTTCACATCGAACACACTCATTTAGTTATTAACGGCCAGCTTTCCCTATGTACGGATGTAACTGTACCCATTTCTCTCCCTACTCTCCCAGTCCCTGTCTCTCCACACCCTCCCTCCCTCCCTACACTCCCTTCTCCCAACCACTCTCTCATCTATGCCAACTGTCCCTTCCCCAACCACACTCTTACCCTCTCTCTCTCTGCCTGGTTGATAATTAGCAGCACCTTCCATACAGGTCTAACCATTTCAAGCTTAACAGAATAGTTAAAACCAAAACTTAACAGTCAGTACAACGTCGGCTTCGCTACGTGCAGGTCAGCGTTCGATCCCCGAAGGGACAAGTGATTGGGCACCTAACCTTTCCTTTATCTTATCGCAACTCCTTATCTTCATATCCTTTCCAAGTGCTATATATAATATATATATAGTCGCCCTGGCCTAGCGCTTTCTCCTCATAGATTCTAGATTCTAGTAGTCCCCTACGAAACACTTAAAATTATTCTCGTGTACCTAGAATTTATCAAAAAGTTTGTATACCGTCCCAAATGTGAGAGACTAAAATATGAGTCGTGTGTGAAGCTATTTACCCAACGCTTCTCTTGGTAAACCGTGCTTAAGAAGAACGGTCTATACAAAAGATTAAATCTCCATGATGTATACGATAATAAAACGCTTGACCAATAGACACAAGGCCTTCCCAAGATTGGTTTTATTTCCCCTTAATCTTGGCAGCGGTGTTAGTGATTTATCTCGGTGATACATGTGGTGCAGCAAGACGGGGAGATATCATCCTATGTTTGAGAGGAACTCTGTGGGGGCTTCCGCCCCCCTACATGCTCTAAGGTGAGAGGGTGTGGGTGTATGTGCTCCCCTAGTTGTGCTTGCGGGGGATGAGCTTCGGCTCTTTGGTCTCGCTTCTCAACTGTCAATCAACTGATGTACAGGTTCCTGAACCTATTAGGCTCAATCATATATATATAAACTTGAAACTGTGTATGGAGTCTGCGTGTGTGTACTCACCTGTTTGTACTCACCTATTTGTGCTTGCGGGGGTTGAGCTTTGGCACTTTGGTTCCCCCTCTCAACTGTCAATCAACTGGTGTACAGGTTCCTGAGCCTACTGGGCTCTATCATATCTACACTTGAAACTGTGTATGGAGTCAGCCTCCACCACATCACTCCCTAATGCATTCCATCCGTTAACTACTCTGGCACTGAAAAAGTTCCTTCTTACGTCCCTATGGCTCATGTGGGTACTCAGTTTCCACCTGTGTCCCCTTGTTCGCGTCCCGCCAGTGTTGAATACTTTATCCTTGTTTACCCGGTCGATTCCCCTGAGGATTTTGTAGGTTGTGATCATGTCCCCCCTTACTCTTCTGTCTTCCAGTGTCGTAAGGTGCATTTCCCGCAGCCTTTCCTCATAACTCTTAGTTCTGGGACTAGTCTAGTGGCATACCTTTGGACTTTTTCCAGCTTCGTCTTGTGCTTGACAAGGTACGGGCTCCATGCTGGGTCCGCATACTCCAGGATTGTTCTTACATATGTGGTGTACAAGATTCTGAATAATTCCTTACACAGGTTCCTGAATGCTGTTCTGATGTTAGCCAGCCTCGCATATGCCGCAGACGTTATTCTCTTTATGTGGGCTTCAGGAGACAGGTTTGGTGTGATATCAACTCCAAGATCTTTCTCTCTGACTGTTTCATTAAGTACTTCCTCTCCTATTTTGTATCCTGTGTCTGGCCTCCTGTTTCCACTGCCTAGTTTCATTACTTTCATTTACTCTGGTTGAACTTCAACAGCCATTTGTTGGACCATTCACTAAGTCTGTCTCGGTCATCTTGTAGCCTCCTACTATCATCCTCTCTTTCAATCCTCTTATTTTTTTAAACATCATCGGCAAACATTGAGAGGAACGAATCTATACCCTCTGGGAGATCATTTACATATACCAGAAACAGTATAGGTCCAAGGACTTACCCCTGCGGGACTCTACTTGTAACGTCTCGCCAGTCTGAGACCTCACCCCTCACACAGGCTCGTTGTGTGTGTGTGTGTGTGTGTGTGTGTGTGTGTGTGTGTGTGTGTGTGTGTGTGTGTGTGTGTGTGTGTGTGTGTGTGTGTGTGTGTGTGCGTGTGTGTGTGTGTGTGTGTGTGTGTGTGTGTGTACTCACCTAATTGTACTTACCTAATTGTGCTTGCGGAGGTTGAGCTCTGGCTCTTTGGTCCCGCCTCTCAACCGTCAATCAACAGGTGTACAGGTTCCTGAGCCTATTGGGCTCTATCATATCTACACTTGAAGCTGTGTATGGAGTCAGCCTCCACCACATCGCTTCCTAATGCATTCCATTTGTCTACTACTCTGACACTGAAAAAATTCTTTGTAATGTCTCTATGGCTCATTTGGGCACTGAATTTCCACCTGTGTCCCCTAGTGCGTGTGCCCCTTGTGCCTCTTGTATTTGGTGATCATGTCTCCTCTAACTCTTCTGTCTCCGAGTGACGTGAGGTTAAATTCCCGTAGTCTCTCCTCGTAGCTCATACCCCTCAGTTCTGGTACTAGTCAGGTGGCAAATCTTTGAACCTTTTCCAGTTTAGTCTTATGCTTCACTAGATATGGACTCCATGCTGGAGCCGCATACTCCAGGTCTGACATATGAGTATATAATGTTCTGAAAGATTCCTTACACAAGTTTCTAAAGGCCGTTCTTATGTTAGCCAACCTAGCATATGCCGCTGATGTTATCCTCCTGATATGAGCTTCAGGGGACAGGTCTGGCATGATGTCAACCCCCAGGTCTTTCTCTCTCTCTTTGACTCTTGCAGGATTTCATCTCCCAAATGATTCCTTGTATCTGGTCTCCTGCTCCCTACACCTTTCTTCATTACATTACATTTGCTTGGGTTAAACTCTAACAACCATTTGTTCGACCATTCCTGCAGCTTGTCCAGGTTTTCTTGAAGCCTCAAGCTGCCCTCCTCTGTCTTAATCCTTCTCATAATTTTGGCGTCGTCAGTAAACATTGAGAGGAATGAGTCTATACCCTCTGGGAGATCATTTACGAATATCAGAAACAGGATAGGTCCGAGTACAGAGCCCTGTGGGACTCCAATGGTGACTTAACGCCAATCTGAGGTCTCACCCCTCACTGTAACTCTCTGCTTCCTATTGCTTAGGTACTCCCTTATCCACTGGAGCGCCCTACCAGTTACTCCTGCCTGTTTCTCCAGCTTATGCATCAGCCTTTTATGGGGTACTGTGTCAAAGGCTATCCGACAGTCCAAAAAAATGCAGTCCGCCCATCCTTCTCTTTCTTGCTTAATCTTTGTCACCTGATCGTAGAATTCTATTAAGCATGTAAGGCAAGATTTACCCTCCCTGAACCCTGTTGATGGGTTGTCACGAAGAGTCTTCTCTCCAGATGTGTTACTAGGTTTTTTCTCACGATCTTCTCCATCACCTTGCATGGTATACAAGTTATGGATACTGGCCTGTAGTTCAGTGCCTCTTGTCTGTCGCCCTTTTTGTATATTGGGACTACATTAGCAGTCTTCCATATTTCTGGTAGGTCTCCCATTTCCAGTGACCTACTATTCACTATGGAGAGTGGCAAACAAAGTGCTCCTGCACACTCTTTCAATACCTACCTTGAGGTTACGTTGAGGTGCTTCCGGGGCTTAGCGTCCCCGCGGCCCGGTCGTCGACCAGGCCTCCTGGTTGCCGGACTGATCAGCCAAGCTGTTAGACGCGGCTGCTCGCAGCCTGACGTATGAGTCACAGCCTGGTTGATCAGGTATCCTTTGGAGGTGCTTATCCAGTTCTCTCTTGAACACTGAGGGGTCGGCCAGTTATGCCCCTTATGTGTAGTGGAAGCGTGTTGAACAGTCTCGGGCCTCTGATGTTGATTGAGTTCTCTCTCAGAGTACCTGTTGCACCTCTGCTTTTCAACGGGGGTATTCTGCACATCCTGCCATGTCTTCTGGTCTCGTAGTGATGTTATTTCTTTGTGCAGGTTTGGGACCAGCCCCTCTAATATTTTCCACGTGTAAATTATTATGTACCTCTAAGTCACGCGTGAATGCCCTGGAGAGACTTTAATTCATCTCCATTGTTCGTTTACTATCCTAAAACGGGCAAATAATAATATTTAACTCCTCTAAATAATAAACCCGTCCTTATCCGAGCATTTCAATCACAACTGCGAGAAATGATAATATCCGTAATAAATAATTTGTGTAGCAAACGCGGGACGCGGAGCGGGGAGAGAGGAGACGCCATTACCCCAGCCACCAGGGTAGACGCCATCAAGAGCTCCAGAAGAAAGTCGCCACTGTGAGGTGTGAAGAACCTTTGCAGACATTAACTTTGCTGGTGTCAGTGTCACTTTACATAACAAGTTGAATTGGCAAGAGATTTGATTTGACATTCAGCCAGAACCTGTTAAATTTGGTTCTATGTAATACCACGTGATCGGCCAGTGGAGCGTGTCAGTATCTAGGATAAGCTGGACACCACGTGTTCTTTATTACGAAGCCGGAACCTAGGACCCGAACTTTGGCAAGCTTTAACTTACACAGTGCCCATATTAGCTAAGTACCTTTATCCTTATTTGATGCATCATCTAGGGGGTGGGGTTGTAGCTGGGTAGCTTGTCGTGACACCGTGCGACAATAAAAAACTACAGGTCATTATTTATTCTTATTATTTAATCTCAATTTCATGAACATGGAGGTCTAGCAGCTTAATCTGTTGCTACTGAATTTAATTTGATTTGCAGCGTGTGTGAAGAATTCTCAGAGCTGTCATTTCCCGTGTTAATCATCTCCCAGTGTTCCATGACGAGTCCAGGAGAATCAGAGGATGAGTCGTATCTAACTTCTTGGAAATCGTCTTCAAGCTAAGACTCCTTCCGTATTCCTTGATATCTATTATCTGTATTCTTTACATGCAGAACTCTGTTTTCATTGGATTGACATGTGTTTATTATAATAATCAATTCTCATGTTCGTAATCTATGTTCTCATTGATGATAAAGATAATGACTCTATAAATAGTCATAGGATTAGATTATTACACATTGGACTGGTGAACGAACCACACTAGTTCCTGGACGTATTGAGTTCCAGTAATAACCCCCCAATGTAGGTGTTTGAGGCTTTGATTCAGTTAATTATACAGCCCATTAATTATATCAGTGATCATATTCTCTAGTATTTTATCCATAGTCACTGGTTCATCTAGGAATTGTCTAATGATCATATTTTCTTAGTTTCCCTCTTTACTTTAAAAGTGGGTGGTCCTTTGTTTTGATTTTCATTACATTAACTATTTAAATAAATAGAGTCAAGCCCCAAATGTCCCACATTATGGTCCTTCGAACCAGATAAACATAAATTATAATTATAAATACTAATTATTAATAACTAATCCTTGTGTGATGTAAGCTAGACTAACCATTTAATTAATTGTGTCTGCCACCAGTGTAACACATCAGTTAGTCTAAGTCACACCAACACATTGCTACTTTCACCTCATGTATAAGGTAGCCTTAGTGGGACACAGTCAATTACCCACAACACTTAGACCTATACCTCACACAGAAGTGAGAATCTTTAGGTCACCAGGAGCAACAGCTCATAACTTTTATAACAATTCCACACTAACACCTGCATTAGAGTGGCCTCACCATCTAACCATTATATACTTAGGTGGTAATGACATCCATCCTACTCGTCATCCAGCTGAGGTGATCAAACACCTTAAAGCCATAATTTCTTCTTTCAAGCTCATCAGTAATTCGGTAGTATTCACGTTAGTGGAACCTCGCCAACCAAGTCAAGATAATCGTTGGGGAGTAACACCAGAATACTACCAGAGAGCTGCTAAGTACATAAATTTCAGGCTGAAAAAACGAGTGAGATTGGATACCACTTATATCCAATTTACAGCCAGACCTTATAGACAAAACCTGACCAGAGATGGTGTACACTTGTCAGGTGAGTCTAGGTTGCATGTGGTTGACAAGTTGATCAACACCATCAACTATCACAAACGGCTGTGGCTGGCAAGCCAAACTTAACTGTACATAATTGTTTCACTTGTGTGTGCAAGTGCACTCTTGCAAAACAAAAAACCCAAAAATACAGCACAATTATATTCACCTTACTGCACCATAATCTTTACCAATCTTATTAGGTAGAATTTAGGCTGAGATTGTGCTGAATTTGGTACAAACCCAGACTAAATAAATTTATAGTTCTTAGTTAGGAATTATCCCGACTAGATTTAAGCTAGTCAGTAGTGTATGTATTATACTATTTGTGCTGACCCTAAACAGGGTGGGATTAAACTTTGAGATAACTCTGATTGGAGTGTCTCCATAATATTTCTCTTGTATTCATTATTTTGTGCATTCTATTTTGTGTATTGCTGGATAATCTCCATTAACTCTGATGGTGATATAGATGAGCTAACCGGGCGAGAACTAATGGTGAAGTTCAGACAGTGCACAAAATATCTAGCTATTTCGTGTTAGGTAGGTAAACTATAGTCTATTCAAGTATATTAGGCTATTCTCATTGATATTGAACTCCACTGAATGAGTCAATATCCCAGTTATCTCAGTAATAAATATTTACTGACCAATCAGCCTTTGCCCAACAAAATGGACACAGCTACAAAAATGAAAAGGACCCTTACCGGTCTGAAAGGTCATTTGACCCGACAGATTAAAAAATGCCAAAATCTGTCACAACAGTCAACTGTTGATTACTTTGAATTAGAAGATTTATTACAAGTTGCTGAAAGCAAATTTGCCCATATTAAGCAACACATGAATTTGTATTTGACAGAACTTCACTCAACTTCTGTAGAAAGTAGTGAACTTGATGAGGTTATAGATGATTTAGCTCAGTATGAAGAAGATATACAAGTTAAGCTTCTACCCTTTAAGAAGCAAATTGCTAAAAACAAGCTGACAGTAGCTTCTGCTGCACGTACAGATCCTGAGGTTAAATTACCTCAAATCAATATACCCACATTCTCTGGTGATGAGAACGAAAGTTGGGATGATTTCTGGAGTAAATTCGTAGATGCAGTAGACTCTAAAGCTAACATTCCTCAAACCACCAAATTCACTTATTTACAAGGCTTGTTAAGAAATGAAGCCTTGAAAGTAATCTCTAATATAACACTGACCAGTGATGGTTACACATTGGCTGTTCAATTGCTCAAAACCAACTACGATAAGACGGAGAGAACTATTACTGTCTTAGTTCAAAAATTGCTAGATTTACCTTCTGCTAATAATTCTACAGATTCTCTCCAAACTTTCAGACTAGAGTTAGAGTCTTTACTCAAGGCCTTAAGCCTTAAAGTCCAAATTCAGTCAGCTGAATGGATGACCAAAGTAGTTGTTAAGCGAAAATTGCCAAGAGAAACCTTAGATAAGTTGTGTACTATGTACAATAAGACCTTTTTGACTTTGAAAGAAATCACAGAAAGTCTACATACCTTAGTCGAAAGACAAAGAGCCAACCAAGATGGGGAGAAAGTTTCAAACTCCTCTACTAACTCCCATCGTAACTCAGCTCAAGTTAACACTTCAGTCAAACCAAAAATGACTTTAAATAAGTCTAATAAATTTACATCTAGGACTACTCCATTCACTGGAAAAAGAAGTGGAAATGTAGGTACTTATTCGGTGTCTCCTTCTGAGACAACCCATGACTTGTCTACTAAAGAGAACAAGTCAAACAAAGAGAGGAGGTGTCTGCTCTGCATTCAAGGGCATACCGCCTTCCAATGCTCTGTTTATCCTACTTATAATGCTAGGATTAAAAGGTTGCAAGAAATACGCAAGTGCACCAGGTGCATGGGCTCTCATGATCCCAAAAAATGTGTAGTGCAGCTACATTCCTGCAACAGATACAACCAAGGTGTACATCACTACGCCTTATGTAGAAAATCTTCTACACCAACCATGACCACTGGGGAGAATTCCACGAATTCTACCGCAGTGCAATATTGCAAAGTACATCAAGAAGTAAATGTACTTGCTACTGAGTCAGGCAATAATACCACTCTGCCTACAGCTCAACTTAGACTAATAAACCGAAGATCTAGAATTAACACTAGAGGTCTTTTTGACCAAGGTTCACAGAAAACCTTCATTACACAACAGTTGGTAGATAAGTTAAAATTAAAACCTGCCAAAAGTGTGAGGTTAAATATTTCTGGTTTCTTGACCAATAGTGGACCTCGCGAATACCAAGTAGTCAAAGTATTAGTGAGACTCGGATCTTCCACTAGTCCAATACAAGCGGTAGTAGTAGATAAACTTCCTACAGACCTACAGGTCACAGGGTTAGCTCGCACTGCGAGACATCTTAGACGAAACCGCATGAGGCTAGCAGATTATAAAATAAATTCTGACTGCCTCACTGATGTTGGAATACTTTAAGGCGCGGATTATTATTACAAATTTTTAACTGGATGCACCAGACAACACGGAATGAATTTGTTGTCAACTGCTGGAGGCAAATTGCTTACTGGACCGGTGCTTTTCCGACAAAATCCAGCGTCAACAAACCAACAATCAAATAACATAATAGTGGCGTGACTAGGCTTGGAACAGTCACCCCTACGTTTCAGAGAGATATCTGAAGATATTGAGCCTGATCCACCCGTACATCGTTTGTGGGATTTAGACACTTTAGGTATTATCCCTGAACAACCAAGTCCTGATGATACGTGGACTTACCAGCAATATCTGGATACAGTTGTCTATGAAAATAAACAGTACTGGGTAAGACTCCCATGGAAGTTGGATCATCCACAACTTCCATTTAATTATTTTATGGCAGCCTCACAATTGCAGTCTCAATTAGCACGACTACAGAAGCAGCCAGACAAACTGAACATGTATCATCAACTCATCCAACAACAACTTAACAGTAAATTTATTGAAGTTGTTGATAACGATGACCGAAAAATAGGTCATTATTTACCTCATCACGCTGTGGGGAAAGACTCATTGACAACACCTATTCGTATTGTCTTTAACTGTAGTGCTAAAGTAAAGCCAAGCAGTGTGTCTTTAAATGAATGTCTCCAAACGGGACCTAGCCTGACACAAAGGCTACATGATGTGCTGTTACGATTTCGCACTGGTATTTTCGCCTATACTGCTGATATCAGCAAAGCTTTCCTCCGAGTAGGTTTGCAAGAGGAAGATCGTAACTACACAAAATTTCTCTGGATTAAGGACCCACTGGATCGTAACAGTGAAGTCATCACATATCGTTTTGCCTCAGTATTATTCGGAGCTACGTCCTCACCGTTTCTTTTGCAAGCAACATTAGACACACATTTGAGGAAATCAAATAGACCGTATAAGGCAGACATTAGCGACAACTTGTATATCGACAATTTCCAGGGAACAACTAATGATCAAACTAATTTGGTAGAAATCTACCATGAGGCTAACCGTGAGCTATTAGGAGCCAATATGCCACTACAGTCATGGGCCTCAAACAATGAATTACTCAACCAGGTAATCGAGAAAGAGTTTCCAGGTTATCAGGTACCCAATCAATTAAAGGTTCTAGGTGTGGAATGGAACACCAGTACTGACGAGATGAATGTCAAGTCAGTACAAACCGATAACTCAACCCTTACCATGAGAACACTGCTCTCGTTTGTCAGTCAACCATTTGACCCTTTAGGCCTATTTAGTCCTATATTAATAAGGGGCAAACTCCTAATGCAGGAGTGCTGGCAGAAACATATGGGATGGGATGATCCGTTACCAAGTGAGTTACAAGCTAAATGGCAGATACTCTCAACGGATTTTAATCAGTCAGGTGTTTTGAAATTTCCTCGTAATGCTTCAGGACCGAACTTACCCACCAATTTGCACGTTTTCTGCGATGCCTCTGGCAAAGCATATGGCGCAGTAGCCTACTTAGTTAATAGTGCACAATCAATTTTGCTCACATCTAAAGCAAGAGTTGCTCCCATTAAGAAGAGATCTTTGCCTCAAATGGAGTTGACTGCATTGCTGGTGGAAGTAAGATTGGCTCATTGCCTGACAGAGCCACTCAATAATATCCACTTTGGTGAGATTGTCGTGTGGTCAGACAACGAGGCAGTCTTTCAATGGGTAAGAAACAACAACAACAAAACTCCCTACGTCAGTAATCGTGTTAGGGAAATTCATGAGTTATCTGTTGGATATAAATTCAGACATGTTCCTACTAAGGACAATCCTGCAGATTATTTATCTCGAGGGTTAACACTAAAACAACTTATCAAGTCTTTGCTGTGGTTCAATGGACCTTCATGGCTTGTTGGTGGTCAGTGGCCCAAACAAAAGCCACAAGTCATAGTGACCAATATCACCACTCCCATTAAAGAACCAGAACCTCAACGAATCTTAGCCATTGATCCTCACAATTATTCTAACTTAAGCAAGTTATTAAGAGTGACTGCACATGTGTTTGACTTTCTTGCTAAGATAGGAATTCGACATAAGTTTCCCAATCCTATCCTCTACTGGATCAAACGTGCACAACAAGAGACATATGGAAGCGAATATGAAAATCTTCCAGACAAATTAACTAAGTCTCTAGGTATCTGGTATGATGCCAACACTCATAATATACTAAGATGTGGAGGACGTTTGCTTCATGCGAAAATTGATCTGGACACAAAGAATCCAATTCTTTTACCTCGTCACCACATCATCACTAAACTTCTTGTTTTACATCACCATCAATATGGTACTTTACATGGTGGAGTGTTAGATACTCTCACCGACCTTAGACAAAAGTACTGGCTTCCTCAAGGTCGTCAGACGGTTAAGTCAATAATTAAATTCTGTGTAATCTGTAAAAGATACGATGCTAGAGTATGTCCTTATCCAGGACCTCCACCACTCCCTGAAGAAAGAGTGGTTCATCTTCGTCCCTTTGAAACCACTGGTGTTGATTACACAGGAGCCTTACTTCTCACTAGCAACCCAGATAAGATTCCAGTGAAAGCATACATTTGTCTCTTTACGTGTGCTACAACCAGAGGCGTACATTTAGAGGTGACTTCAGATATGAGTGCTGAAACCTTCCTCCAGGCCTTCCGCCGATTTGCAGCTCGCAGATCTTGTCCCAAATTAATGATATCGGACAATGGTTCCAATTTTGTGGCAGGAGAAGCTTGTTTGCGAGAAGTCTGGAACCACCCAGAAGTACAGTCAGTCCTACAGAGACGACAATGTCACTGGAAATTCATAGCACCGAGAGCCCCTTGGCAAGGTGGGTTCTATGAGCGAATGGTAGGCACAGTCAAGAAGTGTTTAAGAAAAACTTTACACAGACAAAAGGTCAGTTACTCCGAGCTCCAAACCATTATTGTGGAAATCGAGGCACGAGTCAATAACCGTCCATTAACATACCTGTCTGATGATTTCACCCAGAGAGAGCCTCTGAGTCCCTCGCACTTGATCCATGGAGGTCTACTGAGCCCTCTCATCCCTTTAGCCGAAGAGGACCCCGTAGACCCGTCACATGTGACCAGAGGTGACTTGGTGGAAAGCTATCAGCATCTCTCAAGAGTTATTAACAGGTGGAATGAGGTGTGGACTCGAGAGTACCTCACAGCTCTACGAGAGTACCACTACGGAGCTTCGAGCCCTTATAATAAGGTGCAACTAAAACCAGGGGACCTAGTACTGGTCGATAGTGATGGACCAAGATCAGAGTGGCCCATAGGCAAAATTGTTGCCATTCATCCAGATCATCAAGGTGTCTTGAGAGTAGTGAAAGTTTTATGCAGAGGCAACACTACTCTAAAAACTTTAGAAAAGCTGGTTACTCTTGAATTGGCTGAGCGAGAATATCAGCCGGATCCAGTTTCTCCAGTAGTTTCCGAGAACAGTTACTCTGATTCTCCGAGCAACCGCCCCACTAGAGCTGCTGCTCAACTATGTAGGCGGAAACTGCAAGCCTATTACAACTCTGACCAAGAGTAGTTCCTTTTACATCCAATTTAGATAACTATGATGATACTGCGGTGTGATGTCAAGTACCAAACCATTACAAGTCACTATGACCCAGGACATTCCCATCACAGTAGATTCTGTTGTTTAAATTGTGTGATTTAAATCTTTAATTATTGTGTAGGCTATAAATAACATTGTTTATCTAGAGTACCTGAGAGTTTGCAGACTTAGAGATTTGTAACATACACATTACATGTCATAACGACACCAATCTCAGAGTTATTGTAGGCTTTCTTAATTATTAGCTTTAGGTAATTCATAATAACATGTTCCTTTTAACATGAAAATCAGCAAGACTTAAGTTTCTTGTATGTCCTTGACAAATACGGGACATTCGTTATGTGTGTACTAACATACTAACATACTAATATTAATACCAACTTTGGGATAGGTGTCAGTACTCCACACTACACTACGACCCTAGAATCCTCCCCCTGGAGTTATGTTGGAAATTTCCAACACTAAATACAACACTGTTGTATTCTCATTAATTATTATTAAAACTACTAATCATTGTAGTGATTAAAATTAACCCAACGTAGAGTTCACATGTACTAATAGTTACATCTGTACAATAAAGCTAGAATTCTTATGTCACCCGACGCCAGTATTGCGTCAGATTCCATTGTAATAAACACATTTATATCCAGTGTGTCTGAGAATTGAATTTGATTCTCTATAAACAACGGTGTTCTGTGTGATAATTAATTACAGATAAACCGATTCCCAACTAAAGCCAAATAGAGCGTTTATAGTTATAACTGTTATCTAGTAATAAATTTAACGTCACACGTGAATGCCCTGGAGAGACTTTAATTCATCTCCATTGTTTGTTTACTATCCTAAAACGGGAAAATAATAATATTTAACTCCTCTAAATAATAAACCCGTCCTTATCCGAGCATTTCAATCACAACTGCGAGAAATGATAATATCCGTAATAAATAATTTGTGTAGCAAACGCGGGACGCGGAGCGGGGAGAGAGGAGACGCCATTACCCCAGCCACCAGGGTACACGCCATCAAGAGCTCCAGAAGAAAGTCGCCACTGTGAGTTGTGAAGAACCTTTGCAGACATTAACTTGGCTGGTGTCAGTGTCACTTTACATAACAAGTTGAATTGTCAAGAGATTTGATTTGACATTCAGCCAGAACCTGTTAAATTTGGTTCTATGTAATACCACGTGATCGGCCAGTGGAGTGCGTCAGTATCTAGGATAAGCTGGACACAACGTGTTCTTTATTACGAAGCCGGAACCTAGGACGCGAACTTTGGCAAAAACGTGGGAAAATTCAAAAATGTATTCCTCCAGAGAGACATGACAAGGGAGGAGAGAACTGTGGCGGCAGAAGCAAGGAAGAGGCGCAGGGTGAGAGGGGAAAACCAGGAAGTCACAGCTCCCAGCACAACACCCCCAGAAGCGAGGGGAGAACCCACAACCAGCTACCCAGTAACACCAGAAGGGAGGGCAACCCCGCCTCCCTCCTCTGCATAGAAAACCCCCCTACCCCAAACCCTCCCTGCCTCCACTCAAATGTTCAGCCAAATCTCCCTCCCCCCACACCCAATCCCCACCCTTCTACCCCTCCCCTCCTCCCGAGTCCTCCCTCCCCCCCCTTTCCTTCCTGTCCTCCCTCCCCTTTCACCCCATACCCTCCCTGTCCCTCCCCCTTCACTGGATCCCCCGCCCCTCATCCCAATATCCTCTGAGACCCTGTTATCCACCTCATAGATCCTCACACCCATGGAACAGCCTCCCCCACCAGCAGAACACTCACCAAGGAGGCGATTTGAGAAGGGACAGAAGAAAGTGAGCCTCAAAGCGATGTACACTAACATAGATGGAATTACAAATAAAGCAAATGAGCTTGGAGAACGGGTACTAGAGGAAAACCCAGACATAATAGCCCTCACAGAAACAAAGATCACGAAAACGATAACAAACGCAGTGTTCCCACAGGACTATTATGTTATGAGGAAAGAGAGGGAAGGAAGAGGTGGGGGTGGTGTAGCTCTGCTGGTAAGAAAAGCCTGGGATTTTGAGGAGTTGGATATTCAGGGCTGTGAAGGTTTCAGTGACTACATAGCAGGTACCGTAACAAATGGAGGGAAAAAAATTATAGTCGTAGTCATATATAATCCACCACCAAATGACAGAAGACCTAGACAGGAATATGATAGAAACAACATGGCCACCATTAACATAATAGAAAAAGCAGCTTTTGTTGCTAGTAGGAATGGATCTGGACTATTAATTATGGGAGACTTCAACCATGCGAAGATAGATTGGAAGAACAGAGACCTGCATGGATGACCAGAAACATGGAGAGCTAAGCTGCTGGACATGGCAACAAGAAATTTTCTAAGCCAGCACATCAAAGAACCAACAAGAATGAGAGGAGAAGATGAACCAGCAATGCTTGATTTGATATTTACCCTAAATGAGTGGGATATAAGAGAAGTTAAGATGGAAGCGCCCTTGGGAATCAGTGACCACAGTGTATTGAACTTTGAGTACCTGGTAGAGCTAGGACTTATCTCCCCCAAAAAAGAACTAGGAATCAAAAGGCTGGCATACCGAAAGGGAAATTATGAACAGATGAGAAGTTTCCTAAGTGAAATACCTTGTGACATAGACCATAGAGATAAGTCTGTACAGAGTATGATCGACTATGTTACCCAAAAGTGTCAGGAGGCAGTAAACAGGTTCATCCCGGCCCAAAGGGAAAAATCCGAGAAGCAACAGAAGAATCCATGGTATAATAGGGCATGGATGGAAGCGAAGAAACTGAACAAAAGGGCGTGGAGGAACTTCGGGAATAACAGAACACCAGAAAGCAGAGAGAGATACCAGAGAACCAGGAATGAGTACGTCAGGGTGAGAAGAGAAGCAGAGAAAAGTTTTGAAAATGATATAGCAAACAAAGCCAAGACCGAACCAAAGCTACTCCACAGTCACATCAGAAGGAAAACAACAGTGAAAGAACAGGTATTGAAACTTCGAACAGGCGAGGACAGGTATACAGAGAATGACAGAGAGGTGTGTGAAGAACTCAACAAGAGGTTCCAGAGGTCTTCACAATAGAACAAGGTGAGGTCACTGTGCTAGGAGAAAGGGAGGTAAACCAGGCGGCCTTGGAAGAGTTCGAAATTACGAGAGAGGAGGTCAAGAGACACCTGCTGGATCTGGATGTTAGAAAGGCTGTTGGTCCAGATGGGATTTCACCATGGATACTGAAAGAGTGTGCAGAGGCACTATGCTTGCCACTCTCCATAGTGTATAGTAAGTCACTGAAGACGGGAGACCTACCAGAAATATGGAAGACGGCGAATGTGGTCCCAATATACAAAAAGGGCGACAGGCAAGAGGCACTGAACTACAGGCCAGTGTCCTTGACTTGTATACCATGCAAGGTGATGGAGAAGATCGTGAGAATAAACCTGGTAACATATTTGGAGAGAAGGGACTTCATGACAAATCGCCAACATGGGTTCAGGGAGGGTAAATCTTGCCTTACAGGCTTGATAGAATTCTACGATCAGGTGACAAAGATTAAGCAAGAAAGAGAGGGCTGGGCGGACTGCATTTTCTTGGATTGTCGGAAAGCCTTTGACACAGTACCGCATAAGAGGCTGGTACATAAGCTGGAGAGACAGGCAGGTGTAGCTGGTAAGGTCCTCCAGTGGATAAGGGAGTATCTAAGCAATAGAAAGCAGAGAGTTACGGTGAGGGGTGAGACCTCCGATTGGCGTGAAGTCTCCAGTGGAGTCCCATAGGGCTCTGTACTCGGTCCTAGCTTGTTTCTGATATATGTAAATGATCTCCCAGAGGGTATAGATTCATTTTTCTCAATGTTTGCGGACGATGCTAAAATTATGAGAAGGATTAAAACAGAAGAGGACGGTTTGAGGCCTCAAGAAGACCTAGACAAGCTGAAGGAATGGTCGAACAAACGGTTGTTAGAGTTTAACCCAACCAAATGTAATATAATGAAGATAGGTGTAGGGAGCAGGAGGCCAGATAAAAGGTATCATCTGGGAGAGGAAATTCTTCAGGAGTCAGAGAAGGAAAAAGACTTGGGGGGTTGATATCATGCCAGACCTGTCTCCTGCAGAAAATATCAAGCGGATAACATCAGCGGCATATGCCAGGCTGGCCAACATAGGAACGGCATTCAGAAACTTGTGTAAAGAATCATTTAGAACTTTGTATACCACATATGTCAGGCCTATCCTGGAGTATGCAGCCCCAGCATGGAGTCCATATCTAGTCAAGGATAAGACTAAACTGGAAAAGGTTCAAAGGTTTGCCACCAGACTAGTACCCGAGCTGAGAGGTATGAGCTACGAGGAGAGACTACGGGAATTAAACCTCACTTCGCTAGAAGACAGAAGAGTTAGGGGGGACATGATCACCACATTCAAGATTCTGAAGGGAATTGATAGGGTAGATAAAGACAGTCTATTTAACACAAGGGGAACACGCACAAGGGGCCACAGGTGGAAACTGAGTGCCCAAATGAGCCACAGAGATATTAGAAGGAACTTTTTTAGTGTGAGAGTGGTTGACAAATGGAATGCATTAGGAAGGGATGTGGTGGAGGCTGACTCCATACACAGTTTCAAGTGTAGATATGATAGAGCCCGATAGGCTCAGGAATCTGTACACCTGTTGATTGACGGTTGAGAGGCGGGACCAAAGAGCCAGAGCTCAACCCCTGCAAACACAACTAGGTGATTACACACACACACACACACACACACACACACACACACACACACACACACACACACACACACACACACACACACACACACACACACACACACACACACACACACACGCACACACACACACGCACACACACAATTGTATTTCATATTGTATATTATTAAACACACATTTGTATAGCTGTATCTATAACATAGAAGGTCTGTCTGATCTTGGTTGGAGGCCACAGGGTTGAGGGTTTGTCTCGCACAGCTTTGCAGGGTGAATGGTGATTGTATGGGGAGTGTCATAGGTTAGGGTCAAAATGCGGTTACCACGGGTGAATCATCGTCGATGATGTCGATTCATAGTTACTCAAGCAAGTTTTGCCCCCTGGGAGAGAGAGAGAGAGAGAGAGAACGGGAGGAGGAAAAAAGGGAAAGGAAGAGACTGTGAGGTAGGAAGAATGGGATGGAGGGATGGAGGGAGGGAGGAAGGGAGAGAGGGAGAGAGGGGGAGAAAGTGAGAGAAAGACTGATAGCAAGAGACTTGGGCAGTCTGTTTGTCCAAGGTTGACCAAAGACAAGTCTCTGGTCTAGCCTCCCGCAAGCTTACATAGTGATTTTTGGACAGCCTCATAAGATGGTCGGGGTCGGCCCATATGCCACGATTAAAGAAACATCGGCCTCTGCACTCCCTTCACGAAGTCGGGGGATATGAAATGTGCAACTCCGAAGAACTCAGCATTCATTTAAATATTTGTGTATTCAGACATTGACATGTAAAACGAACGTTCAGGTGCCAGATTTATGTTCCTGGTACAAATATCCGATTACAGTGATGTAGATAGTGTGTAGTGTAAAGGGTAACTGTGATAAGGGGATATGGGGAGATAATGTGTTGGTGAAGATGAAGATGGTGTGGTAGTAGAAGCGGGTATAGTGTGAAGATAACCACTCAACCACAAGGTGCTATACACAGCACATAGACGAAGTGTAGCATAACCACATAGGTGAAGCATAGCAATGCATCATACCTATCAAGCATAACCATGCAGCTTACTGGTGCAGCAGAGGTATGCAGCACAGCGGTACAGCACTAGTGTGGGATGCAGCTTACTGGTGCAGCAGAGGTATGCAGCATAGCGGTACAGCACTAGTGTGGGATGCAGCTTACTGGTGCAGCAGAGGTATGCAGCACAGCGGTACAGCACTAGTGTGGGATACAGCTTACTGGTGCAGCAGATGTATGCAGCACAGCGGTACAGCACTAGTGTGGGATGCAGCTTACTGGTGCAGCAGAGCTGTGCAGCACACCGGTACAGCACTAGTGTGGGATACAGAGATGTGAGGCTACTGTGGCACTGATGGCACTCCAGAGGTCAGCACAGCAGTCCATCACTATGAAAAAAGCGCTGATGCTTGGTGAAGGTTCTCTTAAGGTGAGGGGGAGCGGCCCGGTTCCCGGCTCCTGAGGGGAAGCTGCCAGGCTCCCGGCTCGTGAGGGCGAGCGGCCCGGTTCCCGGCTCCTGAGGGGAAACGGGCCGGCTCCCGGCTCCTGAGGGGAAGCGGGCCGGCTCCCATCTCGTGAGGGGAAGCGGGCCGGCTCCCGGCTCGTGAGGGGAAGCGGGCCGGCTCCCGGCTCGTGAGGGGAAGCGGGCCGGCTCCCGGCTCGTGAGGGGAAGCGGGCCGGCTCCCGGCTCGTGAGGGGAGAGCTCCCTGCTGAATGTCAGTCAGACGTAAGAGCTCTTGCGGGAGGGGAGAGAAGCAAGGGAATGAGAGGAAGAGTTAAGGGGAAGAACTGAGGGGAAGAACAGAGTTGAAGAAGCGAGAGATAAGGGAGAGGGGAGAAAGTGGAGGGAAAATGTAAGATATACCTGAAGAGGCATTAATCCACGGGTTGAACGTCTGCTATGAAAGCAGAGGGATGATGTATTTACCAGGGAGAGTATCCCCAGAGAGAGTACCACCAGGGAGAGTATCCCCAGGGAGAGTACCACCAGGGAGAGTACCACCAGGGAGAGTTCCACCAGGGAGAGTACACCCAGAGAGAGTACCACCAGGGAGAGTACCACCAGGGAGAGTATCCCCAGGGAGAGTACCACCAGGGAGAGTATCCCCAGGGAGAGTACCACCGGGGAGAGTATCCCCAGGGAGAGTACCACCAGGGAGAGTACACATAGGGAGAGTACTACCAGGGAGAGTACCACCAGGGAGAGTACCACCAGGGAGAGTACCACCAGGGAGAGTACACCCAGGGAGAGTACCACCAGGGAGAGTACCACCAGGGAGAGTATCCCCAGGGAGAGTACCACCAGGGAGAGTACCACCAGAGAGAGTACCACCGGGGAGAGTACCACCAGGGAGAGTATCCCCAGGGAGAGTACCACCAAGGAGAGTACCACCAGGAAGAGTATCCCCAGGGAGAGTACCACCGGGGAGAGTACCACCAGGGAGAGTACCACCAAGGAGAGTATCCCCAGGGAGAGAACCACCAGGGAGAGTACCACCAGGGAGAGTACCACCAGGGGGAGTATCCCCAGGGAGAGTACCACCAGGAAGAGTACCACCAGGGAGAGTACCACCAGGGAGAGAATCCCCAGGGAGAGTTCCCCCGAGGAGAGTACCACCAGAGAGAGTACCACCAGGGAGAGTACCACCAGAGAGAGTACCACCAGGGAGAGTATCCCCAGGGAGAGTACCACCAGGAAGAGTACCACCAGTGAGAGTACCACCAGGGAGAGTACCACCAGGGAGAGTACCACCAGGGAGAGTACCACCAGGGAGAGTACCACCAGGGAGAGTACCACCAGAGAGAGTACCACCAGGGAGAGTATCCCCAGGGAGAGTACCACCAGGGAGAGTACCACCAGGGAGAGTACCACCAGGGAGAGTACCACCAGGGAGAGTATCCCCAGGGAGAGTACCACCAGCCAGTATACTATAGTCCTATACATAGTCGAGGACCAAAACAAACCTTCAGTGTACACACAACGACAAACAGAATAATTCTGACAGTGCCAGAAATAGGTGTACTAATAATTCGATTAAAAAAAATGTTAAAACAATATTTATAATTGGTTGCACATGTATAATTTTCGCTTGCACCAAAAGCAATATACACACTGCTTAACAAAAACAGAAAGGTCCCTTATGACACGACGTTCGTATCATGACAAATGCAGCTCATTTATTTTAACAAATTATTACATTATTAATGATAACTTATTTAGGAGTCATCTGTCCCTAGTTTAAGATATCTGATTCTGAGGATTTATTTGGAGAAATTGAAAATGCATCGCTTATAATTAGAGAGGGGTTATAATTTATTGTGTCGTGGGACAAGCAGCCAGCTTATATGTATATGTTAGGCTTATATTGAGGTATTTTAGATGAGTGAGTTGCCTCTCTAATTTTCAGCCTCGATATTACGATTTACTGTCCGTATACATAAGAAATTTACAGCGCACAAGGTACTGCGGTAGTGCCAGGTGTACGATGATCACCAACACCGACGGCAGCGTGGGGAGTGCCAGGTGTACGATGATCACCAACACCGACGGCAGCGTGGACAGTGCCAGGTGTACGATGATCACCAACACCGACGGCAGCGTGGACAGTGCCAGGTGTACGATGATCACCAACACCGACGGCAGCGTGGACAGTGCCAGGTGTACGATGATCACCAACACCGACGGCAGCATGGACAGTGCCAGGTGTACGATGATCACCAACACCGACGGCAGCGGGGACAGTGCCAGGTGTACAATGATCACCAACACCGACGGCAGCGTGGACAGTGCCAGGTGTACGATGATCAACAACACTGATGGCAGCGTGGACAGTGCCAGGTGTACGATGATCAACAACAATAACGGCAGCGTGGACAGTGCCAGGTGTACAATGATCACCAACACCGACGGCAGCGTGGACAGTGCCAGGTGTACAATGATCAACAACACTGATGGCAGCGTGGGCAGTGCCAGGTGTACGATGATCAACAACAATAACGGCAGCGTGGACAGTGCCAGGTGTACAATGATCACCAACACCGACGGCAGCGTGGACAGTGCCAGGTGTACGATGATCAACAACACCGACGGCAGCGTGGGCAGTGCCAGGTGTACGATAACCAACAACAACGACGGCAGCGTGGGGAGTGCCAGGTGTACGATGATCAACAACACCGATGGCAGCGTGGGGAGTGCCAGGTGTACGATGATCAACAACACCGACGGCAGCGTGGACAGTGCCAGGTGTACGATGATCAACAACAATAACGGCAGCATGGACATTGCCAGGTGTACAATGATCAACAACACCGATGGCAGCGTGGGCAGTGCCAGGTGTACGATGATCAACAACAATAACGGCAGCGTGGACAGTGCCAGGTGTACGATGATCAACAACAACGACGGCAGCATGGGGAGTGCCAGGTGTACGATGATCAACAACACCGACGGCAGCGTGGGCAGTGCCAGGTGTACGATGATCAACAACAATAACGGCAGCGTGGACAGTGCCAGGTGTACGATGATCAACAACACCGACGGCAGCGTGGGCAGTGCCAGGTGTACGATGATCAACAACAATAACGGCAGCGTGGACAGTGCCAGGTGTACGATGATCAACAACACCGACGGCAGCGTGGGGAGTGCCAGGTGTACGATGATCAACAACACCGACGGCAGCGTGGGCAGTGCCAGGTGTAAGATGCCAGCACTTTAGTGTTCCGGAAGACATATTGCCTGGACCTCCTACCAGAGAGGCAGTATTGCGCTCCGAGTTACAGAGTACATTTTATTGTCTCCCCCAGCACGGGTCTTGTGTGCTGGGATAGGTACACGACGCTCAGGGATGGATGGCAGGGCTAACGGGCTAGAGGCAGAAGTGACCAGGAATAACCAGTGATGAGAGACCATGTCTAGCCTGGAGCGGAGAGTATACTGGGTGTATACTCTAGCCTGGAGCGGAGAGTATACTGGGTGTAGCGTGGAGCCACGCCAGTGTACACAGCACTGGTGTAGACATACTGGTGTCAGGAGAGTGCTCAGCCATCCACGGGCTTCAGTTAATCTTTCACTGAACGCAAATTGATGAGCATCCATGTTTTCAATTGCACATTCAACATCTGCAACTGTCTGGGCGCCAGGCGGCTTCCGCAGTCTGCGAAGTCCAAAATCCACTGACCTCAATTGGCAACAGTCTGATGGGCAGGGACAGTCGTGCTTCTGAACAGTTACACACACACACACACACACACACACACACGCACACGCACACGCACACGCACACGCACACACACACACACACACAAAAAAAAAAAAAAAAAAAAAAAAAAAAAAAAACTTGCCGAGGAGTGAAGAAGTTGGAGCCCAGTGAACACGCAACATTATGCTGCAACATCAACAACATTATGCTGCAACATCAACAACAGTATGCTGCAAGACCGTTACAAACGTTGCTACAAAGTTGTCGTTACGTTGGGGTTATTGTGCTCGGAGAGTCATATCTTCTAAATAATAATGTCTGTACTAGTTAAGTGTAAACACAGTTTAGCTTCTTAGTTGTTCTCATCTTATTACTTTGTTAGTTGTGGTATGGGCGAAGAGCCATCCTCTCGCCCGCCCCTTCCCTCATTGGTTAAAGAACGCCCGAAGTACTTCGAGGTTAAAAAAAAATGGTCTATGGGTGAACAAATCCACAAGGGCCGTGACGAGGGTTCGAACTTACGCCCGGGATAATCCCAGACGCTGCCTTAGTCGACTAGGCCACGATATGGTCAAAAGAATTGAAACCGGGAATTCCACTGACTTCACAAGTCAGTGGAAATCTACAAGGGACAAATTCCCCTGTGGATTTGTTCATTTGATGCATCACGCTATTGTGATTTCTATGTGTATTGTCTGTGGGTGTCCAGTAGCATAGTGAGTATAGCACCACAACCTCGGTAAGATTCTAGAGTTCTCTGAACCCCACGACACCCGGACTTGAATAGACGACAGAATAACGTCTGAGGGACGTCGTGACGTCGCAATGTGATGGGACGCTGACGCTAAGTCTACGTCGTGAGCACGCAGGATTAGCCAGGCTTTGTCCATCTAGACGTCTGTGAAGGAGCGCCGAGAACACACTGTCGGGAGAAAGCTGCACCGTTACAAGGAAAGGGCGCAGCATTATGAGAAAAGGTGCAGTATTGCGAGGAAATATGTAGCATTGCAAGACAAGGCGCAGCATTACAAGGGTATACGCAACAGTGTAAGAAAAGGCAAAGCATTGCAAGGTAAGGTGCGTGTGTGCAAGGTCAGAAAAGGTATAGGAATGCAAGGGAATGTGCAGCGTGCAGGAAAGAAGCAAAATTGCTAGAAAAGATTCAGCATTGCTGGCAAAGGTGCAGCATTCCTAGGCACGGAGCATAATTGCGAGGAAAGGCGCAGCGTTGCCAGTAAAGGCGCAATATTGCTAGCAAAGGAGAATTTTGTTTTGTATTGAATTTGTCTGTGGGTACTCTGGTCTGTCTGCAAAGCTTTAACTGAGTGTTATGTATCATGTTCTGGGGCCCTAATGGACACCGTATTTCGCCTGCTCGAGAGTTTCAGAGCCGAGGCTTTCAGTTGCTGAATAGTTGACGTCTCTGTAAATTATTGTGATATACATATTGCAAAGAAACACAAACATATATGTGGGTTTTTATGTGACCTGAATCACGACAAACTCTACGTGTTTGATACCGGAACGTTCGTACGCTATATGGGTACATTACAACCCTATGGTCCCGGGTTCGACTCCCTCGGTAGGATAGAGATCTTTGAGCACATTTTTTTGTTTTAATAAACTGTTTTGGGTAGCATATTGGGCAAAGTTAGTAGTTGCTCCCTAGGACCTAGGGAAAAAACTTGAGAAAAACTTTATGTTCTTGACTATGGGAAACTGTATTAGTGCACAATGCTATCATTAATACACTAGTTTGTCCGGTATATATTGAGCACTGAGCACCCTGTTGTGCTATCTTTGCACCTGTGCAAGTGAACGTACGTTCTGGTTATAACACCTTAATAATACCCGAAATTGTTCCCCAAAACTAGACAGTATCTCCTGAAACTTTTCAAAATGATTCCTTGAAGTTCAGACATTTGTTCAAAAATGTATTAACTCTTCACGAATTTTTGTGCTTCTCCTGTAATACCAAAGCAGGAATTTATCTTTTATTTTCCTCCCCTTTGGTCAGACTCACATTGAAACTATCACGTGTGAAATGTTCCCGAATAATAATAATAATAATAATAATAATAATAATAATAATAATAATAATAATAATAATAATAATAATAATAATAATAATAATGACAAATTCAGTATTTAACGGCGCCTCAGGAAACTATCACGACCTTCATCGGTGATTAGACATTTTCACAGAAGCTGTCAACAATACATCACATAACCAATTGCTCAAAGTGTAAAGCCTTGTGCTTCTTTGTGATGAACTCAACTCTTTGAGGGCAGAGTGTATCATTGACACAATAATCAATGATTTGTTTAATTTTTTTTTTTATTTTTTTCAGTTGATCTTATGAACGGGTTTTAAAAACTAGGATATATGTATGAAGGCTGTAACAACATTAAGTAGAGATTTGGGGCACAAGACATAAGGATATCATTCGGGTTTAGGAAAAAAAAGGTGATGTCTGATATAGTATTAATTCACACTACATGCATAAAAAGCAAAAGGGAATGACGATACATAACGCAAGTGACACAGTAACTTTACTGCCACAGTAACCTTACACTGCAGCCACTGTGGCAGTAATAGGATCACCACCGTCATTAGTATCCGGCGATCAATACCTAATTTACGCACGAGTCTACCAGCTCTACTTCTCTGAAAAGATGTATACCTATGTCAACATGGGAAGTGCCGGACCAGCCGGGCTGTGGTGAATATGTGGGCCTGCGGACCGCTCCAAGCCTGGACCAAGCTCTCACAAGCAAGCCTGGTCCCAGGCCGAGTATGGGGAGTAGAACAACTCCCAGAACCCCTCCCAGGTACAATATGGTGACTAGAACAACTCCCAGATCTGTGAGGGGGGGGGGGGGGGGACAGTGTATTCCAACACCTGGTCACTGTGACGGGACAGTGTCTTCCAACACCTGGTGACTGTGAGGGGACAGTATCTTCCAACACCTGTTGACTGTGAGGGGACAGTATCTTCCAACACCTGGTCACTGTGAGAGGGGGGGGGGGGACAGTGTCCTTCAACACCTGGTGACTGAGGGGGACAGTGTCTTCCAACACCTGGTGACTGTGAGGGGACAGTGTCTTCCAACACCTGGTCACTGTGAGGGGGGGACAGTGTCCTTCAACACCTGGTGACTGTAAAGGAACAGTGTCTTCCAACACCTGGTCACTGTGAGGGGGGGACAGTGTCCTTCAACACCTGGTGACTGAGGGGGACAGTGTCTTCCAACACCTGGTCACTGTGAGGGGACCTCCCTGCATCTGGTCACTGTGAGGGGACCTCCCTGCACCTGGTCACTGTGAGGGGGACCTCCCTGCACCTGGTCACTGTGAGGGGACCTCCCTGCACCTGGTCACTGTGAAGGGACCTCCCTGCACCTGGTCACTGTGAGGGGACCTCTCTGCACCTGGTCACTGTGAGGGGACCTCTCTGCACCTGGTCACTGTGAGGGGACCTCCCTGCACCTGGTCACTGTGAGGGGACCCCCCTGCACCTGGTCACTGTGAGGGGACCTCCCTGCACCTGGTCACTGTGAGGGGACCTCCCTGCACCTGGTCACTGTGAGGGGACCTCCCTGCACTTGGTCACTGTGAGGGGACCTCCCTGCACCTGGTCACTGTGAGGGGACCTCCCTGTGGGACATTTGGGGCTTGAATCTGATTATTTAAATGTTAATGTAGTAAATTAAATTACGAAGGATCACCCGCTTTTATAGTAAAGAGGGAAACTGAGAATTTCTGATCATTAGACAATTTCTAGATGAACCAGTAACTGTGGATAAAATACTAGAGAATATGATCATAGAAATAATTAATGGGCTGTATAATTAAATGAATCAAACCCTCAAACACCTACATTGGGGGGTTATTACTGGAAGTCAGTACGTCCAGGAACTAGTGTGGTTCGTTCACTAATCCAAATTATAATAAGCTAATCCTATGAATTATAGTGAAACTAATGTCATTACCATAAATGGGAACATAGATTATAAGTATAATAATGATAGTCACAATAAACACATGTTAATCCTGAGGAATTCTGCATGTAAGTAATTCAGAAAGTTCATGAATGAATACAAAGAATCTTAGCTTAAAGACGATTCCTTTATGTAAGCCACGACGCTTCCTCTAATTCCCTGGGCTCGGCTGGCTGACGAATGGGATGGATTAACATGGGAGAAGGCGGCAGGGAGAATTCTTCTCATGTGCTGCAAGACAAATATTTACAGTAGCAACTAATTAAACTACTGAATCTCTATATTCAAGAATTTAAGAGTTACAGGTGATAATAAGCAATCACCTGTGGTTTGGTGTTATCATGCGTCATCACGGTCAATCACCCAGCTACTACACTACACTTTACCAGATGCATCAAATAAAGATAAGATACTTAGCTAATATGGGCACTGTATAAGTTTTAAGATTGCCGAAATTCGCGTCCCCAGGCTCTGGCTTCAGCCTATCCTGGATAATGGCGCGCTTCCCTGGCCGGTCACGTGTAGTCAGGAACCAGATTAAAAAGGTTCCTTATGTTGCACCAGCACCAGTTGAAGATATCTGCGAGGTTGTTCACGCCTCACAGTGGCGACTTTCATCTGAGGATGGATAACGTCTACCCTGATGGCTGGGCAATGGCGTCTCCTCGTGAGCACGATACGGGTAGGTCTGCCTCAGAGCTTCCCTCCACGTGTACTGGCATGCCTCTCCACCCCACGCCGCGTCTCGCGTTCATTAGACAAATTATTGTCATGAATATTAGTATTTCTCGCATTTATGCTTGAAATGTTGGAGACTGGACGGATTTATTATTTAGAAGAGGACAATATTATTATTTGCCAATTTAGTGATAGTAAACGTATAAGGGAGAGGAATTAATGTCTCCCCATGGCATTCACTCGTGACGTTAACTTTTATTACTAGATAATCGCTATGACTCCAACGCTTTATTCGGCTTTTAGTTGGAGGTCAATTTATCTGTAATTAATTATCACACAGAATGCCTTGGTTATAGAGAATCGAATTTAATTCTCAGATACATTGGATATAATGTGTTTATTGTAAGGAAATCTGACGCAATACTGGCGTCGGATGACGTGAGAATTCTAGCCTACTGTACAGATGAAATTATTAGTACATGAGAATTCTACGTGGTGTTAATTTTACTTAATACAATAATTAGTAGAGTTAGTAATAAGTAATGAGAATACAACAGTGTTGAATTCGGTGTTGGAAATTTCCAACATAACTCCGGGGGGAGGATTCTAGGGTCGTAGTGTACTGTGTGGTACTGACCTATCCCAAAGTGATATTAAGATTAGTACATTAGTAAATTAATATGTTAGTATGTTAGTACACACATAACGAACGTCCCGGATTTATCAAGGACTTACAAGAACTTGAGTCTTGCTATTTACATGTCAAATGAAACATGTTACTTATAGCTTACACAATAATTAAGGAATTGCTCTTAGTTGAGAACTATAATAGACTTGCAGTTTCCCTTAGTGGAAACATGTATTAAATATTGAAACATTAAATGATTAAGTTATCGGTAATCAGGAACTCTCTAAAGCTCACAATAAACTCAACAACTAGGGTCGCAGTGACATGTAATGGTGTATTACGTAGCTGCTGAATCGTAGGCAAACTCAGAATAAGTTCCTAAGAACTGATAACACTATTGTATGATTATACAGTAAAATATTATTAGTCATTTAAGATCAAGGAGACTATGACACTACAGTAAGGTCACTGTCTAGGGTCGCTGTGACTTGTAACTATTGAGTTACTAGACAATAACATCACGCAGTATCACGATCACCCCAAATTCAAATGAGGAAATTGAATTTAATGTGCACTGCCGTGCAGTAGTCATTCTGACTGATGGTACAACTAATTTGCTAACTAGCTAAAATAATAGAAAAGTAGAGAACTGAAAAGTTTATTCATTAAATCAAGGAAAATTCTGAGTCGACAGTGAGATTGGTAGCCTAGTCATTCTGACTTATGAGCTAATTAAATGGCAGCTCATAGGCTTGACACTGTAAACTGTTTAGTACGAAATCACCTTTACAGGAAATTGAGTTTATTAAATCAGTTTCTATAAGTATAGTCAACTGTAATTAATGGCGAGTACAGATTAGGCTAGTACTCAGTTGACACTACTAAAGTCCCTAAACCTACCTAAATAAATGGTTTGAATTTCTAACCTACCTAAGTAAGGGACTAAGCTAATTATGAGCAAAGTACTCGAATTAAGATTGTGAGCAGTATTGAGCTCATTAACAGGTCGAGTCATATTGAACTCGTGAACATGGTGAGCTACAGTGAGCTCGTTAGCAGTGCTAACAGGGTGAGTTACAGTGAACTCGTCAACAGTGTTGACAGGGTGAGCTGCAGTGAGCTCGTTAGCAGTGCTAACAGGGTGAGTTACAGTGAACTCGTCAACAGTGTTGACAGGGTGAACTACAGTGAGCTCGTTAACAGTGTTAACAGGGTGAGTTCAGTGAACTCGAATTAACGAGGTGAAGTTTTGCATCATTCAATTATCATGGCGAGCAGTGCTCGTTGCATGGGGAACATTAAAGCGTTCGATTGTCATGGCGAGCAATATTAAGCTCGTACGCATGGGGAACGAGCACTCATATTATTACGTTAATTCTAAGGTGAGCTAAATTAAGCTCATGAAGCATGTTAATTAACAATGCTGATGTTTAACGATAATGCATTAAACATATTAGTTCTCTGTAAATTCGCTTACTTATTAGTAAGTTTGCAAGTTTGTTCGTGCTGCGCTCCTACACTAAATAAGCAGAAACGAAAGAAAACAACTCAAACAAATAGATGCAAGTATTTATCACTAACTCTTAGTGCAGAAAACATGGTATTAAGAAGGTTTTCTTGGCAAACCTTTAAGCGCAAGTATAGTGGACCAGTGGTCCTAGTGAATTTATTACTAAATTTAGGAAATGCCAGTGGCATTGAGTGCTAGATTCTCTAGCCTAACATTATTAATTACCTAGGGAGTACTAGATTCTCTAGCCCAACATTACAATTTACCTAGGAAGACTGAGTGTGGTCAATCACTACTTGTCGAGAATAATTCTAGGTCTGCAGTGAATTCAATAGTTTGGTCGCTGTGACTTGTATTTGTTGGAGTACGGACCATTGGTTTTCACTGAGAGCTATGAAACATCTCGGCGAGTATCAATTGCACTACATTCAATCTGAGTTTATTACTCAGCTGTGTTTCTCCCTTTAGCTTGCTGCTGGAGAATTGATTTACTGCTGACTAGTTTATTATTATTGGTAGGTTTAGGCTTGTTCACATTCAGAACTTTACCAGTAAGTAAGTAGCCACCTGCAGATTGGAGCATATTCATTCCCAATCGTTTAACATGTCCAGTTATGAACTGGTAATAGTAGTCGGCTCCTACTAGTACATCTACATTGTTAAGGCGGTCAGACGTTAACTTGTTGTCAGCCAAATTAATTTCACGTTCCTGCAGGAAGTGGGCTGTGTACCCCAGACCCTTAATATTTAAGTCTAAAGGTATTTGATCTACAACAATGGCTTGGACAGCCTTGGCATGACTACCTAGTCGTACAAGCGGTTGAACTACTGAGTATTCATGGGTTCCTCGTTTTATCATGGACCCTGACAAGTTTAATTTTACCTGTCCTATTGGTTGTAAATTAAGTGCCTCTGCTGCCCTTTGAGTAATGAAAGTTTTCTGGGAACCTTGATCAAATAGTCCACGTATGGTGATCTTGGCTTCTCTGTTCTTCACTTGAAGTTGGGCAGTAGGCAAAGCAGCATCCACTTGAGATGCTTGTGAAGTTACGCTGTACACATCTCGCACCTTGCAGCACTGTACTGGTGTAGATTCTCTACGTTCTATTCTAGTATTGACATAATTAGTCCTAACTAATTTGCACAGTGTAGCATGATGCTTGCCCCTTCTACACCTATTGCAGGTGTTCAGTGGGGTGTTACAGCTGTTAACATTATGTGGTTTGAGACACCTAGTACATTTGTGTAACTGTTTGAGTCGTCTGACTCTTGTGTCTCTATTAGGATAATTAGTACATTTGTACAGAGAATGTTTTTGATTGCAAAACAAGCACATTCCCCATCCTACAGATCGTTTAGAGGTTACCGATTTAGGTAAACCAGTATTTGCAGGTTGTGATGGTTTTGTTGTTTGCATTTGCTTGTTATTTATTCTCTTGTGAGTACTTGGTGTACTCTGGGGAACCATTAATAGGCTCTTGGGAGTGCTCTTTAGACTATTAGGTCTCTTAGGAGCACCTGTGGAGCTCTTAGGCCTCACTGATGAATCAGTGTTTGACTGATTTTTGTTACATTGAGTATTAGCACCTTGGTTACCTAGTGACAGTGTCACTTTTGGAGTTTCAGGCAAGGAAACTGATGTAGGTACAGTTTTGGTGCATTCAGATTTAGCATTAATTGCTTGGTCTACTGTATGATTGCTCATATTGCGCAAACCTGTAAATATATCCTGCATTGACAGGGTATTACCATTCTGGCATACATATAATTTATTAAGTGTGTCACCGGACAATTTTCTCTGGATGACAATTTTAATCATCCACTCAGTAGTTGGGTGATCCACCTCTTTACTGAAAGAATTTATCAGTGACTCAAGCTGAAAACTAAAGGCTTGTAAAGAGTCAACTGATTGCTCTGGTGAAGATAAATTTAATAATTGGTGCACAAGGTTTATAATAGTCTTCTCATTGTTAGCACTTACTTTAGAAGGCTGTTGTGAGCAATTGTGACCATTACTTGTGTTGCTTAAGGCTTCTTGCTTAGCCTCAGCTTTGATTACAGCTTCGACTGCTGCTGCAGCATTAGCTTTATCATTTTCTGGTTCAGATTCACTGATTATTGCAGCTTCACTTGTTTCATCTGCAGCTTCACTTGTTTCTCTGGGTTCTTGTGATAAGCTAGTTAATTCAGTAGCTTTATGTATTGAACTTATAGAATCCAGGGAACATGGAGAAGAGTGGTCTGAAAATTGATCAGACTCTGTGAACAAATCATCACATGAAGCTGTATTAGATGAGAGGTTAGAAAATGAAGGTTGAACTTCAATTGTGGATCCTATGTAGTGATCAGTATTGATTAGAGGATTCTCCTCGTCTTGAGGTAGTTCAGGTATTTCATCTGAACTGAGTGTTTGCTCGGTTGTAGTTTTTCTACAAAAACGTTCTATCCAATCAGGATCATTTTGTTTCGCAAGCACTCTTTCATAGTGATCTAACTGGTCTTGAATGGTATCTTCATATTCATCAAGATCATATTCGATCTGACTTAATTCGTCTGGGTCAGTATTACTGACCTGGAGTAAGTTCCTATGAGTCTCGATTACAGTCTTTACATGATCATATTTTTGGATGGCGTTCCTTATGGAACTTGCTAGTCTGTAGACGTCACCTGGGTCAGTTTCTACACAGAGATGACATTTCATAAGCAGTTCTCCTAGTCGAACTTGAAGAGTTCTCAAGAATCTTGCATTCCTTTCTAGAGGATTCATTCTTGCGGCAAATGAGCCTGATAGGGCTTATGTAGCTAGTGGTATAGCTATGTTGTCTGCTCCTTGATGTAGAGCAGGTATAAGTATTGACAGCCTGGTATTTCTTGAGGCTGGTTGTAATTTACCTCATTTAGAGGTTAGCTACCTACCTAATAATAAGCAACTAAGATTTGAGTGGTACCTTGGTCTCACTACAGGTGTTCCTCAGCTTAGCTCTTCTAAATCAGCCTCGGATGGGTAGTGGACTTACAGTAACACTCAAATACATACATAGAAATATGCAATAAAATAATTACACAATAAATGGTTAATCCCACCCTTGATAGGGTCAGCACAAAAGAATAATATATGTCACTAACTAGCTCAAGCCTTGTCGTGAGAATTTCTACTTAAGAAACTACAACTATATTTAGTCTGTGCTTGTGCCAAATTCAACACAATCACAGCCTAAATTGCTACCTAATAAAGGTTGGCAAAGATTATATTATGGTGCAGTAATGTGCAAATAATTGTGCTGTGTTTTTGGGTTTTTGTATTTTATATAATATACACTTGTGTAATTATGTGTATAAGAAATTAAATGAACACAAGAGAATTAATTGTGTTTGGCAAGTATTCTACTGCCGTAAATATTATCTAACTCCTGAATGTACTCCTAATTGTGGAATAAGATATTATCAGGGTTAGTAATGATTAACTAATATGAGATCAGTAATTTATATTAGTATACTGGATCCCTAAATGTTAATGATCCACCGACTTGAGTGAATCAGTAATTATAACATGGATTCAGGCTATAATGGACAGTCTGCTGACAGCCATACATTGAAACATTGGTATAGCCTAAATGGTTAACACTTAATTGGTGTTAGTGATTAATATAAGGTTATGAGCTGTTGCTCTTGGTGACCTAAAGATTCTACTTCAGTATGAAGTGTAGGTCTAAATGTTGTGGGTAATTGGCTATGACCCACTAAAGCTACCTTATACATGAGGTGAAAGTAGCAATATGTTAGTGTGATCTAGACTAACTAATGTGTTACACTGTTAGTTGACACAATTAATTAAATAGTTAGTCTAGCTTATGTCACACAAGGATTAGTTATTAATGATTAATATTTTAATTATAAATTTAATGCCTATCCGGTTCGATAAGGACCATAATGTGGGACATTTGGGGCTTGAATCTGATTATTTAAATGTTAATGTAGTAAATTAAATTACGAAGGACCACCTGCTTTTATAGTAAAGAGGGAAACTGTGAATTTCTGATCATTAGACAATTTCTAGATGAACCAGTAACTATGGATAAAATACTAGAGAATATGATCATAGAAATAATTAATGGGCTGTATAATTAAATGAATCAAACCCTCAAACACCTACATTGGGGGGTTATTACTGGAAGTCAGTACGTCCAGGAACTAGTGTGGTTCGTTCACTAATCCAAATTATAATAAGCTAATCCTATGAATTATAGTGAAACTAATGTCATTACCATAAATGGGAACATAGATTATAAGTATAATAATGATAGTCACAATAAACACATGTTAATCCTGAGGAATTCTGCATGTAAGTAATTCAGAAAGTTCATGAATGAATACAAAGAATCTTAGCTTAATGACGATTCCTTTATGTAAGCCACGACGCTTCCTCTAATTCCCTGGGCTCGGCTGGCTGACGAATGGGATGGATTAACATGGGAGAAGGCGGCAGGGAGAATTCTTCTCACGTGCTGCAAGACAAATATTTACAGTAGCAACTAATTAAACTACTGAATCTCTATATTCAAGAATTTAAGAGTTACAGGTGATAATAAGCAATCACCTGTGGTTTGGTGTTATCATGCGTCATCACGGTCAATCACCCAGCTACTACACTACACTTTACCAGATGCATCAAATAAAGATAAGATACTTAGCTAATATGGGCACTGTATAAGTTTTAAGATTGCCGAAATTCGCGTCCCCAGGCTCTGGCTTCAGCCTATCCTGGATAATGGCGCGCTTCCCTGGCCGGTCACGTGTAGTCAGGAACCAGATTAAAAAGGTTCCTTATGTTGCACCAGCACCAGTTGAAGATATTATCTGCGAGGTTGTTCACGCCTCACAGTGGCGACTTTCATCTGAGGATGGATAACGTCTACCCTGATGGCTGGGCAATGGCGTCTCCTCGTGAGCACGATACGGGTAGGTCTGCCTCAGAGCTTCCCTCCACGTGTACTGGCGTGCCTCTCCACCCCACGCCGCGTCTCGCGTTCATTAGACAAATTATTGTCATGAATATTAGTATTTCTCACATTTCTGCTTGAAATGTTGAAGACTGGACGGGTTTATTATTTAGAAGAGGACAATATTATTATTTGCCAATTTAGTGATAGTAAACGTATAAGGGAGAGGAATTAATGTCTCCCCATGGCATTCACTCGTGACGTTAACTTTTATTACTAGATAATCGCTATGACTCCAACGCTTTATTCGGCTTTTAGTTGGAGGTCAATTTATCTGTAATTAATTATCACACAGAATGCCTTGGTTATAGAGAATCGAATTTAATTCTCAGATACATTGGATATAATGTGTTTATTGTAAGGAAATCTGACGCAATACTGGCATCGGATGACGTGAGAATTCTAGCCTACTGTACAGATGAAATTATTAGTACATGAGAATTCTACGTGGTGTTAATTTTACTTACTACAATAATTAGTAGAGTTAGTAATAAGTAATGAGAATACAACAGTGTTGTATTCGGTGTTGGAAATTTCCAACACTTCCTGCATCTGGTCACTGTGAGGGGACCTCCCTGCACCTGGTCACTGTGAGGGGACCTCCCTGCACCTGGTCACTGTGAGAGGGACCTCCCTACACCTGGTCACTGTGAGGGGAGCTCCCTGCACCTCACAAGCAGCAGCCAATCACTGGAGGAAGTTCCTCCACCAGCCAGCTCCATGTAAACAACAGAGCGAAGACCACGCACTGGTTCTAATTTTGTATTTTTTATTATCGTGCATTTTCTGTCATAATAACCAAGGACACTGGTGATGGCAACATTGAGATGTGGGTGGCCAGAGGCGGAGCGAGTTGACCAATAGCAGTGGGTGCTGACGTAGCAGTGACGTAGGTGCTGACGTAGCAGTGACGTCGGTGCTGACGTAGCAGTGACGTAGGTGCTGACGTAGCAGTGACGTCGGTGCTGACGTAGCAGTGACGAAGGTACCGACGTAGCAGTGACGTAGGTGCTGACGTAGCAGTGACGAAGGTGCTGACATAGCAGTGACGTAGGTGCCGACGTAGCAGTGACGAAGGTACCGACGTAGCAGTGAGGTAGGTGCTGACGTAGCAGTGACGAAGGTGCCGACGTAGCAGTGACGTAGGTGCTGACGTAGCAGTGACGTAGGTGCTGAAGTAGCAGTGACGTAGGTGCTGAAGTAGCAGTGACGTAGGTGCTGACGTAGCAGTGACGTCGGTGCTGACGTAGCAGTGACGTAGGTGCTGAAGTAGCAGTGACGTAGGTGCTGAAGTAGCAGTGACGTACGTGCTGACGTAGCAGTGACGTCGGTGCTGACGTAGCAGTGACGTAGGTGCTGAAGTAGCAGTGACGTAGGTGCTGAAGTAGCAGTGACGTAGGTGCTGCACAGACCACAACAGGCTTGACACGGCCGGTCACAACACGTCAGCAGCCTGCAAGTAATGACCGTTTAGGATAACAGCTTGTCTACCCAGTATATTTACTCCGTCCAGCATGAAGGATAAATAATGTTCTGGCGGTGGAACAGGTGTTACTAACGTGAACATAAAACACCGGAAGAACGGTGTTCACTTTTAACCCATCCAATATTTGTTGTTGATACGGCCCGTTGCTGCCTGGACGTCTTTTTGATGTGTAGTGCCTCGCTGATGTCGAGCCGCTATCGCTGTACCTATCGATGATTTCTGTGTTGTGCAGGCGGCTCGACATCAGCGGGGCACTACACATCAAAAAGTCAACAATCAACAGCCAATTAATGCACAACTATATTCTACCTCGTAGGGGGCCTCGTAGCCTGGTGGATAGCACGCAGGACTCGTAATTCTGTGGCGCGGGTTCGATTCCCGCACGAGGCAGAAACAAATGGGCAAAGTTTCTTTCACCCTGAATGCCCCTGTTACCTAGCAGTAAATAGGTACCTGGGTGTTAGTCAGCTGTCATGGGCTGCTTCCTAGGGGTGGAGGCTTGGTCGAGGACCGGGCCGCGGGGACACTAAAGCCCCGAAATCATCTCAAGATAACCTCAAGATAACCTATACCCACTTCAATGCACCGTATGGGCCAATAGGCTCTCTGTAGTTACTTCCATTCTCATGTACCCACCTCACCCAAACCAATAAAAAGCGAAGTTTATGTCAAGTGTTTCATAAACAGTGCATCAAGTGTATCATAAAATTGTAGATCATAAGTGTAGTGTTAAGTGTCAAGAAGTCTTTGAGAATGTAAGAAGCGTTTACGAAACGCTTCTAGGCGTCAGACCATTATTAAAAAATGAATTTTGGAGAATTTATATTTTCATTACCACCGACAGTGAAGAAAAACATTAGAAATATTGAAAAAAATTCGTGTTAGAAATATTAATCTTACTTTTTCGGTCATATTCAACACACACACACACACACACACACGTACACACACACATATATATATATATATATATATATATATATATATATATATATATATATATATATATATATATATATATATATATATATATATATATATATATATATATATATATATATATATATATATATATCGTACCTAGTAGCCAGAACGTACTTCTCAGCCTACTATGCAAGGCCCGATTTGCCTAATAAGCCAAGTTTTCATGAATTAATTGTTTTTCGACTACCTAACCTACCTAACCTAACCTAACCTAACTTTTTCGGCTACCTAACCAAACCTAACCTATAAAGATAGGTTAGGTAGGGTTGGTTAGGTTCGGTCATATATCTACGTTAATTTTAACTCCAATAAAAAAAATTGACCTCATACATAATGAAATGGGTAGCTTTATCATTTCATAAGAAAAAAATTAGAAAAAATATATTAATTCAGGAAAACTTGGCTTATTAGGCAAATCGGGCCTTGAATAGTAGGCCAAAAAGTGAGTTCTGGCTACTAGGTACGACATATATATATATATATATATATATATATATATATATATATATATATATATATATATATATATATATATATATATATATATATATATATTACATTTTCAAAGACTTCACAAATACACAACTGATTAGAACTTACGTCTCTCTGATATTATATCTACATTTGAGTGAGGTGGGAAGGGTGATGTGGCATTAACACAAGACAGAACAGGAGGGGATATTAATAGGGTATTAAAAGTATCAACACAAGACAGAACAGAAACAATGGGTATTGAATAGAAGTGTTTGTAGAAAGCCTATTGGTCCATATTTCTTGATGCTTCTATATTGGAGCGGAGTCTTGAGGTGGGTAGAATATAGTTGTGCAATAATTGGCTGTTGATTGCTAGTGTTGACTTCTTGATGTGTAGTATATATATATATATATATATATATATATATATATATATATATATATATATATATATATATATATATATATATACAGAGATATTTTACCTGCAACCCTGAGAGATTCAGCAGGAATACACGATCCTGCTTTCACTGAATGTTCAAATCAGTGGGATGTTCTTGCAGCCCCAGCAACCATTATAGAGCAAACAAAACAACACAAACAGTCCGGCTGGGACCACCCTCTAGTGGAAAAAGTAGCTGATGCCATGCTCAGCGTCGCAACATCAGACAAGGAGAAAGCCCGCCTCAGAGCAGTGCGTGCCCCCCATGCAGGAGACTTCCTCCTGGCAGTACCCATGTCAGCAATGGGCACGCGCCTAGATCCAGAATCCCTTCGTGTAGCAGTGGCCCTCCGCCTTGGTGCCCCAATTCACACTGAATACAAGTGTATTTGCAACAGGGTGGAAGCAGACCAATACGGACTGCATGGGTTGCATTGCGGAAGCACAAAGGGCTGGCATGCAAGACACAACGAGGTCAATGACATCATCAAGAGAAGCCTCGTCTCAGCTGGGTGCCCAGCGGAGAGAGAACCTCGCATCCTAGGGGTCCAAAACCTGGATTTCCCCGCACTTCGCCCTGATGGCATCACCATATACCCATGGAAGGAGGGTAGACAGTTGGTGTGGGACTACACATGTGTATCCACCCTGGCTGACACCTATGTACACTTCGGAGCTGATCAAGCAGGTGGGGCGGCCAACCACAGGGAAACAGCAAAATCACTCAAGTACAGGCGACTGGAAGGTCAATACCTCTTTGTTCCCATAGCGTCTGAGACGCATGGCTCCTGGGGCAAGAGTGCCTTGGGATTTCTCAAGGAATTGGGTTCCAAGCTCATTGACGTCACCAGAGACCCAAGGGCTTCCAGTTTTTTATTTCAGCGTCTCAGTGTGGCGATCCAGAGGGGAAATGCTTGCTGCGTCCTCGGTTCTTGTCCAGAAGCGGAGGAGCTTCAAGAGATCCATAACCTTTAGGCATTTGTCTTGTATGTTTTGTAACCTTTAAATACACAATAAAGGAAAAAAGAAAAAAAAAAGGGAAGGGGGTGGTAGGAGAAAAGCACACAGAAACTGTATTGGAGGGGACCTACATTCCCTCCAATGCGTTATGTGTGGTTTCCTCCGAGGCTATGGGTCCCCCTTCTTCCAGCCAGAGGTGGTACTCCCTTCCCTATTATGTAAAAAAAAAAAAAAAAAAAAAAAAATATATATATATATATATATATATATATATATATATATATATATATATATATATATATATATATATATATATATATATATATATTTTTTTTTTTTTGAGGTATATACAAGAGTTGTTACATTCTTGTACAGCCACTAGTACGCATAGCGTTTCGGGCAAGTCCTTAATCCTATGGTCCCTGGAATTCGATCCTCTGCCGCGAAGAATCGTTTTTTCATCCAAGTACACATTTTACTGTTGCGTTAAACAGAGGCTACAGTTAAGGAATTGCGCCTAGTAAATCCTCCCCGGCCAGGATACGAACCCATGACATAGCGCTCGCGGAACGCCAGGCGAGTGTCTTACCACTACACCACGGAGACGATATATATATATATGTCGTGCTTAGTAGCCAGAACGCACTTCTCGGCCTACTATGCAAGGCCCGATTTGCCTAATAGGTCGAGAGAATTTCTTTACTCTCAATAAATTATTTCCAATTAGCTGATTAGAATTATTTTTGTTATATTATATTAGGAACATAAATTATTGACTTAATTGTTTTAGTTTAGGTTATGTTAAGATAGGTTTGGATAGGTTAGGTAGGGTTGGTTAGGTTCGGTCATATATCTACGTTAGTTTTAACTCAAATTTAACAAAAAATAACTAATACATAATGAAATGGACAGATTTATCATTTCATAAGAAAAAAATATTTTAAAATATATAAATACAAGAAAACTTGGCTTATGAGGCAAATCGAACCTTGCATAGTAGGCCGAGTTCGACGTTCTGGCTATTAGGTACAACATTATACATATATATATATATATATATATATATATATATATATATATATATATATATATATATATATATATATATATATATATATATATGTCGTATCTAGTAGCCAGAACGCACTTTTTGGCCTACTATGCAAGGCCCGATTTGCCTAATAAGCCAAGTTTTCATGAATTAATTGTTTTTCGACGACCTAACCTACCTAACCTAACCTAACCTAACTTTTTCGGCTACCTAACCTAACCTAACCTATAAAGATAGGTTAGGTTAGGTTAGGTAGGGTTGGTTAGGTTCGGTCATATATCTACGTTAATTTTAACTAAAATAAAAAAAAATTGACCTCATACATAATGAAACGGGTAGCTTTATCTTTTCATAAGAAAAAATTAGAGAAAATATTTTAATTCAGGAAAACTTGGCTTATTACGCAAATTTGGCCTTGCATAGTAGGCTGACAAGTGTGTTCTGGCTACTAGGTACGACATATATATATATATATATATATATATATATATATATATATATATATATATATATATATATATATATATATACATATATATATGTATATATATATATATATATATATAAAAATATATATATATATATATATACATATATATATGTATATATATATATGTATATATATATATATAAGGACCTGCCTTATATATATATATATATTTTTTTTTTTTTGTTTGTGAGGGTACCACCTCTGGTGCCAATGTGGGGACCCATAGCCTCGGAGAAGAAAATAAAAAGTATTCAGAGGAGACCTTGTGGTTTCTCACTGAACACTAGTATTATCTTCTCCTACCACCCCCATTCTTTTGTATGTACACATATATATTTACTTTATTTGAACTTTGTTACAAAAAAGGAGTTACATATGGGTTACAAAGATGGTTATCATAGGTTGTCGAGAGCCTCCAGCTCCTCAGATGGAGGGCAGGAACCCTGGATGCAGTGCGCATTTCCCCTCTGTATCGCCACACTGAGGCGCTGGAAAAGAAAGCTTGCAGCTCTCGGGTCCCTTGTTGTTTCAATGAGCCTAGAACCCAGTTCCTTCAAAAAACTGGTAGCACTTTTACCCCAGGCGCCGAGTGTCTCAGAAGCAATGGTGACAAAATTGTAGTGGTGATCCAGTTCTCTATACTTACGGGATTTAGCTGCTTCCCTGTGGGTGGCAGCGCCACCTGGTTGTGCAACACTGAGGTTAATGTAGGTGTTAGCCAGGGTTGATACGCACGTGTAGTCCCATACCAACTGCTTGCCATTCTTCCAGGGGTTCACTGTGATACCATCCGGGCGACCAATAAGAGCATCAGAGTTACGGGGCGTTAGGTAACGGGGCTTTCTTTCAGCTGGGCATCCAGCTGTGGTGAGGCTCCTCTTGATGATGTCGTTAACTTCACTGTGCCTCGAGTGCCATCCCCCTGGGCTTTGGCAGAGTAGGCCATGGTGGCCGTACCTGTCAGCCACCACCTCGCATGTATATATATATATATATATATATATATATATATATATATATATATATATATATATATTATTAAATATGACCGAAAAAGTAAGATTAATAATTCTAACACGAATTTTCTCAATCTTTCCTACATTACGCTTCACTGTTGGAGGTAAATCAAAAATTAATTCTCCAAAATTCATTTTTATTTCTAGTCTGACGCGACACGGGCGCGTTTCGTAAAACTTATTACATTTTCAAAGACTTTCGTTCACAAATACACAACTGAATAGAACTTACGTATCTCAGATTTTATATCTACATATGAGTGAGGTGGGAGGGGTGATGTGGCATTAACACAAGACAGAACAAGAGGCGATATTAATAGGGTATTAAAAGTATCAACACAAGACAGAACACAAACAATGGGTATTGAATAGAAGTGTTTGTAGAAAGCCTATTGGTCCATATTTCTTGATGCTTCTATATTGGAGCGGAGTCTTGAGGTGGGTAGAATATAGTTGTGCAATAATTGGCTGTTGATTGCTGGTGTTGACTTCTTGATGTGTAGTGCCTCGCAAACGTCAAGCCTCCTGCTATCGCTGTATCTATCGATGATTTCTGTGTTGTTTACTAGGATTTCTCTGGCGATGGTTTGGTTGTGGGAAGAGATTATATGTTCCTTAATGGAGCCCTGTTGCTTATGCATCGTTAAACGCCTAGAAAGAGATGTTGTTGTCTTGCCTATATACTGGTTTTTTGGAGCTTACAGTCCCCAAGTGGGCATTTGAAGGCATAGACGACGTTAGTCTCTTTTAAAGCGTTCTGTTTTGTGTCTGGAGAGTTTCTCATGAGTAGGCTGGCCGTTTTTCTGGTTTTATAGTAAATCGTCAGTTGTATCCTCTGATTTTTGTCTGTAGGGATAACGTTTCTATTAACAATATCTTTTAGGACCCTTTCCTCCGTTTTATGAGCTGTGGAAAAGAAGTTCGTGTAAAATAGTCTAATAGGGGGTATAGGTGTTGTGTTAGTTGTCTCTTCAGAGGTTGCATGGCTTTTCACTTTCCTTCTTATGATGTCTTCGACGAAACCATTGGAGAAGCCGTTATTGACTAGGACCTGCCTTACCCTACAGAGTTCTTCGTCGACTTGCTTCCATTCTGAGCTGTGGCTGAGAGCACGGTCGACATATGCGTTAACAACACTCCTCTTGTACCTGTCAGGGCAGTCGCTGTTGGCATTTAGGCACATTCCTATGTTTGTTTCCTTAGTGTAGACTGCAGTGTGGAAACCTCCGCCCTTTTCCATGACTGTTACATCTAGAAAGGGCAGCTTCCCATCCTTTTCCATCTCGTAAGTGAAACGCAGCACGGAACTCTGCTCAAATGCCTCCTTCAGCTCCTGCAGATGTCTGACATCAGGTACCTGTGTAAAAATGTCGTCAACATACCTGCAGTATATGGCCGGTTTCAAGTTTATGTCGACTAAGACTTTTTGCTCGATGGTACCCATATAGAAGTTTGCAAACAGGACACCTAGGGGAGAACCCATGGCGACCCCATCTACTTGCTTATACATGTGCCCATCCGGGCTCAAGAAGGGTGCCTCTTTAGTACAAGCTTGGAGTAGTTTCCTCAGAATATTTTCTGGTATGTCAATCGGAATGATAGCCGACAGAGTGTATCGTGATCCAGCCTGTACTCCTCTTGACATACCAGAAAATATTCTGAGGAAACTACTCCAAGCTTGTACTAAAGAGGCACCCTTGTTGAGCCCGGATGGGCACATGTATAAGCAAGTAGATGGGGTCGCCATGGGTTCTCCCCTAGGTGTCCTGTTTGCAAACTTCTATATGGGTACCATCGAGCAAAAAGTCTTAGTCGACATGAACTTGAAACCGGCCATATACTGCAGGTATGTTGACGACATTTTTACACAGGTACCTGATGTCAGACATCTGCAGGAGCTGAAGGAGGCATTTGAGCAGAGTTCCGTGCTGCGTTTCACTTACGAGATGGAAAAGGATGGG
>NC_091202.1:16598372-16648372 GCF_040958095.1 Procambarus clarkii | reverse complement strand
CACCCTGCCTGTGTTGTGTCTGTGGTGTTGTCACCCTGCCTGTGTTGTGTTTGTGGTGTTGTCACCCTGCCTGTGTGTGTCTGTGATGTTGTCACCCTGCCTGTGTTGTGTCTGTGGTGTTGTCACCCTGCCTGTGTTGTGTCTGTGGTGTTGTCACCCTGCCTTTGTTGTGTCTCTGGTGGTGTCACCCTGCCTTTGTTGTGTCTGTGGTGTGGTCACCCTGCCTGTGTTGTGTCTGTGGTGTTGTCACCCTGCCTTTGTTGTGTCTGTGGTGTGGTCACCCTTCCTGTGTTGCGTCTCTGGTGTTGTCACCCTGCCTTTGTTGTGTCTGTGGTGTGGTCACCCTGCCTGTGTTGTGTCTCTGGTGGTGTCACCCTGCCTGTGTTGTGTCTGTGGTGTTGTCACCCTGCCTGTGTGTGTCTGTGATGTTGTCACCCTGCCTGTGTGTGTCTGTGATGTTGTCACCCTGCCTGTGTTGTGTCTCTGGTGTTGTCACCCTGCCTGTGTGTGTCTGTGATGTTGTCACCCTGCCTGTGTGTGTCTGTTGTCACCCTGCCTGTGTGTGTCTGTGGTGTTGTCACCCTGCCTGTGTTGTGTCTGTGGTATTGTCACCCTGCCTTTGTTGTGTTTGTAGTGTTGTCACCCTGCCTGTGTGTGTCTGTGGTGTTGTCACCCTGCCTGTGTTGTGTTTGTGGTGTTGTCACCCTGCCTGTGTTGTGTCTGTGGTGTTGTCACCCAGCCTGTGTTGTGTTTGTGGTGTTGTCACCCTGCCTGTGTGTATCTGTGATGTTGTCACCCTGCCTGTGTTGTGTCTGTGGTGTTGTCACCCTGCCTATGTTGTGTCTGTGGTGTTGTCACCCTGCCTTTGTTGTGTCTCTGGTGGTGTCACCCTGCCTTTGTTGTGTCTGTGGTGTGGTCACCCTGCCTGTGTTGTGTCTGTGGTGTTGTCACCCTGCCTTTGTTGTGTATGTGGTGTGGTCACCCTGCCTGTGTTGTGTCTCTGGTGTTGTCACCCTGCCTTTGTTGTGTCTGTGGTGTGGTCACCCTGCCTGTGTTGTGTATCTGGTGGTGTCACCCTGCCTGTGTTGTGTCTGTTGTGTTGTCACCCTGCCTGTGTGTGTCTGTGATGTTGTCACCCTGCCTGTGTGTGTCTGTGATGTTGTCACCCTGCCTGTGTGTGTCTGTGATGTTGTCACCCTGCCTGTGTTGTGTCTCTGGTGTTGTCACCCTGCCTGTGTGTGTCTGTGATGTTGTCACCCTGCCTGTGTGTGTCTGTTGTCACCCTGCCTGTGTGTGTCTGTGGTGTTGTCACCCTGCCTGTGTAGTGTCTGTGGTGTTGTCACCCTGCCTGTGTTGTGTTTGTGGTGTTGTCACCCTGCCAGTGTTGTGCCTGTGGTGTTGTCACCCTGCCTGTGTTGTGTCTCTGGTGTTGTCACCCTGCCTGTGAGTGTCTGTTGTCACCCTGCCTGTGTGTGTCTGTGGTGTTGTCACCCTGCCTGTGTGTGTCTGTTGTCACCCTGCCTGTGTTGTGTCTGTGGTGTTGTCACCCTGCCTGTGTTGTATTTGTGGTGTTGTCACCCTGCCTGTGTTGTGTTTGTGGTGTTGTCACCCTGCCTTTGTTGTGTCTCTGGTGTTGTTACCCTGCCTGTGTGTGTCTGTTGTCACCCTGCCTGTGTGTGTCTGTGGTGTTGTCACCCTGCCTGTGTTGTGTCTGTGGTGTTGTCACCCTGCCTGTGTTGTGTCTGTGGTGTTGTCACCCTGCCTGTGTGTGTCTGTTGTCACCCTGCCTGTGTTGTGTTTGTGGTGTTGTCACCCTGCCTGTGTTGTGTTTGTGGTGTTGTCACCCTGCCTGTGTGTGTCTGTGGTGTTGTCACCCTGCCTGTGTTGTGTCTCTGGTGTTGCCACCCTGCCTGTGTGTGTCTGTGGTGTTGTCACCCTGCCTGTGTGTGTCTGTTGTCACCCTGCCTGTGTTGTGTCTCTGGTGTTGTCACCCTGCCTGTGTGTGTCTGTGATGTTGTCACCCTGCCTGTGTTGTGTCTGTGGTGTTGTCACCCTGCCTGTGTTGTGTCTGTGGTGTTGTCACCCTGCCTGTGTGTGTCTGTGATGTTGTCACCCTGCCTGTGTGTGTCTGTGGTGTTGTCACCCTGCCTGTGTTGTGTCTCTGGTGTTGTCACCCTGCCTGTGTTGTGTCTGTGGTGTTGTCACCCTGCCTGTGTGTGTCTGTGGTGTTGTCACCCTGCCTGTGTTGTGTCTCTGATGTTGTCACCCTGTCTGTGTGTGTCTGTGGTGTTGTCACCCTGCCTGTGTTGTGTCTGTGATGTTGTCACCCTGCCTGTGTTGTGTCTGTGGTGTTGTCACCCTGCCTGTGTGTGTCTGTGATGTTGTCACCCTGCCTGTTTTGTGTTTGTGGTGTTGTCACCCTGCCGGTGTTGTGTCTGTAATGTTGTCACCCTGCCTGTGTGTGTCTGTTGTCACCCTGCCTGTGTTGTGTCTGTGGTGTTGTCACCCTGCCTGTGTGTGTCTGTGATGTTGTCACCCTGCCTGTGTGTGTCTGTGATGTTGTCACCCTGCCTGTGTGTGTCTGTGATGTTGTCACCCAGCCTGTGTGTGTCTGTGATGTTGTCACCCTGCCTGTGTGTGTCTGTGATGTTGTCACCCTGCCTGTGTGTGTCTGTGGTGTGGTCACCCTGCCTGTGTTGTGTCTGTGGTGTTGTCACCCTGCCTGTGTGTGTCTGTGGTGTTGTCACCCTGCCTGTGTGTGTCTGTGGTGTTGTCACCCTGCCTGTGTGTGTCTGTGATGTTGTCACCCTGCCTGTGTTGTGTCTGTGATGTTGTCACCCTGCCTGTGTTGTGTTTGTGGTGTTGTCACCCTGCCTGTGTGTGTCTGTTGTCACCCTGCCTGTGTGTGTCTGTGATGTTGTCACCCTGCCTGTGTGTGTCTGTTGTCACCCTGCCTGTGTGTGTCTGTTGTCACCCTGCCTGTGTTGTGTCTGTGGTGTTGTCCCCCTGCCTGTGTTGTGTCTCTGGTGTTGTCACCCTGCCTGTGTTGTGTCTGTGATGTTGTCACCCTGCCTGTGTTGTGTCTCTGGTGTTGTCACCCTGCCTGTGTTGTGTTTGTGGTGTTGTCACCCTGCCTGTGTTGTGTCTGTGATGTTGTCACCCTGCCTGTGTGTGTCTGTTGTCACCCTGCCTGTATGTGTCTGTTGTCACCCTGCCTGTGTTGTGTTTGTGGTGTTGTCACCCTGCCTGTGTGTGTCTGTGGTGCTGTCACCCTGCCTGTGTTGTGTTTGTGGTGTTGTCACCCTGCCTGTGTGTGTCTGTGGTGTTGTCACCCTGCCTTTGTTGTGTCTGTGATGTTGTCACCCTGCCTGTGTTGTGTCTGTGATGTTGTCACCCTGCCTGTGTTGTGTCTGTGATGTTGTCACCCTGCCTGTGTTGTGTCTGTGATGTTGTCACCCTGCCTGTGTGTGTCTGTGGTGTTGTCACCCTGCCTGTGTTGTGTCTGTGGTGTTGTCACCCTGCCTGTGTTGTGTTTGTGGTGTTGTCACCCTGAATGTGTGTGTCTGTTGTCACCCTGCCTGTGTGTGTCTGTGATGTTGTCACCCTGCCTGTGTGTGTCTGTTGTCACCCTGCCTGTGTGTGTCTGTTGTCACCCTGCCTGTGTTGTGTCTGTGGTGTTGTCCCCCTGCCTGTGTTGTGTCTCTGGTGTTGTCACCCTGCCTGTGTTGTGTCTGTGATGTTGTCACCCTGCCTGTGTTGTGTCTCTGGTGTTGTCACCCTGCCTGTGTTGTGTTTGTGGTGTTGTCACCCTGCCTGTGTTGTGTCTGTGATGTTGTCACCCTGCCTGTGTGTGTCTGTTGTCACCCTGCCTGTATGTGTCTGTTGTCACCCTGCCTGTGTTGTGTTTGTGGTGTTGTCACCCTGCCTGTGTGTGTCTGTGGTGCTGTCACCCTGCCTGTGTTGTGTTTGTGGTGTTGTCACCCTGCCTGTGTGTGTCTGTGGTGTTGTCACCCTGCCTTTGTTGTGTCTGTGATGTTGTCACCCTGCCTGTGTTGTGTCTGTGATGTTGTCACCCTGCCTGTGTTGTGTCTGTGATGTTGTCACCCTGCCTGTGTTGTGTCTGTGATGTTGTCACCCTGCCTGTGTGTGTCTGTGGTGTTGTCACCCTGCCTGTGTTGTGTCTGTGGTGTTGTCACCCTGCCTGTGTTGTGTTTGTGGTGTTGTCACCCTGCCTGTGTGTGTCTGTTGTCACCCTGCCTGTGTGTGTCTGTGGTGTTGTCACCCAGCCTGTGTTGTGTCTCTGGTGTTGTCACCCTGCCTGTGTTGTGTCTGTGGTGTTGTCACCCTGCCTGTGTTGTGTCTCCGGTGTTGTCACCCTGCCTGTGTTGTGTTTGTGATGTTGTCACCCTGCCTGTGTTGTGTCTGTGGTGTAGTCACCCTGCCTGTGTTGTGTCTGTGGTGTTGTCACCCTGCCTGTGTTGTGTCTGTGGTGTTGTCACCCTGCGTGTGTTGTGTCTGTGGTGTTGTCACCCTGCCTGTGTTGTGTCTGTGGTGTTGTCACGCTGCCTGTGTTGTGTCTGTGGTGTTGTCACCCTGCCTGTGTTGGGTCTCTGGTGTTGTCACCCTGCCTGTGTTGTGTCTGTGATGTTGTCACCCTGCCTGTGTTGGGTCTCTGGTGTTGTCACCCTGCCTGTGTTGTATCTCTGGTGTTGTCACCCTGCCTGTGTTGTGTCTCTAGTGTTGTCACCCTGCCTGTGTTGTGTCTGTGGTGTTGTCACCCTGCCTGTGTGTGTCTCTGGTGATAGTGTTGGACTTGTATCTACTCTTTCTCTCTCCGTGTGAGGGAATGAGAACTGACTTGTTGAAAAATTGATTTATTTTTTTTACTTGGTTAATTAATTACACGCAGATACGGAAGCAAATGTAATCAGCCCAGGAACAGAACCTCATCTGAATTGTCTGTAGGTTTAGGTTCATAAGTCTTCCTTAGCTCCGTGTTCTTCCCTCTCCCACGCGCTCAGGACACGTAATGTATTCATGAGATGAGATGGTTTGATATTCTCCTCCCATGCCTCCCACCTCCCATACATATTTACTCCTCCTACCCCATACATATACCCTCTCCCACCCCATACACATATACCCCCTCCCACCCCATACCCATATACCCCCCTCCCACACCATACCCATATACCCCCCCTCCCACACCATACCCATATACCCCCCTCCCACCCCATACACAAATACCCCCTCCCACACTATACACATATACCCTCTCCCACACCATACACATATACCCCCTCCCACACCATACAAATATACCCCCTCCCACACCATACACATATACCCCCTCCCACACCATACAAATATACCCCCTCCCACACCATACACATATAACCCCTCCCACACCATACACATATACCCCCTCCCACACCATACACATATACCCCCTCCCACCCCATACACATATACCCCCTCCCACACTATACACATATACCCCCTCCCACCCCATACACATATACCCCCTCCCACACCATACACATATACCCCCTCCCACCCCATACACATATACCCTCTCCCACACCATACACATATACCCCTCCCACACCATACACATATACCCCTCTCCCACACCATACCCATATACCCTCTCCCACACCATACACATATACCCTCTCCCACACCATACACATATACCCCTCCCACACCATACCCATATACCCCCTCCCACACCATACCCATATACCCCCTCACACCCCATACACATATACCCCCTCCCACACCATACACATATACCCCCTCCCACACCATACACATATACCCCCTCCCACACCATACACATATACCCCCTCCCACACCATACACATATACCCCCTCCCACAAGGAACTAACGCGGCGTTCCACCGCTCCTCTCTCTCCTGCAGAGTCAACCACTTGCTCTTCGGGCTCCGACCACTCGGCTTTCACTTGGTGAACGTGGCGCTGCACTCGTGCGTGTGTCTGCTGCTGACGCGGGTCCTGCTGCGTCTGCTGCACCTGCCGCAGGGCACCGTCCTGTCTGCTGGTCTGCTCTTCGCCACCCACCCCGTCCACACCGAGGCGGTGAGTACAGCAGCGCTCGCCTCTGCTCACGGTCGCCAGGCTCATATTCTTAGTTATGATCGTGGTACGTGTTCTTGAGGCAGCTGGCAGTGAGTATATCTGTGGTAAGAACCCTTTGTCTAGTGTGAAGAATATACGCATCTTTCCATGTGTAGATTTGTGATAGGAACCTCTAGTTGAAGCTAGGTGTCTATACACACTTGCGTATGTGTATATGATTATCTGTGCATGTGTATGTATGTCAATAAATCAAATGTACATTAAGACTGATCGATCAGGTTGTGGGTACATAATAGAGGCTCTCCATCAGGTGACAGGTCTGGTGGGGCGAGCAGACGTCCTGGCTGCCATCTGCTTCCTGGCCGCCATCCTCTCCTACCACAGGTGAGTTATGGCTTCCCAGCACGCACTGTAACTTGTGTCTCGTGTGTCATGTTTACTCTCACTCTCACTCACACACACACACACACACACACACACTCACTCTCTCTCTCTCTCTCTCTCTCTCTCTCTCTCTCTCTCTCTCTCTCTCTCTCTCTCTCTCTCTCTCTCTCTCTCTCTCTCTCTCTCTCTCTCTCTCTCTCTCTCTCTCTCTCTCTCTCTCTCTCTCTCTCCCTCTCTCTCTCTCCCTCTCTCTCTCTCTCCCTCTCTCTCTCTCTCTCCCTCTCTCTCTCTCCCTCTCTCTCTCTCTCTCCCTCTCTCTCTCTCTCTCTCTCTCTCTCTCTCTCTCTCTCTCTCTCTCTCTCTCTCTCTCTCTCTCTCTCTCTCTCTCTCTCTCTCTCTCTCTCTCTCTCTCTCTTCTTTTTACCCAATGGCTGAGCCACCTGATATCTGCAAGGCAAGTGGAACTTCATCTCAATTTGTTTTCCAAATACAAGTGTGTTCATTCCTTCTCGTTCCTCACTGGTGTCTTCTGCCGCCCCTTCCCTCTCGGACTGCTTCTCTCTCCTCCCGCCTCCCATTCCCCTTCCTGCTGCTTATATGTTATATAATAGTACACATAAAATGCAAATTTGCATATTCAATAATGCTTTGTCGGTGGAGAAGGACAAAATGGAAGCTTTTGTCCAGATGATGATATAAAAGAGGGATTTTATTCCACATGAAGGCTGTTGAATGGAAATATTAAAAAAGGCAATTTTTCATAGATTATCACAAGGTCTGGGGGTTCGATTCTGGCAGATCCTAGTGATTAGGCACCATTCCTTCAGGTCAACTCGTGGACATATCCTTACCATGTGCTATATAGTCATTCTGGCTAAGCTCTCTCCTGATTACCTCATTATTGTTGAAGTTAAGTATAAGTGGATGACTACCCACTACCCTTCTATCTCTGTCTCCAGACGCCACTCTGGAGATAGAGATACTCTACTCCACCTCTCAAACCACTTGGGCTGGACGGTAGACCGATGGTCTCGCTTCATGCAGGTCGGCGTTCGATCCCCGACCGTCCAAGTGGTTGCACCCACCGAACAAACGACGAAACTACGACCTTGCAACAACGTTCGAACAAGTTTTAACACCTAACAAGTTGTAACAACCAATATGGCAACATGTAACAACGGTCTAATACGTCATAAAAACATTATAACAAGATGTAACAACTTTATTACAAGTTGTAACAAGGGTTGCCACCATTCCTTTCCCTCGTCCCATCCTAAATCCTTATCCAGACCCCCTTCCACGTGCTATATAGTCGTAATGACTTGGCGCTTTTCCCTAATAACCCCGTTCCCTTCTACCCCCGTCCCCAACATTGAATTCCATTTCCCAATTCCACCATTTCCCCCCCCCTTCCCCCTTCCTTCAACGGCATTCTCGGCGCCTCCCAGCCTCTCCTTGAATTACGTCTCCCAAAGGCATATATTTCCCCACCTATCCTTAAGTTACTTACATGGACACCTCCCATTCTCCCGTGAAGGGAGTGCATGCGCCGCCGCTTCGCTGTTCCCGCCTTTCTTGCCCTTCGGCATCTCATTAGAGACAAAGCCCCAGTTAACACAGTTTTTTCATTCAACAGTGGGGCGCAGCTGCCCCTTGATCATTTTAGAAATATACGCTTTGTGATCGTGGGAAAAGTGTGAGTTTTTATACGAAGACTGTGAGGCACTGGGGCTGACCCTCAGGCACTGGGGCTGACCCAGAGGCACTGGGGCTGACCCACAGGCACTGGGGCTGACCCACAGGCACTGGGGGCTGATCCACAGGCACTGGGGCTGACCCACAGGCACTGGGGGCTGATCCACAGGCACTGGGGCTGACCCACATGCACTGGGGGCTAACCCAGAGGCACTGGGGGCTGACCCAGAGGCACTGGGGGCTAACCCAGAGGCACTGGGGGCTGACCCAGAGGCACTTGGGGCTAACCCAGAGGCACTGGGGGCTGACCCAGAGGCACTGGGGCTGAGGCTGACCCACAGGCACTGGGGGCTGACCCACAGGCACTGGGGGCATGACACATTCATAATAATGCATTATGATATACATAAATCATGTAAAGCTTTCACTTTAGTACTAAGTGGTCTCACGTCACGTAATGTGGGTCTCACGTCACGTAATGTGGGTCTCACGTCACGTAATGTGGGTCTCACGTCACGTAATGTGGGTCCCACGTCACGTAATGTGGGTCTCACGTCACGTAATGTGGGTCTCACGTCACGTAATGTGGGTCTCACGTCACGTAATGTGGGTCTCACGTCACGTAATGTGGGTCTCACGTCACGTAATGTGGGTCTCACGTCACGTAATGTGGGTCCCACGTCACGTAATGTGGGTCTCACGTCACGTAATGTGGGTCCCACGTCACGTAATGTGGGTCTCACGTCACGTAATGTGGGTCCCACGTCACGTAATGTGGGTCCCACGTCACGTAATGTGGGTCTCACGTCACGTAATGTGGGTCCCACGTCACGTAATGTGGGTCCCACGTCACGTAATGTGGGTCCCACGTCACGTAACGTGGGTCTCACGTCACGTAATGTGGGTCCCACGTCACGTAATGTGGGTCTCACGTGTCTTCACTCACGTAGAGGAGTGAGTCGAGTCGTTAACTACGAAACTACGTCGTTTGCTGCAACATTCGAACAATTTGTAACACCTTCTAACGAGTTGTAACAAGTATCTAACAAGTTGTAACAACTTTCTAACGCGCCATAAAGACTTCATAACAAGTTTAACTTTGTAACAAGCTGTAACAATGTAACAATAGGAACCGTTAAGTTTTGTGCTTGCAAGGCGGAGAGTCGGGCAGGCGAAGTCAGGTGTTTCAGATGTGCCTGAAAGTCGGGGCGGCGCAGTCAGGTGTTCTAGATGTGCCTAGGAGTCGGGGCAAAGCCAGGTGTTCAGGAGGCTTCCAGCTGTAAGGGCCGGATGGCACTGGAGCCAGATAACGCTTATCCAATTAAGATACTAAGCAGCTTATCTGATGCGTTGAGGATTAACGACAGATCACAGCCCCACCTCTGCCTCCACGACGACTTCTCTTACTCCTCTCAGACGGACCCCCACCACCTCTGCCACCACCACAACCACCACCACCTCTGCCACCACCACAACCACCACCACCACAACCACCACCACCACATCCACCACCACCACTGCCACCACCGCCACCACAACCACCAACACAACCCCCGCTACCACCTGAGGTCCAAAAACACAAACAAAAGCTAATTACGTTTGCCCGAGAAAAAACTTGTTTTTCTCCTCCTCCTCCTCCTCCTCCTCCTCCTCCTCCTCCTTCCTCCCCCCCTCTCTCTCTCTCTCTCTCTCTCTCTCTCTCTCTCTCTCTCTCTCTCGTAAAACTGTTTCTAACACTATGCACTCAAAACTATTATTATTATTCGCATTTGCTTTGTGTCGGTTAATGAGTACTTGATACACAAGTTTTTTCTTAACAGTCTCATGAGAAGAAATAGACATACTATGTCCTACTTCACTATCACCTGGGCACAGAAATACATAGTTATAAATATTTATTGAGTCGAGACACTGTCATTTGAGTGACGACCTTCACTGCATCCAATCTTCATCCGGTCTAGAACGTCTCCGTGAAAATCAAAAGCAGTAAGAAGCATCAGCATCGTTACCGGAGCCTCCGAGGTCTCCCCAGATCCAAAATATACTCAGTAATGAGAGAGGGAAGAGGAGGGAATTATCAGGGAGAGCACCAAGCCATTACGACTATGTAGCACCGAGTCAGGATAAGGATTTGGGATGGGACGAGGGGTAGGAATGGTACCCAACCACTTGGACGGTCGGGGGATTGAACGCCAACCTGCATTAACCGTCGCCCTATCGTCGCTAAAGCTGATGGGAATCCAGCATTATGTCCAATTTGGTCAAGTTCCGGTAAACAATGTCCGAATAATGCCTACCGGACATGAACTCTCAACCGTTTGTATTGTGTTACGGTGTTCTTTATTTTGCACCATGCGTCCCTGTTAAGGAGCGGGTTGGTCTCTAACACACCGCGAGCTCCAGCCCGACTGTGCTGAGGTCAACACTTCGTGGGACAAGGCTGCTACGAAATCTCTGCACACAAACTCCTACCGGCTCCTGTATCTCACTTCATCAAATATGTTAATTTCACAAAGATACAAGTATCTCGTTTGCTGAGTTATTCGTGTGTATACCTACCGAAACACATACATACATACATACATACATACATACATACATACATACATACATACATACATACATACATACATACATACATACATACATACATACATTCATACATACATACTCATACACACAGCACAGATAACTAGAGGCGAGCATTTACATAGCGAAGAGCGTAATCACGACAACAGATGATCAAAGGTAGTTGAGGGCCAGACCCTAATTGGTTTACCAGCTCCAGTGCTCATGCGCCTCACCCGCTTGCCTATACCACTTGGGCACTACTAATTCATTCTACCACTTGACTCTACCACTTGGAAGCCTCCATCTCGGCCACTACCACACAACAATAAGCCAGTCAGATACGATTTCAAAAATAGAGACAGGGGACGAAGGCAGGATTGGATACTTCCATGGCTAGTCTCTGTCTCATGTCTAGGCTTGTTTGTGTCCCTGAGACTGTTTCTTTCATCTTGTTTTACTATGTTTTCTCTCTCTCCCTCACACTATCCTTCATACTCCCCTCCTCTCCCCCTTTCTTTCCCTCTCCCCCTTTCTTTCCCTCTCCCTTCCTCCCTCCTTCTCACTGATGTCCGGCCGCTTATTATATATTCCAGAGATACCGGGTCGCCAGGCTGGTGGAGGACCTTGTGACTCGCGTTAGTTGTGTTGTCAGTGATAATTCATGGACCTATTCACCGCGTTGTCATCATCTTTCTCCTCTCTTCTACTACTCCTTCCTCCTCCTCCTCCTCCTCCCACTACTAGTACTTCTACTACTACTAATCGCCGTTCTTCTCCTCAAATCTTTGCACAGGCAATTTCTGCGATTATAGTTGGTCTATCTGAAGACTGGTCGGATCCGGTGTCTGCTAGTTCATATCTTAGTGAATTTTGTTTCCTGGATATGTTGCATGTGTGTGTCTTTGTTTATGTAATTATGTCTCTTTTTGTCTCTCCGTTGTTTGCTTGACTCTCTCTCTCTCCGGGAATGTTTGAAATGTGTTTCTTTAAATAATTACATTTTCCACTAGCATTAAAGCCTCTATGAATCCCTTACGGGTTATTCTTTTCGTGGGCTGCCAGTCGAAATGAGGAAGGGAATTGTACCCACACCTGGAAAACTGGTTTTGAATCTAAACCTAATCAGTCATTGACTGATTAGGTCGTTCCATGTCAACCATCCACCGATTACTAAAGGTCACCGGCGTTGCAAAACAAAAACATTTGGTAGCTTATTTGGAATGTCAGTTACTGCAATAGGTGTAGTGTTGGGCCAACAGGTGTGGAATGTTACTTCAAACTTACCACCTATCTTACACCCAAGTATCCTATTACGAGTTTTGTTGCTACTGTAACCATTGTTACAGTATCAGTGGACTGATAACCATTGTTACAGTGGACTGTAACCATTGTTACAGTAGCAACAGAAAACGTCACTAAACTGTTGTACTATATTGCCCGAACCTAACCTACCCGAGGAGCTACGAACTCTTGTGCCAACCACCACAGTTTATTATTTTATATATTCGTTTTATTATTTTAAGTATTTGAGTACTGCAAAAATCGTTTTAAATTCCCCCTCGGTCATCAACGTTCCTCCTACACACAACTTGAAACCTGTTTAAAACTATAGGCGACATAAATGCTTACCATGTTGGTACCGTGCCCCGTAAGTCTAAGCAAGGAGGCTTTTCTTTGACACAAGCATGAGAATGGTATTAATACTAGTTATGAACATAAGACAAACAAGTAAATTAAGACATGAATGCACTTGCGCGCGCGCGTGCTCTCCACCCATCACCATCAGAGCACATGATAACACAAACGATGTCGTAGTTATTTTTAATACTATTATTATTATACATTTCTGTAATTCTTAATACAAAAAGTAATGTTATTATATTTGATGGATATGTGCATCGTTATGAGCAAGTTAGAGTTGGGAGGTTTGTAGAAGAAAACCACAAATCCTGAGAGACAGCTGGTGGTGCGTGATCCTCGCCAGTCTATACAAGTGGAGAGAGTTCGATCCCATTGCATGAGCTCGACATTCTCTCTGAGGAGATTCGTCTGGGTAAATTGACATATACAGGAAGTAGATAACTCATTCTTACGTTCTGTCAAGCGGCGTAGTCCCCACACACGCATTTATAATATATATGATTGAAAATAAACACAAATTTAAAATAAAATGCAAATTATACTATAGTTTTGTTCAATGTTAGGCTTACGCCATGTTAGGTTCAATGCCTGTTTTTTGTGTTTCCAAGGACATTAATTATTGTTTGAAAACAGTGTTTTTGAGGATGCAGCCAGGACGAGGCCTTGAGGACGACCTATAGGCTTCGGAGAGCAGAGTCTGAGGGCGAGCTGAGGAAACAGGAGAGAGACGGCTGCTACATAGAAGAGCATCTGGTCAATATCTTAGCCCATTCTCAGGCTAGGCTTGTTCATGAGGCTGCCGTTTCCAAACTTGCATTCATACATTTTCACTTAATAAAAATCAGTATTTTCTCATAAATTAATATTATCAAACATTATAATTACGTGTATTGTTAGGCCTATGGTAAGTTGTGTGTTTTGGTTTTGTTAATTAGTATTTGCGGTATCTGGATGAAGTGTTATAGAGACACAGTTTAAACATAGGAAATTAATAAAATAATGTTCGAGAACATTTGGAACGCAATATACATAATCAGTTTTGAGTCATGTCTCAAAGTGCTTTTCATTCGTAAACAGAGGAAAGCTGCTGATAAACAGGCAACTATTTAGTTTTTATTAAGAATGGTCTACAGCAGTTAGAGAACAGCTTGATACGACACTGTACGAGTTGCAAGTGCATGAAGGAACTCTCGAATGAAAGCTTCAGACATCGTCAGGATGTCCCAATGTACTATTCTGACAGTATAATGACAGAATAGTACACGCGTGTACTTACATACCAGCAGCCCCTCATTAACAATGGCCAACTGCACGTTAATCATAACCTACTGTTCGTGATTGAAAGACCCTTACCACACGGCACAATTTATTTTTTTATTTTTACATGCAAGCATGCAAGGGAAATACAATAAAACAAGTGAAATATAACAAAACAAAACAAAACAAGAAACTGCCGGCCAGAAGGACCGACAGCCCAGTACAACAATCATCAAAACATGAGAAGGCAACAAGGTATACATGATGGAGTCTGACCCTAGCTTTGGTATGGGACAGACGTGTGCTTCGGCACTCCAGCAGTTGGTGCTGTTTGCCAGTTTCGGCCGGTTGGGGGCGGGTGTGTCTCTGCCCCCCTGTGCTGACGTGGGCAGTGTTGTTGCCTGCCTGGCTGCGTGCTGACGTGGCCGTTTTGACATGGGGGGCCTTGCAATTCCTCCTGTTTTGCGGGTGAATTCCGTGGGTCTGGAATTCTCGTTCAAGGCTGGTTATCCGGCCAATAAGTTGGTAATGTGCGACATGCTTCGTGTCCCGGTGGAGGCTGTATATGGAGTTGAGCTTGTTACGGCCCACCGGGTGATTGTCAAGTTCGTGCGGGAGGAGGAGTATCGGGAATTCCTCTGGCGGAACGAAGGGCGTTCGTTGCAGTTGCCGGATGGCGCCGGCTCCGTTACGATCTCGGACCGAAGTGGTGCCCTGACATATGTCAGTGTGTATGGTGCGCCCCTGGAGTTCCCTGAAGACCTTCTCCGGCGCTTCTTCGGGAGGTATGGTGCTGTCATCAGTGTGCGGGTGAACAAGCTTTCCTCGGAGAAGTATGCTGGGAAGCAGACGAACGTCCGTACCTTAGGTATGCGCCTGCGGTCAGATATCCCATCTTCTGTCCGGCTGCTAGGTTACTACGTTCGGGTGTACTATGCCCGGCAGCCCCGTACTTGTTTCCGGTGTGGCCAGTTAGGGCATCAGGCTGCCGGGTGCTCTGAGGCCCCTGCTGCACCTGTTAACTTGTTTCGGGAAGAGGATTTCCCGCCACTCCCTCAGGACGTGGATTCCGGTGATGATGAGGGGCAGGTCCCATTCGCTGCTGATGCGGCCCCCCCTGCATCACCCGACGTGCCCCCGGTGGTTATTGTCCCTCCTCCGAGTGTTCCGGTGGCTCCTGTCGCTGGTCACTTTGCTGTGCCAGTTGCTCCCGAGGGTCTTCCGGCTGGTCTCTGTGGGTCGTCTGCGTCTTCCTCGAATCCTGCTCCTGTGCCTGGTCCTGCACCCTCGCCAGGTGTTACGGCTGTGCTGGGTGTTGGGGGGGCTGCGGAGCGTCCTGTTGTGTGCGGCCCGGTTCCCCATGTGGTTGAGGCTGCTGCCAAACTGCGTCAGGCGTTGGTTTGCCCGGTTCGTGAGACCCGTGGTTCTGGGTCTGCCTCCGGCTGTGAGGATGTGCGGCCAGTGCCCAAGCGTTCCATGCGTTCTTCTACTGGTTGGGCTGATGCGGAGGATTACGACGCAGGTGGCGCTTCGGGAGATGATGTGGCGATTCCGGGTGCTTCGCGCTCTACGTCGCTGGTGGTGTCTGATGTACATGCCACATGTGTACATGTGGCATTTGACGATGGGTATGCGTCTGCTTTACCTCCTATTCTTTCTCCTGCAGAAGGTTCTATGCAGTGGGAGGTGGTTGCTCCTACAGACGTAGGTGGTGTGGGTTCTGGTGCGAGCCAAGGCATCAAGCTGGTGCTGAAGAAGGATGCCAAGCGTGGGGGGGTCCCAGCAGGTGCAACGTTCGGTGGTTGACGCTGGGCCCTGTGAGACAGCCGAGGAGGCTCCCAGTGCGATGCCCATTGCCCGGCCTCGTGGGAAGGAGCCTCTCCCTATCATCCTGGCCTCCGGAGTGGCACATGATGATCAACATCCTTTGCGGTTTGACATTGATGACCGCGTGCGTCCGGTTCCGTGGTGCCCTTCTACCATTTGGATTCAATGGGCTCAGTGTTTTATTGTGGGTGTGCCGGAGTCCATGCCTTATCCTAGTACAGTTCGTACTGAACCTATTTCGGAGGACATCATGTTACTTTGGGAGGCGTATTGTATTCGCTTCCCGGCGGCGGAGTGGCCGGATAAGTATGAGACATTTGAGTAGTCTGTGTGCTTGGTGTGTGCTTGAACCTGTGGTTTGTTTTGTAATGTGTTGTACCTATTGTGCGCCCTTCAGGCCGGTGCTTTGTTGTGTTTCTTATATTTCCAGTATTGTTTCTTTTTTTTGTTTCATTATGTTTTTGTTCATGGTTGTTTATGTTGTAGGCCCTTTAGGCGAGTGTTTAGTGTCTTCGAAAAATTTTGTATAAAGTTGTATTGGTTTGTTTTGTGTTGAAGTGTCTGGTTTTGTTTCATGATATACTTTGTTGTTTTATTCTCGGTCCTTCAGGCCAGTGCATGTTTGTTGTTGTGTTTGTGCCTGTTTTGTTTTCAGGTGTGCGTGTTTTGCTTGTTTATTTTTATTGTTAATTTTTTATTGAAAATTTGTTATTGTTTATTTTGGCCTAGCCCTTTGTTTACGGGGCGGGTGGTTTGGTGTGTGTGTTTTGTTCCTGTATTGTTTGTGCTGTGCGTTTGACCTGGTGTTTTTGTATTGCTTTACCTGTTGTCCGTGTTTGTCCTTTTTGTTTTGTTTGGACTGTATTGTGTTTGTCCTGTTATGTTTCCTGTTATGCCTCTTGTTGTATGGTTTGTTTTTCTGGAGGTTTTGTTTTGTGATGTTACTGTGTTTGCTTGTTTGTCATTGTATTATGTTTTGTGCTTTGATATATGCTGTCATTTTCTATGCTTTTCTCGTGTGTGCTTTGTTGTGCTATGCTGTTGGCCCTTCTGGCCGGTGGTCTATTGTTTTCCTTTGTTATGTATTTTGTATTTGTTTTTATTGTATTTAATTTGCATACTTTGCATGTAAAAAAATAATAAGAAAAAGGTATACATGAGAAACACACATCAAGACACAAAACAAAAAAAACAATTACAAACAGGCAAGCAATGCAAGCAAAACAATAGAACATAATAACATTATAAAACATTATATCAGTATAGAACAAAAACAAAATCACCGACCTGAAGGACCGACAAAGTACATCAGTATGAACAACATGAAATACAACAAAAAAGCACAGCAGACAACAAACACGCACAACACTTAAAGCATAAATAGAACACATACGGCCAAATAACAACACAAAAACAAACACATGAATAAAAACACTCACACCAAACCACCTGCCTCGCCCCCAAACAAAGGGAGAGGCACGAGCATAAACTACTGAAGGGCAAACAAAGAGCCAGAAGGGCATACAGTATAAAAGTAAGCACAGAAACAGGAAATCAGCGGACATACTTGCCCAGAAACATGTCCCGAGGGAACCGTACATTAAACGCTTCCCAAAGCAACCACTGCCAGGGGCCTGGACCATCCACCGGGGACGCCATTTCATCCAGAACCTGGGCAACAAACACCCGTAAACATGGGACCCAGACGGTATCACTCCTGAGGCGTGTGATCGCCACACGCACCCACACCATGGGACTTGCCCCATCATGAAAGTCCCTCAAGTCCTCGAATAGCATTAACTCGGCAATCCGCGACCAGTGACCAGTGGGGAGCCAATCGGCCGAGCGGACTTATGATCCTGACTGGACTTGTGATCCTGTGGTCCTGGGTTCGATCCCAGGCGCCGGCAAGAAACAGTGGGCAGAGTTTCTTTCACCCTATGCTCCTGTTACCTAGCAGTAAAATTGGTACCTGGGTGTTAGTCAGCTGTCACGGGCTGCTTCCTGGGGGTGGAGGCCTGGTCGAGGACCGGGCCGCGAGGACACTAAAAGCCCCGAAATCATCTCAAGATAATCTCAAGATAACCCGGCGGCATCACAGACGTCGGCAACACGTCCTCCAGTCCCCCAATGCACACCCCCATAGGAGGGACCCAGATAGAGGGTACCACTACAGGGTCACCAACGTCCACGGACCCACTACCAGACGACTGCCGGGAAGCCAATCGGCGCGCATTCTTCCTTAAGGTCATCACCAGCCCAGCCCATCACCAGTATCCCCCACCATCCCTGGCAACGGAAGCCACCACACCCCATCGTGGAGAGGCTCCAGGTGGTGAAGGAACAGAAGGCACACCCAAGACACAGTCACCACCACCAGCAGGCACATGGACCTCCGCCTCCACTAACCGTGGAGCCATCGACGCATCCGGATCCACACCGTCAACACCTGAAGACCCACAGTCACTGAATTCCCCAACATCGGCCCAGGCAGACGACGAACGCCTGGAACGTTTGGGCATGGGCCGGAGATTGTCAGAGCCGGAAGCGGACCCAGAAACACGGCTACCACTAGCCAGGCGAACCGACGCCCGACGCAGAACGGCAGCAGCCTCTACCACAGGGGAAACCGGGCAACACAGCAGGAGGCTCCACAGCCACCCCAACACCCAGCACATCTTGGACCCGAGGCGAGGACACAGAGCCAGGCGCAGCAGCCGAAGACGGGGACGCCGCACAGGGAGCACCAGGAAAACCCACGGGAGCAGCATGGACATCGACAGAAGCCGGTAGATCAACCGATTTCATTGCAAAACCCTGAGGAGGGTCCACAACAACCGGAGGAATGACGGGCGGCATAGGGAGAGCCGCATCAGCTAACCGAATGTCCACCCCACTCATACCCGGAGTCCTCCTCCAGAGGGAGTTGCGGGAAATCCTCTTCACGGAACAAGTTTACGGGAGTGTTACGGCCCTCTCGGGTCGCAACGGGGTTCGTACTCTGGTGTCATTAGAGGAAGTTGTATCCGGCCCCAAGCCAGTAGTGGCTTTCAAGGGATGAGATCCGTGACGCAAGTAAAATAAAAGGGGAAGGGAAATAAAGTTAAAAACTTAAGATTATAATTGTTCCCGTCACCAATAAATAATATAAGATTACACAGGGGGAGGGGTATTAACACTGCACAAGGGAATTATTTACATCAAATGTCTTCTCCTGAAGACTCTGGATCCAAACTCTCGGTGCCAAGTCCTCGGTGCTTTTTTGTGGCCTCACAACGAATCCTCTGAGAAGCTGAGCCTACCCTGGCCACAGGTCAGCCAAAACACAGGTCCACTGGGGGCACCGCCGTGGAGGCCGTCAACCACAAGTCCAGCAGGTCTGCTGGCAGGTTCCGGACCCGCAACGCTGGTCAGGCCACTCCACGAACGATATTAGGGTAACGCCCTAGACAGGAGCCTCGTGTGATACCAGAAATCACTCTCCTGTCCTCAGTACCCCAGTGGATAATCGTCTCCAGCAGTCGGTCCCGGGTAATCCTTCTACTGCCACTCCACTGACAGGGTAACACCACAGTGTTCTTCCGGGGGACGACTTCACAGCTGCTGCAGCAAAGCACAAGGTATGGAGACGGCTGCCTTGGGTAGACTGACTCAATTTCTATCACAGCAGTCCCAGGTCGACTCTGTAAGCAGACACGTCATCAATAACAGGGACACTAAAACACCTCACTTACAGGCTCAGACACAAACGCCCGACATATCCACTCCATAGATGGCGTTGTAGTCTGAGCACCACCTCACCAGAGGTCAGCGGCGGCGGTGTTGAGTGCTGAACGGGACTGGAAACTGGCCCTCGTAGCTAGTACACGTCGTCCTCACCAGGTGTCGTCGTCCTTTTGGAGGGGGTTTCGGGAGCTGACCCACAGATGGCGCGGTCGTCACTGCTCCGTGCTCGGACGCTGGATCCGGGTTCGTAACACCACCCCACCAAAAAGAATTTGGTTTGGGGTTCTATAAAAAGAAACACAAACCAAATTAGTACGGCGACACAACTCCAAATGGACTCACTTATACCGTAAACTGGAACGGCGAGGCTGTCTCGTCCACAGAACTGTCCTAAGGAGACACCCTGGCACAAAGGGAACTTGAAAATGGCGGGCGATGACCTGCCTGACGTAAATTTCCACACCTCCTCTGCGATGTCAAGCAGGGGCATCATCTCACCTCTCTCGAGTAAGAATCGGTGTAGACACGATGAGGGGCGACTCGACACTTCCCTGTGTCGTGGCACCAATGATGGCTGATCACAGACGGCATTTCTGGTACCGGTCCGATGGTCCTTCAGGGAGACAGGAACCTGGAATACAGGGGTCTGATAATTCAGAGTGACAGCGACAGCGGGTAAAACAGTACTTACAGCATACTCCTCTACTAGGCCAACACCTAGTTCTAACGAGGCTGTTCGTACATCGAAGATGGCATTCGCTCTGCCACCGTCAGGTCGACCAACGTTCCGCATAACGCTGCATTGAGGCTCAGCTATCACGCGGGGGGTGTCAACCTGTCGGAAACAGTCACTCATATTATCGTATCGCGTACCTCCTGTATCTACCATCACCTTCCAGGTTCCTTCTTCGACTGCAACACTCACAGTGCACGTCTCTAATCCCTGGGATCTTGTCGTGGTGTTCACGGGAGCCATCATCTGCCGGGTCGTCCACTGGTCCTCACTGAGAGCACACACAAGAACAAAAAAATACCGCTAGGAAACATTTGGTTAATTTAGGGATAAACTTCCTGAGCTTGAAATGTCCATAGCCGGCTACATCCATTAGCCTGGTTTGGACCAAAGAGGGCACTAGACCTTTCGAACACACCTCACATACCTCTGACGTCTGGGGAATCTCTGGCCGGTTCAATGAACGTGGTATCTTGCCATACCGCAAGTACACATCTGCCTTCGCTCCAGACTCTGGGGTATTCGTGGGTGCTTGCACATGAGGCCTCTCTTCATGCTCAGTTACCTCTACCATCGTAACCGCATGTTCCTCGTCGGGAGAAAAATCAGGAGACTCTGCTAGAACACTGTCGATCTGCGGGTGAGAGGACAAATTAAACATGTTTAAATCCGGGTCTGTTTTTACCTGGACATTACCACTGCCTGTTGTCACCTCTGACCTTGCTGTTTCGGCTGACTCGTCCGCAACCTTGGGAAGATTGATGCTCCAATCTGCCACCAAGTCGTTGGCTAGTACCACGTCAATCCCTGCTATAGGCAAGGTATCGACTACTGCCAACGCACATGTGCCGCTGAAGTAAGGCGAGTCGAGATGTACTGGCACTAAGGGGGCGATGTACCGCGTCCTTGGAAACCCAACTAGGACAACCTTTTGTCTCCCATCCACACTTACTCCCTCGGGTAACGAGCTCTTCACGATCAGGGACTGGGCTGCTCCACTATCTCTGAGCACTACAACTGATCTACCAGTATGATCACTCGATACATACCCGCCTGAAGTGTGAGGGGAAAACAATCTGGGTTCTTCCTGCGTCGTCGTCGACTGGCTTCCTGCTGGTGGCCCTTTCTGCCCACAAGTCCAGCACACCACATTCCTCCTTGGACTACGGTGTTTCGGACTGCTAGGACTAGTCCTTCGAGGGCTACTTGGGGGCGTCTTCTTAGCGCTTCGTGGGACGGGAGTCTCCTCTTCGTCATGAGGTTTGTCGAACCGGCGTTGGTAATTCCTCAGGACGTACTTAGCAGACGGCCTATGAGTTAGGATGTACTCTTCAGCCATGGTGGCTGCTGCACTCAAGGTCTCTACCTGCTGTTCCTCTAAGTACGTCTTCAGGTCTCCAGACAAACAATCCTTGAAGTCCTCTAGCAGTATGAGCTGCTCGAGGTCTTCTTTGGTCTCCACCTTCCGAGAGGCACACCATTCCTGGAAAAGTTGCTCCTTGATTGTGGCGAATTCGGTGAACGTGTGCTCTGAGGTCTTTTTCAGGTTTCGGAACTTCTGCCTGTATGCCTCAGGTACCAATTGGTACGCCATGACCACAACCTTCTTCACCTTGTCATAATCGCCGGAGTCGTCAAGGGATAACGTGGAGTAGGCGATTTGGGCCTTCCCAGTCAAGACTGACTGTATCATGATGGCCCAATTCTCCCTTGGCCACTCCAAAGAGGCAGCGACTTTCTCGAAGGCTGCAAAGAACTTCGAAACTTCCCTCTCATTGAATTTGGGGACCATTTTGATGTTCCTTACCGGATCGAAACCGCTGGTGTCCGTTGTTGGCCTCCGACCACCGCCTAATTGCAATACTTCTAGTTCATGTTGTCTCTGTCTTTCTTTTTCTTCTCTCTCTAGCTGTTTCTCTTCCCTTTCTCGCTCTTCTCTCTCTCTTTCTCGTTCTTCTCTTTCTCTTTCTCGTTCCTCTCTCTCTCGTTTCTCTTCTCTTTCTCGTTCTTCTCTCTCTCGTTCTTCTCTCTCTCGTTTCTCTTCTCTTTCTCGTTCTTCTCTCTCTCGTTTCTCTTCTCTTTCTCGTTCTTCTCTCTCTCGTTTCTCTTCTCTTTCTCGTTCTTCTCTTTCTCTTTCTCGGTCTTCTCTCTCTCTTTCTCGTTCTAATTCTAAACGCCTCATCGCCAATTCTTTATTTTGTCTCTCTCTTTCCATTTCTAATTTCTTCCATTCTATTTCTCGATTAATTTCCAAGGCACGCATTTTGACAGTTAGCAAGCTTATATTCAGCTCACCTGCATCACTGTCAATGTCACTACCTTTATCTTCCTTTTCCATGGAAGCTATTTCCTCACCTTCCTTTGTACTAGGAGTCTCGCCTTCCTGTTTCTCCTCTGCCTTCAGGTGCCGGTGAACCTTGGACAAGATCTCCACACGGGAATCACTGGCACGGATCTTGATCTCCAGGTAGGCGCTCACTAGTACAAGCTCTGGTTTGCTCAGATATTTTAATCTGGCAAGACAGTCCTCTCTGTTCAGAAAAGCCTGCACATCGTCCAGATCATCGATGGTGGCTTTCTCTGCCATTGTCACCGATGGAACACTTAACTAGCACTTGACACACCGCTTACACGTTAACACTTAACGCACCGAGCACAGTCCTACGTCAATATTGCACTTTATCGCACCAAACACTGCACTTGCCAATATTGCACGTAATCACTTCGGGCACCGCACTACGCAATATCGCACTTAATCACAGCGAACCCTTCGCTCTACAATATTGCACTGAATCACTGAGCACCGCACTAGTCAATATTGCACTTAATTGCTTAGTCACAGCGAGCACCGCTCTGCACAATATTGCACTTAGTCACTCTTGAGCACCGCACAGGACGTATAACGTCACAATCGTCACACACAGGGGGAATTATATACAGGGATTACGCCACTTCACCACCCCTGTCAAACATAGTTAACAAGGGGACGGATCCCGCTGGGGATGCCAATTATGTTACGGCCCTCTCGGGTCGCACCGGGGTTCGTACTCTGGTGTCGTTAGAGGAAGTTGTATTCGGCCCCAAGCCAGTTGTGGCTTTCAAGGGATGAGATCCATGACGCAAGTAAAATAAAAGGGGAAGGGAAATAAAGTTAAGAACTTAAGATTATAATTGTTCCCGTCACCAATAAATAATATAAGATTACACAGGGGGAGGGGTATTAACACTGCACAAGGGAATTATTTACATCAAATATCTTCTCCTGAAGACTCTGGATCCAAACTCTCGGTGCCAAGTCCTCGGTGCTTTTTCGTGGCCTCACAACGAATCCTCTGAGAAGCTGAGCCTACCCTGGTCACAGGTCAGCCAAAACACAGGTCCACTGGGGGCACCGTCGTGGAGGCCGTCAACCACAAGTCCAGCAGGTCTGCTGGCAGGTTCCGGGCCCGCAACGCTGGTCAGGCCACTCCACGAACGATATTAGGGTAACGCCCTAGACAGGAGCCTCGTGTGATACCAGAAATCACTCTCCTGTCCTCAGTACCCCAGTGGATAGTCGTCTCCAGCAGTCAATCCCGGGTAATCCTTCTACTGCCACTCCACTGACAGGGTAACACCACAGTGTTCTTCCGGGGGACGACTTCACAGCTGCTGCAGCAAAGCACAAGGTATGGAGACGGCTGCCTTGGGTAGACTGACTCAACTTCTATCACAGCAGTCCCAGGTCGACTCTGTAAGCAGACACGTCATCAATAACAGGGACACTAAAACACCTCACTTACAGGCTCAGACACAAACGCCCGACATATCCACTCCATAGATGGCGTTGTAGTCTGAGCACCACCTCACCAGAGGTCAGCGGCGGCGGTGTTGAGTGCTGAACGGGACTGGAAACTGGCCCTCGTAGCTAGTACACGTCGTCCTCACCAGGTGTCGTCGTCCTTTTGGAGGGGGTTTCGGGAGCTGACCCACAGATGGCGCGGTCATCACTGCTCCGTGCTCGGACGCTGGATCCGGGTTCGTAACAGGGAGCAACCTGGTCCGCAGTGCACCCAGCAGCCTGATGCCCCAACATGTCACACCGGTACAAGTACGGGGTTGCCGGGCATAAAACACCCACACGTAGTACCCCAAAAGGCGGACAGAGGATGGAATGTTCGACTTCAGGCACATCCTGAGGGTACGAATGTTAGTCTTCACTCCCTTATATTTCCCAGAAGACAGTGAGTGCATCCGCACACGGATGACGGTGCCAAACCACTGGAAGAAACGCCGGAGGATGGTTTCAGGAAACTCCATGGGGCCCCATGGACACTCACATACGTCACTGCACCGCTGTGATCAGAGATCGCCACCGACCCCTTGCCATCCTGCAGCTGCAAGGTATGCCCCTCGTACCGGCGGAGAAAATCACAGTACACTGCCTCACCCACAAACTTAACGAGCACATAACGAGCAGTCACCAGCTCCACACCGTAGACGTCCATAACTGGGACACGGAGCATGTCACTCATGACCAACTTCACGAGAGGATATCCAGCACAGCCAGTAAACTCCAACCCAACGGAGTTTACCCGCACAACAGGGGGAAGATCGCCGCCCATCACAAAAGTGCCACGTCCACACCACCAGGATCAGCAGGGAGGGTAGAGAACCCCACACCCCCTGTCGGCGAACACGGCAAACACCCCAAACTGCCGGAACGAGCAGGCGACGTCCTAACCGCACGGCAGCTAGAGCGCAACCCCACACGGCTCAAATGAATGCAATCGAGCTGTTATTGGGCAGAAATTTCCTCTCTTCCAGTAATCGCATCACACCTCTCTAAATGCTTCTCCCACGTATTAATAACGACTTTACCTAACCTAACCTATGCCAAACTATACAATAAATTATAATATACATTAATACTTATTTATATTCGAATAAAAGCAAGTAATTATCTAAAGAAGGTGCCAAGCTGGGGAGACTATGTTCGAATAACAATGTGAGTTACATAATAAGTTTAAGTATACCAATGAGTCTTTGCGGCTGGTGGCAGCGTGGATGAACACAGCTCTAGGATGAATTGGTCTATCTACACAGAGAGGTACCTTCACCTTCTCGGTGTATGTAGACTATAAGAGTAACCTATAGTTCGAGACAATGCCCCCGGGTGTACTGGATACTGAAGTGTACTTGATGGCTGATCAAGTAAACTCTTGTGGCGGCCTAAACGACCCTCCAGAGGATGAGAGGCCTTAGGTCCAACGCACGACCAGAACATGCGAGGCAGTGACGCAACACCACCTCATCAACACTGGCCAAATGATTGTTAATTCAGCCACCGTCCGCCCAAGTTAATGAATACAAAACACATGACAAGCAACTGATAGCGTTTGAAATATTCCCAAAGAGTGTCTCGTTCACTTCCTATGTTTAGTCCCAACTCTCCGAATGCATATGCCAGCCCATATCCCATAAACAAAGGCTAAATGCTCGTTAATCCAGCCACCAAATCCGCTAGATTAACGTGGATTTGGCCATTATTTATGACGACGGGCTGCACGGCTCAGCTGATGACGTTGCAACTGTTTCCGAACAGTGCTTCGCTGACGTTCTCTGTTCGAATCGCTCTTCTATAAATGCTTCACCCATGTACTACAGCTACAAATAAATGCCAACAGAACCTAAACACCTACCCTAATATAGGCATAATTATACACCAAATTCTAACATCTTATACTAATTTATGTAAGAAACTACACATTTTTAATACACTGTGTTAAAAATTGATGTGTACGCCTTTGGGGTCGACCGCTGAAAGGATGAGCAAGTGTGATGATGGATTGCAATAATGATAGGGCCAGAAACATGGTACATTCGGGTCACTTAACAGGTGCTGGAGCGTAGTGCAAGCAGCTCACTGAGTGCATATGGAGGAGAACCTTGAGTTCAGCTCGACTCTGACCGACTGGGGCCGACACGGAAGAACAATTTCAGCCATAATCAGAACACAGGGACGCGTCTGGATGCCAATGTGCTTGTACGAAATATCAGAACACAGGGCCGTCTGTGTGACAATGTGTTTGTACGAAATATCAGAACACAGGGGCGCGCTTGAGTGCCAATGTGTTTGTACGAAATATCAGAACACAGGGGTGCGTCTGGGTGCCAATGTGCTTGTACGAAATATCAGAACACAGGGGCGCGTCTGGGTGCCAATGTGCTTGTACGAAATATCAGAACACAAGGGAGTCTAGGTGCCAATGAGCTTGTACGAAACATGGACTACTCCAGTAGCGCATGTGTCAGCTTGACTCTGTACGAAACTTCGACTTACAACGTGTTTCATTAACTCTCATATCTACTGGAAACAACTCTTAATCAACGACGTAACAAGGGACCATCCCAAACCTGACATAGGCCTAACAATATAAAAAGTCCATAAAATTTGAGAAATTATCGATCGTTATTAACCCGTATGAAAACTTGTCAATCGATTGTTAAATATGCAAGTGCAATAGCGACTTACTATCCTCGACGATAGTCACTATTTGTACTTTTATCTAGCAGTGTGAGTCCTCTGAATGGTGGTGGGGAGGGAATTATCAGGAGCAAGCGCTATATAATTATCAGGAGAAAATTATCAGGTCAGGATAAGGTTTAGGGACGGGACGAGGGAAAGGAATGGTGTACAACCACTTATAGACGGTCGGGGATTGAACACCGACTTGCATGAAGCGAGACCGTCGCTCTAGCGTCCAGCCCAAGTGGTTGGTGGGGAAAGACATAAAAAAATTGTTTAGGAAAATACAGAAATAGAGAGAATAATATACATATACAGAATAATCTTGTTTCTTTCCACTAGGGCGATAGAGGGCGACTGTGAAGAGCCATCCAACGCAGAAGAGAGCGATGGAGGAGTAGCAGCAGTTGGAGGTGGAGGATCAGCTGGAGGTGGAGGAACAGCTGGAGTAGCAGGAGGAACAGTTGGAGGAGGAGGAATAGGAGTATGGGAAGGAAGAAGAGGGTTAGCCCTCTATGTAGACGGAGCAGGCGGCAACGTGATACCATCTAGCTGGGAGAGCAACAGAAAAGGTGCAGCTACTCGCGTGATGGAGGTTGCACAGGGGGAAGGAGGAACAGGAACAGGAGGAGGTGTTGGAGGAGGAGGAGGCAGTGAAGCAGGAGTAGGAGGGTGGGCGTGGCTGCGGCGTGCAGGAGCGCTGGCGGGCGCGGGCACCCTGTGTAAAGAGCACGCCCTCACCGCCCTGCTGGTCTGCGCCTCGTGGGACGTAATCCGCCACAGAAAACATATCCGCAGGTACGTTACTTCTGGTGTGGTGGAGGCTTTCTGGGTCTCTCTTGGGCTGTCCTCCCTATCCTTCCACCCGCTCTCCTATGCTTTACCCTACCTTCTTCCTCCCTCCAACTCTCCTTCATACTCTTCCTTCATCCGTCTCATTCTCCCTTCGTCCACCTCTCATCCCCTCATCTTCCTCTACCTAACGTTTGACACCTCTTCCTCCCTCTCTCTCTTTCTCTATCTCATCATCATTGTCAAAAATAATATTGTGTGTGTGTACTCACCTAGTTGTCACCTAGTTGTACTCACCTAGTTGTGTTTGCGGGGGTTGAGCTCTGGCTCTTTGGTTCCGCCTCTCAACCGTCAATCAACAGGTGTACAGATTCCTGAGCCTATCGGGCTCTATCATATCTACACTTGAAACTGTGTATGGAGTCAGCCTCCACCACATTGCTTCCTAATGCATTCCATTTCTCCACCACTCTGACACTAAAAATGTTCTTTCTAATACCTCTGTGGCTCATTTGGGCACTCAGTTTCCACCTGTGTCCCCTTGTACGTGTTCCCCTTGTGTTAAATAGACTGTCTTTATCTAACCTATCAATTCCCTTCAGAATCTTGAATGTGGTGATCATGTCCCCCCTAACTATTCTGTCTTCCAGCGAAGTGAGGTTTAATTCCAGTAGTCTCTCCTCGTAGCTCATACCTCTCAGCTCGGGTACTAGTCTGGTTGCAAACCTTTGAACCTTTTCCAGTTTAGTCTTATCCTTGACTAGATATGGACTCCAAGCTGGGGCTGCATACTCAAGGATTGGCCTGACATATGTGGTATACAAAGTTCTGAATGATTCTTTACACAAGTTTCTGAATGCCGTTCGTATGTTGGCCAGCCTGGCATATGCCGCTGATGTTATCCACTTGATATGTGCTGCAGGAGACAGGTCTGGCGTGATATCAACCCCCAAGTCTTTTTCCTTCTCTGACGCCTAAAGAATTTCCTCTCCCAGATGATACCTTGTATCTGGCCTCCTGCTCCCTACACCTATCTTCATTACATTACATTTGGTTGGGTTAAACTCTAACAACCATTTGTTCGACCTTTCCTTCAGCTTGTCTAGGTCTTCTTGAAGCCTCAAACAGTCCTCTTCTGTTTTAATCCTTCTCATAATTTTAGCATCGTCTGCAAACATTGAGAGAAATGAATCGATACCCTCTGGGAGATCATTTACATATATCAGAAACTAGATAGGACCGAGTACAGAGCCCTGTGGGACTCCACTGGTGACTTCACGCTAATCGGAGGTCTCACCCCTCACCGTAACTCTCTGCTTCCTATTGCTTAGATACTCCCTTATCCACTGGAGCACCTTACCAGCTACACCTGCCTGTCTCTCCAGCTTATGTACCAGCCTCTTATGCGGTACTGTGTCAAAGGCTTTCCGACAATCCAAGAAAATGCAGTCCGCCCAGCCCTCTCTTTCTTGCTTAATCTTTGTCACCTGATCGTAGAATTCTATCAAGCCTGTAAGGCAAGATTTACCCTCCCTGAACCTATGTTGGCGATTTGTCACGAAGTCCCTTCTCTCCAGATGTGTTACCAGGTTTTTTCTCAAAATCTTCTCCATCACCTTGCATGATATACAAGTCAAAGACACTGGCCTGTAGTTCAGTGCCTCTTGCCTGTCGCCCTTTTTGTATATTGGGACCACATTCGCCGTCTTCCATATTTCTGGTAGGTCTCCCGTCTCCAGTGACTTACTATAAACTATGGAGAGTGGCAAGCAAAGTGTCTCTGCACACTCTTTCAGTATCCATGGTGAGATCCCATCTGGACCAACAGCCTTTCTAACATCCAGATCCAGCAGGTGTCTCTTGACCTCCTCTCTCGTAATTTCGAACTCTTCCAAGGCCACCTGGTTTACCTCCCTTTCTCCTAGCACAGTGACCTCACCTTGTTCTATTGTGAAGACCTCCTGGAACCTCTTGTTGAGTTCTTCACACACCTCTCTGTCATTCTCTGTATACCTGTCCTCGCCTGTTCGAAGTTTCAATACCTGTTCTTTCACTGTTGTTTTCCTTCTGATGTGACTGTGGAGTAGCTTTGGTTCGGTCCTGGCTTTGTTTGCTATATTATTTTCAAAAGTTTTCTCTGCTTCTCTTCTCACCCTGACGTACTCATTCCTGGTTCTCTGGTATCTCTCTCTGCTTTCTGGTGTTCTGTTATTCCGGAAGTTCCTCCACGCCCTTTTATTCAGTTTCTTCGCTTCCATACATGCCCTATTATACCATGGATTCTTCTGTTGCTTCTCGGATTTTTCCCTTTGGGCCGGGATGAACCTGTTTACTGCCTCCTGACACTTTTGGGTAACATAGTCCATCATACCCTGTACAGACTTATCTCTGAGGTCTGTGTCCCAAGATATTTCACTTCGGAAACTTCTCATCTGTTCATAATTTCCCTTTCGGTATGCCTGCCTTTTGATTCCTAGTTCTTTTTTGGGGGAGATAAGTCCTAGCTCTACCAGGTACTCAAAGTTCAATACACTGTGGTCACTCATTCCCAAGGGCACTTCCATCTTAACTTCTCTTATATCCCACTCATTTAGGGTAAATATCAAATCAAGCATTACTGGTTCATCTTCTCCTCTCATTCTTGTTGGTTCTTTGATGTGCTGGCTTAGAAAGTTTCTTGTTGCCACGTCCAGCAGCTTAGCCCTCCATGTTTCTGGTCCTCCATGCGGGTCTCTGTTCTTCCAATCTATCTTCCCATGGTTGAAGTCTCCCATAATTAGTAGTCAAGATCCATTCCTGCTAGCAACAGAAGCTGCTCTTTCTATTATGTTAATGGTGGCCATGTTGTTTCTATCATATTCCTGTCTAGGTCTTCTGTCATTTGGTGGTGGATTATATATGACTACGACTATAATTTTTTTCCCTCCATTTGTTACGGTACCTGCTATGTAGTCACTGAAACCCTCACAGCCCTGAATATCCATCTCCTCAAAATCCCAGCCTTTTCTTACCAGCAGAGCTACACCACTGTTGGAAATTTCCAACACTTAATACAACATTGTTGTATTCTCATTAATTATTACTAATTCTACTAATCATTGTAGTGATTCAAATTAACCAAGCGTAGAGTTCACATGTACTAATAATTACATCTGTACAATAAGGCTAGAATTCTTACGTCACCCGACGCCAGTATTGCGTCAGATTCCATTGTAATAAACACATTTATGTCCAATGTGTCTGAGAATTGAATTTGATTCTCTATAAACAACGGTGTTCTGTGTGATAATTAATTACAGATAAACTGATCCCCAACTAAGACCAAATAGAGCGTTTATAGTTATAACTGTTATCTAGTATTAAATTTAACGTCACGCGTGAATGCCCTGGAGAGACTTTAATTCATCTCCATTGTTCGTTTACTATCATAAAACTGGCGAATAATAATTAACTCCTCTAAATAATAAACTCGTCCTAACCCGTGCATTTCAATCACAACTGTGAGAAATGATAATATTCACAATAAATAATTTGGGTAACAAACGCGGGACGCGGAGCGGAAAGGAGGAGACGCCAGTGCACGAGGTGACGCGTTCACGAGCAGACGCGTACACGAAACAACGCGCTCACGAGGAGACGCCATTGCCCAGCCACCAGGGTAGACGCCATCAAGACCTCTAGAAGAAAGTCGCCACTGTGAGGTGTGAAGAACCTTGAAGAACCTTAACTTCACTGGTGTCAGTGTCATTTACATAACAAGTCGAATGTCAAGAGATTTAATTTGATATTCGGCCAGAACCTGTTAAATTTGGTGCTATGTAATACCACGTGACCAGCCAGTGAAGCGCGTCAGTATCTAGGATAGGCTAGACCGGAGCCTAGGACGCGAATTTCGGCAAGCCTTAACTTACACAGTGCTCATATTAGCTAAGTATCCTTATCCTTATTTGATGCATCTTATAGGGGGTAGGTTTATGGCTGGGTAGCTTATTGTGACGCTGTGCGACAACAACAAACTACAGGTCATTATTTTTCCCTTATTATTAATATCAATTTATTGAACATAGAAATCTAGTAGTTTAATCTGTTGCTACTGAAAACACTTTGATTTACAGCGTGTGTGCAGAATTCTCAGAGCTGTCATTTTCCATGTTAATCAACTCCCAGTGTTCCATGACGAGTCCAGGAGAATCAGAGGATGCGTTGTGACTAATTTCTTGGAAATCTTCTTTAAGCTAAGATTCCTTTTGTATTCCTCGATTTCTGTTATCTGTACTCTTTTACATGCAGAACTCTGTTCATTGGATTAACATGTGTTTATTATGATTATTATTATTCATGTTCATAATCTATGTTCTCATTAATGATAATGGTAATAATTTCATAAATGTTCATAGGATTAGATTATTATACATTGGACTGGTGAACGAACCACACATGTTCCTGGACGTACTGAGTTCCAGTAATAACCCCCCAATGTAGGTGTTTGAGGCTTTGATTCATTTAATTATACAGCCCATTAATTATTTCAGTGATCATATTCTCTAGTATTTTATCCATAGTTACTGGTTCATCTAGGAATTTGCTTATGATCATATTTTCTAAGTTTCCCTCTTTTACTATTAAAGCGGGTGGTCCTTCGTAATTGATTTTTATTACATTAATAATTTAATATATAGAGTCAAGCCCCAAATGTCCCACATTATGGTCCTTCGAACCGGATATACATAAATTATAATTACAAATACTAGTTATTAATAACTAATCTTTGTGTGATGTAATCAAGACTAACCCTTTTAATTAATTGTGTCTACTAACAACGTAACACATAGGTTAGCCTAAGTCACACCAATTCATTGCTACTTATACCTTATGTATAAGGTAGCACTCGTGGGACGCAGTTTATTGCCCACAACACTTAGGCCTACACTTCATACTGAAGTAGAATCTTTAGGTCACCAGGAGCAACAGCTCATAACCTTATATTAATCACTAAAACCAATTATGTGTTAACCATTTGGGCTATACAAATGTTTCAATATATGGCTGTCAGCAGACTGTTCATTATAGCCTGAATCCATGTTATAGTTACTGATTCACTCAAGTCAGTGGATCATTAACATTTAGGGATCCAGTATACTAATATAAATTACTGATTTCATACTAGTTAATCATTACTAACCCTGATAACATTTTATTCCACAATTAGGAGTACATTCAGGAGTTAGATAATATTTAGGACAGTAGAATACTTGCCAAACACAATTAATTCTCTTGTGTTCATTTAATTTCTTATACACATAATTATACAAGTGTATATTATATAAAATCCAAAAAAAACAAAAACACAGCACAATTATTTGCACATTATTGCACCACCATATGATCTTTGCCAACCTTTATTAGGTAGCAATTTAGGCTGTGATTGTGTTGAATTTGGCACAAGCATAGACTAAATATAGTTGTAGTTTCTTAAGTAGAAATTCTCACGACTAAACTTGAGCTAGTTAGTGGCATATTTATTATTCCTTTTGTGCTGACCCTATCAAGGGTGGGATTAACCATTTATTGTGTAATTATATTTTATTGCATATTTCTATGTATGTCTTTGAGTGTTACTGTAAGCCCACTACCCATCCGAGGCTGATTTAGAAGAGCTAAGCTGAGGAACACCTGTAGTGAGACCAAGGTACCACTCAAATCTTAGTTGCTTATTATTAGGTAGGTAGCTAACCTCTAAATGAGGTAAATTACAAGAAGCCTCAAGAAAATATCAGGCTGTCAATAATTATACCTGCTCTACATCAAGGAGCAGACACCATAGCTATACAAGTAGCTACATAAGCCCTATCAGGCTCAATTTACTGCAAGAATGAATCCTTTAGAAAGGAATGCAAGATTCTTGAGAACTCTTCAAGTTCGCCTAGGAGAACTGCTTATCATATGTCATCACTGTGTAGAAACTGACCCAGGTGACGTCTACAGACTAGCAAGTTCCACAAGGAACGCTAACCAAAAATATGATCATATAAAGACTATAATCGAGTCCCACAGGAATTTACTCCAGGTCGGTCATACTGTCTCAGACCACTTACGTCTGACAGAATCTGATCTTGATAACTATGAACATAACGTTCAAACCAGGTTAGACCGATATAAGGAGGTGCTTGCGAGACAAGATATTCCCGAGTGGATAGAACAGATCATTAAGAGATCTACACCTGAGTCAACACTCAGCTCAGATGAAATACTTGAGCTACCTCAAGATGAGGAGAATCCTCTAATCAATACTGATCACTACACAGGATCCACAACTGAAGCTCAACCTTCATTTTCTAACCTCTCATCTAATACAGCTTCATGTGATGATTTGTTTACAGAGTCTGATCAAATTTCAGACAGCTCTTCTCAATGTTCCCTGGATTCTATAAGTTCAATACATAAAGCTACTGAATTAACTAGCTTATCACAAGAACCCAGAGAAACAAGTGAAGCTGCAGATGAAACAAGTGAAGCTGCAATAATCAGTAAATCTGAACCAGAAAATGATAAAGCTAATGCTGCAGCAGCAGTCGAAACTGTAATCAAAGCTGAGGCTAAGCAAGAAGCCTTAAGCAACACAAGTAATGGTCACAATTGCTCACAACAGCCTTCTAAAGTAAGTGCTAACAATGAGAAGACTATTATAAACCTTGTGCACCAATTATTAAATTTATCTTCACCAGAACAATCAGTTGACTCTTTATGAGCCTTTAGTTTTCAGCTTGAGTCACTGACAAATTCTTTCAGTAAAGAGGTGGATCACCCAACTACTGAGTGGATGACTAAAATTATCATCCAAAGAAAATTGTCTGGTGACACACTTAATAAATTATATGTACACCAGAATGGTAATACCCTGTCAATGCAGGATATATTTACAAGTTTGCGCAATATGAGCAATTATACAGCAAACCAGGCAATTAATGCTAAATCTGAATGCACCAAAACTGTACCTACATCAGTTTCCTTACCTGAAACTCCTAAAGTGACACTGTCACTAGGTAACAAAGGTGCTAATAATCAATGTAATAACAATCAGTCAAACACTGATTCATCAGTGAGGCCTAAAGGCTCCACAGGTGCTCCTAAGAGACATAATAGTCCAAAGAGCACTCCTAATAACTCCAAAGGTGCTCCTAAGAGACCTAATAGTCCAAAGAGCACTCCCAAGAGCCTATTAATGGTTCCCCAGAGTACAACAAGTACTCACAAGAGAATAAATAACAAGCAAATGCAAGCAGCAAAACCATCACAACCTGCAAGTACTGTTTTACCTAAACCGGTAACCCCTAAACGAACTGTAGGATGGGGAATGTGCTTGTTTTGCAATCAAAAACATTCTCTGTACAAATGTACCAATTATCCTAATAGAGACACAAGAGTCAGACGACTCAAACAGTTACACAAATGTACTAGGTGTCTCAAATCACATAATGTTAATAGCTGTGAAACCCCACTGAACACCTGCAATAGGTGTAGAAGGGGCAAGCTCATGCTGCACTGTGCAAATTAGTTAGGACAAATTATGTCAACCCTAGAATAGGACGTAGAGAATCTACACCAGTACAGAGCTGCAAGGTGCGAGATGTGTACAGCGTAACTTCACAAGCATCTCAAGTGGATGCTGCTTTGCCTACTGCCCAACTTCAAGTGAAGAACAGAGGAGCCAAGATCACCACACGTGGACTATTTGATCAAGGTTCCCAGAGAACTTTCATTACTCAAAGGGCAGCAGAGGCACTTAATTTACAACCAATAAGACAGGTAAAATTAAACTTGTCAGGGTTCATGATAAATCGAGGAACCCATGAATACTCAGTAGTTCAACCGCTTGTACGACTAGGTAGTCATGCCAAGGCTGTCCAAGCCATTGTTGTAGATCAAATATCTTTAGACTTAAACATTAAGGGTCTGGGGTACACAGCCCACTTCCTGCAGGAACGTGAAATTAATTTGGCTGACAACAAGTTAACGTCTGACCGCCTTAACAATGTAGATGTACTAGTAGGAGCCGACTACTATTACCAGTTCATAACTGGACATGTTAAACGATTGGGAATGAATATGCTCCAATCTGCAGGTGGCTACTTACTTACTGGTAAAGTTCTGAATGTGAACAAGCCTAAGCCTGCCAACAGTAATAAATTAGTCAGCAGTAAATCAATTCTCCAGCAGCAAGCTAAAAGGAGAAACACAGCTGAGTAATAAACTCAGATTGAATGTAGTGCAATTAGTGCTCGCCGAGATGTTTCATAGCTCTCAGTGAAAACCAATGGTCCGTACTCAAACAAGTACAAGTCACAGTGACCAAGCCATTGAATCCACTGCAGACCTAGAATTATTCTCGACAAGTAGTAATTGACCACACTCAGTCTTCCTAGGTAAATTGTAATGTTGGGCTAGAGAATCTAGTACTCCCTAGGTAATTAATAATGTTAGGCTAGAGAATCTAGCACTCAATGCCACTGGCATCTCCTGAATTTAGTAATACTATGAAGTCATCAAGCAACTTCTGTAATTATAAATTCATTAGGACCACTGGTCCACTATACTTGCGCTTAAAGGTTTGCCAAGAAAACCTTCTTAATACCATGTTTTCTGCACTAAGAGTTAGTGATAAATACTTGCATCAATTTGAGTTGTTTTTCTTTCGTTTCTGCTTAATTAGTGTAGGAGCGCAGCACGAACAAACTTGCAAACTTACCAATACGTAAGTGAATTTACAGAGAACTAATAACCCGTGAAACGTTTAGGTTGGGAAAATGTTACAAATTATCTTGAATAGGATTAATCGTAGCAGTAATTTAATTTCCAGCAATCTTAGGTTTCTCTTTGTTTAATGCATTATCGTTAAACATCAGCATTGTTAATTAACATGCTTCATGAGCTTAATATAGCTCACCTTAGAATTAACGTAATAATATGAGTGCTTGTTCCCCATGCGCATACGAGCTCAATATTGTTCGCCATGACAATTGAACGCTTTAATGTTCCCCATGCCACGAGCACTGCTCGCCATGATAATTGAATGATGCAATACTCCACCTCGTTAATTCGAGCTCACCCTGTTAACACTGTTAACAAGCTCACTGCAGCTCACCCTGTTAACACTGTTGACGAGTTCAATATAACTCACCCTGTTAACCTTGTTAACGAGCTCACTGCAGCTCACCCTGTCAACACTGTTGACGAGTTCAATATAACTTACCCTGTTAACACTGTTAACGAGCTCACTGTAGCTCACCCTGTCAACACTGTTGACGAGTTCAATATAACTCACCCTGTTAACACTGTTAACGAGCTCTCTGCAGCTCACCCTGTCAACACTGTTGTCGAGTTCAATATAACTCACCCTGTTAACCTTGTTAACGAGCTCACTGCAGCTCACTCTGTCAACACTGTTGACGAGTTCAATATAACTCACCCTGTTAACTCCGTTAACGAGCTCACTGTAGCTCACCCTGTCAACACTGTTGACGAGCTCAATATAGCTCACCATGTTCACAAGTTCAATATAGCTCGACCTGTTAATGAGCTCAATACAGCTCCCAATGTTAATTCGAGTACATTTTTGCTCACCATTAGCTTAGTCCCTTACTTAGGTAGTTAGAAATTTAAACCATTTATTTAGGTAGGTTTAAGGACTTTAGTAGTGTCAACTGAGTACTAGCCTAATCTGTACTCACCATTAATTACAGTTGACTATACTTATAGAGACTGATTTAATAAACTCAATTTCATGTAAAGGTTGATTTCGTATTAACAAGTTTACAGTGTCAAGCCTGTGGTGTTTGTGTGTTACTGAGGAAGTCTTGGTTGTAGGGTTGATGTAAAGTCATGACTTGGTTACTGACTTTAATACTTAATATGATTACATGACTAGTAGCTACCAAGCTTGGCGGGCGTCCTGTACGCTCTTGTTTACCTTCACTCTCTCTGGCGTCTGCTCCGCCACACATAGAAAACGGATGGTACCATTTTCTGTGAACATGACATCCCTCCTTTTCTTTAAAAAGAATGAATACAGGATGTCTACCATGCTTGTAGCACAAAGCAAAGTTATTGACACAAAGTAAGTTATTACCATATCAAGAGATACTGCATACATTTAACATTAATTAAGCACACAAAGAATTTAAACAACTTAATCTTTTCCACAAAGGATTTCAATGTTAAAAATACATATGCAATGTTAAACAAACATGAAAGAAACTGTAATACAAAGTTACAAAATATTGAATGAGATATCTGCATTATTCAAACAATATTAAATTTAGTTTAGCACAATAAGTATATACTTTTCATTACATAGGAACACAATTAATCATCAAATCGTGTAGGGCGTTTAACATGACGTTTAGGACGAGAGTCTTTAAATGCAATAACATCCCTTGATGAATTGTTTGTCAGGTTATAACTATTTTTTCTTTTTCTTTTGCACGACTTTGCACTTCATCATTTTCTACACTAGTTGGAATCACTTTGAAATAAGCCATATTACGTGTTATACTATGATCTCTATTACTAGCTGTTACCATAGTTCCTTTTACACTAATCACTTTATATGGTTTTGTATCATACGGCATATCTAACTTTCCCTCTTTTTTCTTTTTAACGAGAACAGTGTCTCCAACCTTTATGAACTGTTCATTTGCACGTTGATCATGAGCAATTTTCATTTTGCCCTTGGCTAGTGCATCCTTCTGAGCGAGACGTTTATCCGTTACCTCGGCTGGCATGACGGGTAGTGCGATTCTCATAGGACGTCCAAATAAAAGTTCGCCAGGCGACTTGCCCAGTGTTCCATGTGGTGTTGCACGGTAGTTCCTGAGAAAAGCATACATAGCTTGTTTCCAGGATCGTCCTTCGGCATGAGCACAGCGTACCGCTTTCATGAGAGGTTGCATGAATCTCTCAACTTCTCCATTTGCTTGAGGATGTAGTGGCATCACACGGCGGTGTTTGAATCCAATATGCTCAGCAAAGTTGACGAAGTCATGTCCATTGAATGGCGGTCCATTGTCTGTCTTGACAACTTCAGGAATGCCAAAGTTTGAAAAGATCTTGTCGAGTTTCGGGATGACGGCCTTTGCAGATGTGGAATTGATGATTTCTACTTCTGGATAACGTGAGTGATCATCAATGACTACCATCAAGTACTCTCCAGTTGGTAGTGGTCCGCAGAAGTCCATCGATACTTCCGTCCATGGTGCAGCAGGTAGTGGTGAAGGTTGTAGAGGTGTTGGTCTTGAAGTATCCACTGAAGCTTGGCAAGGGACACAGGCATCATGCATATCCTTTGCTTGACGATCAATGCCAGGAAACCACACCTTTTCTCGTAGCAGCTGTTTGGTCCTAACAAGACCTTGGTGTCCTTGATGTGCAAGCTTCAGAGCACGTTGCTGGAGAACAGCTGGAATCACGATACGAGTACCTCGCAGCACAGTGTCGCGTTGTTGCGTAACACTTAATTCTGTCTGGATGCGTTCAAGTGCTTTGAATGCATCTTGGTCAACTCCTGAGGGTGGGATGCGTGGAAACTTTTTCTTAGTCAATGCATCCACTGTTGCTTGCAGAGTTGGGTCCTCTAGGGTTGCAGTACGGATTTCATCAAGAGTAAGAGCCTTAGGGACTGCATCACAGGTTACAGAGTGTACATATTCCTCGGCAACTTGCTGATGCTTGGTGATGGTGAAACTGTTGGCAGGATGTCGACTGATGTAATCAGCGGGATTGCCTGCACCCGGCTTGTATTTCACCGTAAAGTTGTATGGTTGCAGACGAAGAGCCCATCTCTCAATGCGAGCTGGTGGTTTGGACTTTGGATTATTGAAGATGGTCTCCAACGGTTTGTGGTCAGTGACCATCGTGGTGAAGGGCGCACCAAGCAGATACACATTGAAGTGTTCACAGCCCCATACAAGAGCAAGAGCTTCCTTCTCTGTCTGACTGTATCGTTGCTCAACATCTGTGAGAGAACGGCTGGCGTAGGCAATTACTACTCTGGAATCTGGTTGACCAGGTTTGTGTTGGGCTAAAACAGCACCTAATCCAACAGGACTAGCATCCACCGTTAACTCAGTGTCCATTGATGGATCAAAGTATGCAGCAGTCGCATTCTCTACTAGTGCATCTTTCACAGCATCAAATGCATTTTGCTCGATATCGCTCCAGTACCATGATGCGTTTTTCTTCAGGAGCTCACGTAGAGGCTTCGTAATGGTAGCAAAATCTGGAATGAAGCGAGAACAGTAGTTTGCCATTCCCAGAAAACTATGTACTTCAGTGGACGTTGAAGGAGGTGCAGCATTCTTGATATCTGCAACTTTCTTAGGATCTGGAGACAGACCTTTGTCACTAAGTACATGTCCAAAGAATTCAATTTTATGTTGATTGAACTCACACTTTGCTCGGCTTAGCGTCAAATTCTTTTCTCGTAAGCGTTGCAATGTTGCACGAAGAGCTTTGTCGTGTTCAGCTTGGGTACGGCCATAAACAATGATGTCATCAGACATGTTGTCAGCATTAGGTATGTCTTGCAATACCTGGCTGATGATGTGCTGGAATACCTCGGCAGCACTGTTAATACCAAAACTCAGGCGCTTGTACCTATACAGACCTCGATGTGTCGTAAACGTTGTGATAAAGCGACTCTTATCATCAAGTTCAAGCTGATGAGAGCCCTTGTTTAAATCTAACTTGCTGAATATAGTTGCACCATTCAAGCGGTAGATCATATCATCTACAGTCAGTGTAGGATGGCGTTCACGCATTATTGCCTTGTTGGGAACACGCATGTCCACACAAATGCGTATCTCATCTGGATTCTTCGGCTTTGGTGGAGTGACAATTGGGCTTACCCATGGTGTTGGGCCTGTTACTGGTTCAATGATATCTAGTTCCATCAGCCTATCCAGTTCGGCATCAACTTTCTTGCGAGTATGGAATGGTTGTCGGCGATGTGGTTGGGCAACTGGAATTACATCTGGGTTGATATGCAGATGTACTTTGCTATCAGTATAACAACCTATGGATTTAAATCGATCCGAAAATTCAGCAACAATACCATCAACATTGTTTGCAGATTCCACTGCTACAGCATTAGAAAGCTGAAGTAGCCCCAATTTGGTTGAAGTCTTGTAACTGAGTAAAGACTCCTTTGCATTCCTAACAACATGGAGTGTAGTAATGAGCATTGCATTCTTTGACTTAATCTCTGCAGTGAAAGTTCCAATCACTGGCAAGGCTACCTTTGAAGCATAGGCAGTGGCTTTGCCATTATAATTTTCAAGCTTTGGGAACTGTTTTTTAAATTTTTCATAGTGGCACTCAGCAATGGTATCAATGTTTGATCCAGTGTCAATGAGAACTTTGAGACAAATACCAGCAATGTATACACATGTCTCTGGGTTGTTTGGAAGATCATTCCATTCTGTGATTGCTTGTACTCCATAAGTATAATCACATTCACTGTCATCTGAGACTGGTTGTAATGAAATGTTGTCTTGTACATTATTAACATTCTGGATATGAGGTGCAATATTGTGTTTACCACCTCGACCCCTATGACCTGATCCTCGTACAGTGCTTTTATTCATTGACTGTGGTTTCTTTAGTGCAGAACGACACATAGCACCAAAATGACCTAGTTTTCCACACTCATAGCACTTCTTACCTTGAGCAGGACAAACATTATCTTGGTGTGGGTAGTCTCCTCCACAATTGTAACATTTATTGTTGACACCCTCTGATGTGGGTCGTTGTGACTGCTTGAGCCTTGTTCCTTGACCCCAGTTGTGACGTGGTTCTCGGCTAAATTTACTGTTAGGTTTGCCATGATATCTTCTTTGATCACGGTGTCCTCCCTGAACCTTACGTACCTCATCACTGTTAGTAACAGTGGCAGAACCGTTGTTGGCACTGCACTCCATGACACGAGCATCACGTGCAGCATCTTCCATTCGACGAGCCATATCCAGTATCTTGGTAAGAGAACTGTCATCATCAACAAGTTCTAGAGCTCTTCGACGGAGACGTGTAGATGTGCATGTTTCAATTATTTGCTGTTTGATTTCTTTGTCAACATCAGCAAACTCACAATGGGCTGCTAAACCCTGCAGACGTGTGTGGTATTGATCCACAGTTTCATTAGAGAGTTGTTTTGCTCTCCTGAAATGCATAATTTCCATTGCAGTATTTTGCCTTGGTTTGAAATGCTCTGTTAGTTTGGCTTTGGCAGTGTCATAATCTTTGGCACCACCAGTGTCTTTCAGTGTGTCAAAGATGTCACAAACTCTATCACCTGCATAATGAAGTAGAAAGGCACGCTTTCTTTCAGCACTTTTGATGTCAGAAACTATCAACAAATTTTCAAACCTTTTAAGCCATTTGACCCACCTCTGTGACAGGTTTGTCTGGTCACAGTCAGGATCAAATGCAGGAAACTGAGGTATATTTGCCATTTTTACTGAATAAATGTAAACTTATCACTTAAATGTTCCTCAGAATATTAAACACTTACTGCACTGAATATGTTAGTCAAGAATTCACTGTAATTACTTTAATTTTGCAAAGCACACAAGCATTTTAATGCAAAAGTTCACAGCAGTGCACAATATAGCAGCAACTGACTTCTTACCTAGCCCTTGTGTACATGTGTTGTTCCTACTCACAGCAGCAGCACAGCAGTTGGCACAGCAGTTGGTACAGCAGCAGTTGGTACAGCAGCAGTTGGTACAGCAGCAGTTGGTGCAGCAGTTGGTACAGCAGTCGGTACAGTGTGATGAATTTTGTAGCACGAAGCGTCGTTTCGTAACCAAAACATCAGGTTTTGTACACATCAAAGCGTCGTTTCGTACACAACGTCGGCAGATTCCTCAGTACAGTTTCTTCAGCACAGCTTGGGTAGCACACAGCTTGGGTAGCACACAGCATTGGTTAGCACACAGCATCGTTTAGCACACAGTATTGGTTAGCACACAGCATCGGTTAGCATACAGCATCGGGTATGGCGCTCACAGCTTCTCTTCCTCCTCCAGGCAGCATGCTTCTTCCTTGTGTTTGAAACTGAACAAATACCTGCGTTCACAGTTCATCCTCGTCGCCAATGTGGTGTTTGTGTGTTACTGAGGAAGTCTTGGTTGTAGGGTTGATGTAAAGTCATGACTTGGTTACTGACTTTAATACTTAATATGATTACATGACTAGTAGCTACCAAGCTTGGCGGGCATCCTGTACGCTCTTGTTTACCTTCACTCTCTCTGGCGTCTGCTCTGCCACACATAGAAAACGGATGGTACCATTTTCTGTGAACATGACAAAGCCTATGAGCTGCCATTTAATTAGCTCATAAGTCAGAATGACTAGGCTGCTAATCTCACTGTCGACTCAGAATTTTCCTTGATTTTAATGAATAAACTTTTCAGTTCTCTACTTTTCTATTATTTTAGCTAGTTAGCAAATTAGTTGTACCATCAGTCAGAATGACTACTGCACGGCAGTGCACATTAAATTCAATTTCCTCATTTGATTTTGAGGTGATCATGATGCTGCGTGATGTTATTGTCAAATAACCCAATAGTTACAAGTCACAGCGACCCTAGACAGTGACCTCACTGCAGTGTCATAGTCTCCTTGATCTTAAATGACCCAATAATACTTTACTGTATAATTATACAATAGTGTTATCAGTTCTTAGGAACTTATTCTGAGTTTGCCTACGATTCAGCAGCTACGTAATACACCATTACATGTCACTGCGACCCTAGTTGTTGAGTTTATTGTGAGCTTTAGAGGGTTCCTGATTACCGATAACTTAATCATTTAATGTTTCAATATTTAATACATGTTTCCACTAAGGGAAACTACAAGCCTATTACAACTCTGACCAGGAGTAATTCCTTTTACATCCAATTTAGATAACTATGATGGTACTGCGGTGTGATGTCAAGTAACAAACCATTACAAGTCACTATGACTCAGGACATTCCCATCACAGTAGATTCTGTTGTTTAAGTTGTGTGATTTAAATTCTTAATTATTGTGTAGGCTATAAATAACATTATTTATCTAGAGTAACTGAGAGTTTGCAGACTTAGAGATTTGTAACATACACATTACATGTCATAGCGACACCAATCTCAGATTTATTGTAGGCTTTCTTAATTATTAGCTTTAGGTAATTCATTATAACATGTTCCATTTAACATGAAATCAGCAAGACTTAAGTTTCTTGTATGTCCTTGACAAATACGGGACATTCGTTATGTGTGTACTAACATACTAACATACTAATATTAATCTCAACTTCGGGATAGGTGTCAGTACTCCACATTACACTATGACCCTAGAATCCTCCCCCCGGAGTTATGTTGGAAATTTCCAACACTTAATACAACATTGTTGTATTCTCATTAATTATTAATAATTCTACTAATCATTGTAGTGATTCAAATTAACCAAGCGTAGAGTTCACATGTACTAATAATTACATCTGTACAATAAGGCTAGAATTCTTACGTCACCCGACGCCAGTATTGCGTCAGATTCCATTGTAATAAACACATTTATGTCCAATGTGTCTGAGAATTGAATTTGATTCTCTATAAACAACGGTGTTCTGTGTGATAATTAATTACAGATAAACTGATCCCCAACTAAGACCAAATAGAGCGTTTATAGTTATAACTGTTATCTAGTATTAAATTTAACGTCACGCGTGAATGCCCTGGAGAGACTTTAATTCATCTCCATTGTTCGTTTACTATCATAAAACTGGCGAATAATAATATTTAACTCCTCTAAATAATAAACTCGTCCTAACCCGTGCATTTCAATCACAACTGTGAGAAATGATAATATTCACAATAAATAATTTGAGTAACAAACGCGGGACGGAGGAGACGCCAGTGCACGAGGTGACGCGTTCACGAGCAGACGCGTACACGAAACAACGCGCTCACGAGGAGACGCCATTGCCCAGCCACCAGGGTAGACGCCATCAAGACCTCTAGAAGAAAGTCGCCACTGTGAGGTGTGAAGAACCTTGCAGAACCTTAACTTCACTGGTGTCAGTGTCATTTACATAACAAGTCGAATGTCAAGAGATTTAATTTGATATTCGGCCAGAACCTGTTAAATTTGGTGCTATGTAATACCACGTGACCGGCCAGTGAAGCGCGTCAGTATCTAGGATAGGCTAGACCGGAGCCTAGGACGCGAATATCGGCAAGCCTTAACTTACACAGTGCCCATATTAGCTAAGCATCCTTATCCTTTTTTGATGCATCTTATAGGGGGTAGGTTTATGGCTGGGTAGCTTGTCGTGACGCTGTGCAACAATAACAAACTACAGGTCATTATTTTTCCCTTATTATTAATATCAATTTATTGAACATAGAAATCTAGTAGTTTAATCTGTTGCTACTGAAAACACTTTGATTTACAGCGTGTGTGCAGAATTCTCAGAGCTGTCATTTCCCATGTTAATCAACTCCCAGTGTTCCATGACGAGTCCAGGAGAATCAGAGGATGCGTTGTGACTAATTTCTTGGAAATCTTCTTTAAGCTAAGATTCCTTTTGTATTCCTCAATTTCTATTATCTGTACTCTTTTACATGCAGAACTCTGTTCATTGGATTAACATGTGTTTATTATGATTATTATTATTCATGTTCATAATCTATGTTCTCATTAATGATAATGGTAATAATTTCATAAATGTTCATAGGATTAGATTATTATACATTGGACTGGTGAACGAACCACACGTGTTCCTGGACGTACTGAGTTCCAGTAATAAACCCCCAATGTAGGTGTTTGAGGCTTTGATTCATTTAATTATACAGCCCATTAATTATTTCAGTGATCATATTCTCTAGTATTTTATCCATAGTTACTGGTTCATCTAGGAATTTGCTTATGATCATATTTTCTTAGTTTCCCTCTTTTACTATAAAAGCGGGTGGTCCTTCGTAATTGATTTTTATTACATTAATAATTTAATATATAGAGTCAAGCCCCAAATGTCCCACAACCACCCCCCACCTCTTCCTTCCCTCTCTTTCCTCATAACATAATAGTCCTGTGGGAACACTGCGTTTGTTATCGTTTTCATGATCTTTGTTTCTGTGAGGGCTATTATGTCTGGGTTTTCCTCTAGTACCCGTTCTCCAAGCTCATTTGCTTTATTTGTAATTCTATCTATGTTAGTGTACATCGCTTTGAGGCTCACTTTCTTCTGTCCCTTCTCAAATCGCCTCCTTGGTGAGTGTTCTGCTGGTGGGGGAGGCTGTTCCATGGGTGTGAGGACCTGTGAGGTGGATAACAGGGTCTCCGAGGATACTGGGATGAGGGGCGGGGGATCCACTGAAGGGGGAGGGACAGGGAGGGTATGGGGTGAAAGGGGAGGGTGGACTCGGGAGGAGGGGAGGGGTAGAAGGGTGGGGATTGGGTGTGGGGGGAGGGAGATTTGGCTGAACATTTGAGTGGGGGCAGGGAGGGTTTGGGGTAGGGGGGTTTCTATGCAGAGGAGGGAGGCGGGGTTGTCCTCCCTTCTGGTGTTACTGGGTGGCTGGTTGTGGGTTTCCCCCTCGCTTCTGGGGGTGTTGTGTTGGGAGCTGTGACTTCCTGGTTTTCCCCTCTCGCCCTGCGCCTCTTCCTTGCTTCTGCCGCCACGGCTCTCTCCTCCCTTGTCATGTCTCTCTGGAGAAATATATTTTTTAATTTTCACACGTTTTTCAGGGAGCTCTTCCTTGATAGGATCTTCTCCTTTGTGCTCTCGTTTGCAAACACTATCTTTATCATTCGGTCTCGGTCTTTGTTGTACCAACCTAGCCTGAAAACCTTCTCAACGCTATGCTCAGCCTCTTCCATGTCTAGTGCCTTTAGTACTTCATTCACTGCTGCTTTGTCCTTGTCATTCCACTCTGTCCTATTAGAGCCTTCCTGCTCTTTAATACCCACTGCAACCACTGATCTGTTCCTTTCCAGCAGTTGGCTAGTGGAGCATGCCGCCTCCTGTGAGGTGGCTGCTTTCATGGCCACCTCCATCACTGCAGTCATTACTTCAGAGTTATTTTTTTTTAGTATTTCCACAAATGTTGCTTTTATTGTGGCATTCTCATCCAACAAACTATTACCACCTTCTCCTTGGATGGTTTTCTGATTCTCAGCCTCGATACCATTCTCCTTGAGGGCCCTAATCTCCTCCTTTGCTGCTGTCAGCTCTCTTTTCAGGTTGCTTATTTCGTTCTTCATTTCCTGCATCATTTCTTGCATCTCACTCTTGATGTCCTCCAGAAACTTGGCGAACATTCCCTTCATTTCATCACCTTGGCTCTTCCCTGTTCCCCTGGTACCTCTGGCTGCCATGCTTGACCCTGTTCCTATACTTGTGCCGTGAAAGGATTTGTCAGGAGGGCAGAGCGGGATGGGGGAGGGAGAGAGAGAGAGGAAGAGAGAGAGAAAGAGAGAGAGAGAGAGAGAAGGGAGTGATAAAGGGAGAGATAAATGGGTAGGTGGGGGGGATCCGACCCTTCCACTGAAGTAAGAAGAAAGTAGAAGGGGAGGGGGGAGGGGAGGAGATGGAGAGAGAGGCGGGAGGGAGAGAGGGAAAGAGAGGAGAGGGAGATAGATGGAGAGGGAGAGAGCGGGTGAGGGAGAGAACGGGTGAGGGAGAGAGAGGGGAGGTGTGTGTGTATATGTGTGTAGATGTGTGTGTGTAGTTGTGTGTGTGTGTGTGTGTGTGTGTGTGTGTGTGTGTGTGTGTGTGTGTGTGTGTGGGCAGAGAGGGAGGGGGAAGGAAAGAGAGGGAGAGAGAGAGAGAGAAAGAGAAAGAGAGAGAGAGAGAGAGAGAGAGAGAGAGAGAGAGAGAGAGAGAGAGAGAGAGAGAGAGAGAGAGAGAGAGAGAGAGAGAGAGAGAGAGAGGGAGAGCAGGAGAGAGATAGTGGGAGAGATAGAGAGTGGGAGAGAGAGAGAGTGGGAGAGAGAGAGAGTGGGAGAGAGAGAGAGTGGGAGGGAGTGGGAGAGGGAGAGAGGGGGAGAGAGTGGGGAGGGGAAGAGTGTGTGTATGGGCGATGCGTGGGACTGGGGGTGGGGGGGGCCGAGATGGCGACCAGGTCTGGTCAGGTCAGATGGGTGGGTCAAGAGGGGGGAGGATAGTAAGGTCCTGATCTCAGGTGTTAATGCCTTTTCCCCTGACTGATCGATTGTGTGTGTGTTGTGTGTGCGTGTGTGTGTGTGTGTCTGTTTTAGCGTGTGCACGCTTGTGTACGTGTATACGTACATGTGCGGGCGTGCGTGTATGTGTCAAGATATCCCTTATGCGTTACCTCTGCCTAAATGAGCCACCATGAGATTTTTAAATATATATGATATCCTGAACAAGAATTTGATGATATTTTACCTCAATCTGTACACCTGATTAATTGACCAGAGAGGGGGTACATACCAGACTCCTCCCGCTCACACAATTAGATGAGTAAGGACGATGTATGATGACGATGGTTATCCGTCGTTGTCTCCCACTAGGTGATTCACTAAGTGCTGGTAGATTGATGAGGTCGGTTCCTCTCTGTCTACACAAAGCTCTGGAGTCAGTCACTGTATCGTTGTGTGACAGTTCACTAATTCACTGTACCACTGATCACAGTCACCACTCAACAACACAGTCAGGTAGTTCCGCGGCGGGGTGTCCCACCCGGTCAGGTCGCACACTTACATGCACCGGTGAAGCCACTAGCTCCACTTTGGTTTCTTCGCCAAATCTTCGCACTATCGCTAGCGATATGACTATGCTATGTTGCACCCTGCTAGCTACACACTGCGAGATGCCAAATACTATGATCTAGCCTCTATACTCCTTCAATGTCCCGAGAAATTGACGAATTTCCGCGGACCTCACTAATCGTGTGTCTCCCCTACCATCTCCCGGCCTACTGTGTGTGCGTGTGTGTGTGTGTGTGTGTGTGTGTACTCACCTATTTGTACTCACCTATTTGTGCTTGCGGGGGTTGAGCTTTGGCTCTTTGGTCCCGCCTCTCAACTGTCAATCAACTGGTGTACAGATTCCTGAGCCTACTGGGCTCTATCATATCTACATTTAAAACTGTGTATGGAGTCAGCCTCCACCACATCACTGCCTAATGCATTCCATCCGTTAACTACTCTGACACTAAAAAAGTTCCTTCTAACGTCTCTGTGGCTCATGTGAGTACTCAGTTTCCACCTGTGTCCCCTTGTTCGCGTCCCACCAGTGTTGAATAGTTTATCTTTGTTTACCCGGTCGATTCCTCTGAGGATTTTGTAGGTTGTGATCATGTCTCCCCTTACTCTTCTGTCTTCCAGTGTCGTAAGGTGCATTTCCCGCAGCCTTTCCTCGTAACTCATGCCTCTTAGTTCTGGGACTAGTCTAGTGGCATACCTTTGGACTTTTTCCAGCTTCGTCTTGTGCTTGACAAGGTACGGGCTCCATGCTGGGGCCGCATACTCCAGGATTGGTCTTACATATGTGGTGTACAAGATTCTGAATGATTCCTTACACAGGTTCCTGAACGCTGTTCTGATGTTAGCCAGCCTCGCATATGCCGCAGACGTTATTCTTTTTATGTGGGCTTCAGGAGACAGGTTTGGTGTGATATCAACTCCTAGATCTTTCTCTCTGTTCGTTTCATTAAGTACTTCATCTCCTATTCTGTATCCTGTGTTTGGCCTCCTATTTCCACCACCTAGTTTCATTACTTTGCATTTACTCGGGTTGAACTTCAACAGCCATTTGTTGGACCATTCACTCAGTCTGTCTAGGTCATCTTGTAGCCTCCTACTATCGTCCTCAGTTTCAATCCTCCTCATAATTTTTGCATCATCGGCAAACATTGAGAGAAACGATTCTATACCCTCTGGAAGATCATTTACATATATCAGAAACAGTATAGGTCCAAGGACTGACCCCTGCGGTACTCCACTCGTAACGTCTCGCCAATCTGAGACCTCACCCCTCACACTGACTCGTTGTCTCCTGTTACTTAGGTACTCCTGTATCCAACGGAGTACCTTCCCTTTCACTCCAGCCTGCATCTCCAGTTTTTTCACTAACCTCTTGTGTGGCACTGTGTCAAAGGCTTTCTGACAATCCAAAAATATGCAGTCTGCCCACCCTTCTCTTTCTTGCCTTATTTTTGTTGCCTGGTCATAGAATTCAAGTAACCCTGTGAGGCAGGACCTGCCATCCCTGAATCCATGTTGATGCTGTGTTACAAAGTTCTTTCGCTCCAGATGTTCCACTAGCTTTCTTCGCACAATCTTCTCCATCAACTTGCATGGTATGCAGGTTAGGGACACTGGTCTGTAATTCAGTGCCTCCTGTCTATCCCCTTTCTTGTATATCGGGACTACGTTAGCTGCTTTCCAAATTTCTGGCAGTTCCCCTGTTGCCAGTGATTTGTTATACACCATGGAGAGCGGGAGGCACAGTTCTTCTGCTCCTTCCTTTAGTATCCAAGGGGAGATTCCATCTGGACCTATAGCCTTTGTCACATCCAATTCTAGTAAACACTTCCTTACTTCCCCGCTGGTAATCTCAAACTCTTCCAGTGGTTCCTGGTTAGCTATTCCCTCTCTTATCTCTGGGATTTCTCCTTGCTCCAAGGTGAAGACCTCCTGGAATTTCTTATTCAGTTCCTCACACACTTCCTTGTCGTTTGTAGTGAATCCTTCTGCCCCTAA